>NC_091015.1:41088273-41393273 GCF_041296385.1 Aphelocoma coerulescens | reverse complement strand
TATATTAAATATACAGAATTTGAGCAACCTAGTCTAGTGCCTGGCATCCCTGCCCATGGCAGGGGGTGTTGGAACTAGATGAGATCTTTAAGAACCCTTCCAACCCAAACCATTCTAGGATTCTATGATTTTAAATATCAGCCCTGGGAGAAAAGAAGTAGTACTACATCTATAAATTTATATATAAATGTCATGGCTTAAGTAGAGAATCATATAATCAATACAGAATGACCTGAGGCGCTCAGATATGCCTCACAAATGTCAACTCTCACAAAAACTCTGTGATATAGAGAAAAACACCCTCATTTCCCTTTTACTGGGCAGGGGGGCAATTGAAGTTTCCAGAGTCAGAGGCCAGGAATCACTTTCCTGATAATCAGGTCTTTGATCACCATGTGATCAATGAATAGAGAGGCAGCTCCAAATTAGGAGTTGGTCTTTAAGGGAAAAGGGCTTGCCATGATGATGCTCTTTATTGAAGCAACTCATTTAGGTTCTTAATTAAACCTCATGATTCTCAACCTGAAAGCCTTTCAAAAGTGATAGGAGCATGGTGGTCTTACAAACAGGAAAACACAGTTTTTCCAATCTCCAATATTCACTATTGTTTATTTCTACAAAAAGCAGCTTTCTTTAGTTTTTCTTCTTTTTTTTCATAACCATGTTTCTTATCTAAAACCAAAGCAGACAAATAGATTTACTGTTTAGTTCTCCTCTGTTATTATTGTGCAGACTACCTGTTGGAATTATGCACACAAGAGTAGAAAAATAATTTAAACATTTGCTGTTACCAATCTCTGACTTTTTTGTGAAGGATTGACTATGAAGGATTTGCCACTGGCTTCTCAGAGGAAACATACAGGTCTAGAAATGGTGTTTTGTTTTCAGCTGCCAGCTCTAGAGTGAACTTCTTCAGGGCATGGGCTTGGAAGCAGCAATGAACTGGGACCTACCTCCAGTGTACTTTGGATCTCAAACCTGCATTTCAGACCTGCAACCAATGCATTTCTGCTTCTTTAGCAAGAAGACCACATAGGCAAAGACCAGGTACAGCACTGCTGTAACGGAGAGGGGAGCATCTCTTCAAGCACAGCAGGGTCCCCTGCAGTGACCAACAAGCCTCTTTCAAGCATCCCTGAAACATGCACATGCCATCATCAGTATTTAAATACATTTCATGCTATCACAGAACAATTCAGGTTGGAAAGGAAAAGGAAAAGTGATGCCTCTCAAAGGCTTTTCCTTGCATAGCTCTTTGGAAAGGGATTCTATAATGACAGCAGAAGGGCTTACCCCAGTGTCCCTTCAGATGCAGTATGACCCACTCAGTAGTGCAATCACTCAGCAAAGGGCCAAGGAATTGCTTTGGAGCAATTTAGTTCCCTTTCTTCTTCTATTAGGAGTAATTGTAGGGGGAGTACAGAATAAGGAACCTCGAGTTTTGACTAAATGCCCATTCAGAGCATAGGCTTTAAGCCTAACAAAAAAAAAAAAAAAAAAAAAAAAAAAAAAGGAGGGAGCATTAAAGTTAATTTGCAGCACAAAAGAGCCTTCCCTGAATTTTCAATAAAACACAAAATGCCTAAGTTTCAGGGATGCTTACAAAGCCAGGAGGCCACCAAGAAGGTAAAATGGAATTGGAGTTATCTTACTGTCTTCAATAATGAAGGGGCTCAGCCTGGGCATAAAATTGCTGCCCTGCCCTGTTCCCTCTTTTGCAAAACCCAGCTTTGACACTGCTTGCATGAGAGTGGCTTATTCCACTTTTTATTCCTACTTTCTAAAACAAGTTTTCCCTACAAAGTACTGAGGACTCTGCATTAGAAACTGAAGCTCCCAGAAGACAAGGAAATCACAAACAGAGCAATACCTCCACAAATACATCTAATTCCTGTAAAAGGCAAGGGATTTGATATGTTTTGTGGGTTAAGAAAAAAACAAGCATTCATAATCTGTGTAAATCATACTATTTTCTAAAGGCTTGATCCAAAATTCACAGACATCAGTGAAGCCTTTCCACCAGATTAGCCCAACTTGGAAATCAAGACTGTTATTATTCCTAAAATAATAGGAATAATTTGAAATAACTAAAATGGGTAATCCAAAATTATTGTGACTAATTTGGAAATCATTATAAAAATTAGGTATAATATAAATATTCCAATTACTGTATTTTCTTAGGAAAAGTATAATTATTCCTAATATAATAGATTTCCTAAGTCATTTTATTTATTTATATATATATATATATATATATTACTCCCTAAATAAGACGGTGTCTAGAATCATTAATTAAAGCCAAATGTAACCAGCTATAAACCTCTTTAAATCCTTCTCAGCCTTAGGAATTCTTCCTCACTGGTGCAAATTATGGCCTCTTCTGGAGTAATTTTGTGGTTCACCAACTCATTTCATTTAGACAATTCAACAGCCATCAAAAGCAGTAACATCTGAATGAAGCACATAATCCTCAAGTGAAAAGCAACACATGCCATTTTCAACCTCCTTAGCCATCTGGTCTCTCATCACCAGATTATTTTTAATATTCACAGACCATGGCCATAAAAACTGCTTGGGGGATAGAGCAAAAGATAATTAATTATCGTGACCTGAACTACTTTTTTCTACATGGAGGACACTGATTGTTTAATTAACATTTTCCTTGATTGTTCTGTAAGGCTGGAGGGATTATTATCTGGATTTAATTACCAGCATTTCATAAAGCACTACATACTCCAATCAGAAATGTTTACAAATTGATGAACTGATGCAAAACCTCTGTCTGGTGCACAAGTTTGTTACTCCTAATTAGGTGTCCCTTGAAAAAGAACGCCAAAACAAAGCTTAGGATGGTACTGACACAGTAGGCACTCAGAAGGATCAGCATAATTGCCTCTCTAAAGCCAGAATGATGGAGCAATGTGCCATTTTTTTGCTCCTCTGCATCCAGCACGCACGAGGAAATGCTCCATTAGATGTCTAGTCGGGAGCAAAGCGTGATCACATACACACGTGTGTGTGTGTGTGTGTGTGTGTGTGTGTGTGTGTGTGCCAACCATGTGTGCTGCAAAACACCAGGTCTGCACCAGAAACATCACGGGGCTGCAGAAACTGCAGGTCATGGGTGCGGCGTTGTTCTAGCAGGTCCCTGGGGGAAAAGTCCAAGGCTGGACCTGAGCCAGATGTGATTGCCATGAATGAAGCAGTGGTCACAAAGGAGACACAAACACACAGGGCCAGACGGGTCATGGTGTCACTGAAATACCTCCTGCTGGGCCACACACTGCTTGAAGGGCTCCAGCCTGCCATGAGCATGGATCTGATCTGGCAAAACTTTTTGCAAGCCTGTGTGCTTACAGGGCACCATCAGATGAAGAAAAGTGACCCTCATGCTTAATGCACGACCCAGCTTAGCAGCCCCTGACGGTCCAGAAAGTGTGCATGCATGAGGGCAAGGAAAGGAAGGGAAGGATGCAGTAGCTCAGGAAAAAGCCATGGCAGAGAGGCTGGAGAGGGCTCTCCTGAAGTACCTCTGGTGCCCTGGTCGGCATGTTGAACTCAACCAAGATCTCATCTATAGTGTCTGAGACGGTTTCAGGACAGGGCCTGGGCACTGTGATCATCCCCCTTTACCAGAGCTCCCCAGGGGCACAAAGCATCAGACAGCAACTCTACTCACAGCAAGCCCTATGAACCCAGGGGGAGTTTCCTTCTGCTCCAGACTCCTCCACCTCCTGGAGGCCTCCAGTCTCTACCCAAGGTCTTTCCCTCACCAGGACACCTCGCCCTCCAGGCCATGGCCTGGGGAGGTGAACTACCCCTTGCAGAGGATGCAGCATGCTGCACAGACAGCAGCCTCCATCCTCGGAGCAGACACTGAGTCCTTACTGGATGGGTACAGGGCACACCTGGTGGTGCTGCACTGCTATGTGGGGCTCTCAGAGGGCAAGGGGACAGGGTCACAACTGGGTTGTGTGATCTTCACAGGGGCAGATGAGAGCAGAGGGGACAAGCTGCAGCAGCCAGTGGCAGCCAAGATCAGAGAAGGCACCCAACCCAACCAGATGTGCTCTGGCAGCCTGTGCTGAGCTGTTTGGAAGGTGTATGGGTTCAGTTCATCATAGGGAGCATGGCTGCCATAGACACGTAGCTTCCAGCCAAGACCAGAGTGCCTGCATGTTTGCATCCAAGCAAGATCCTAGGAACCTGGTGATAAAGTCTGTACAGTGGAGCTGACTGTCCCTGACAGCCATCACATCAACACCATAGGTCCTTGATGTTGCCACCTTCTCCTCTGCTGCACTCCTGGAGATCAGCAGCCCCCTCACTTCTAGCAGACACTACACACAGCCCCTCCATTTGCCCAGGCTCTGCCACACCTCAGGCTCTGCCTTGCTCTTCAGAGAGGGATGAGGCTGTCATCACTGGTCTCTTTCAAAATACTGTTGGTAATTTTGGGGTTGAGAGGAGCCTGCATGAGGCAAATCTGAAGTCAGATGGGTTTCTTAATGAACTCTTCTGTGGTTCTAGTAAGGCACTTCTGGGAAGAACTGATTGGACATAGTAACTCAATTTCAAATACTAAGATTAGACAATGTTCTAAAGATAGCTATAGTTACATGGCTCTGTGGCATATCAAAGTTAAGTAAGGCAGAAAGGATATTTTTGTTAAAAATCAATATTATGACAAAGAGGTTAACCATAGACTGACAAAAAGCTGTACAGCCCTAGGATGCAGCGAAGGGGTTGGTAATATGATTCTCTTCAGGGGGAAGGGAACAAAATGATTAAATGATCTTTGAAAATATTAAGATCTATGGATTGACTTCCTAGAATAATGAGATTAATACTTTTTCCTATTTATTATGAGTATCCTCTTTGGCTCCCCCTCCCCCTCAAAAACCCCAGATATGCAATTATTTAAAGTTGAAGCATATAAAATGGAATTTAAGAGCATAGACCTAAGGGGGGGGGGAAGGCAGGCAGGCAGGAAGGCAGGCAGGCAGGCAGGCGGGCAGGCAGGAAGGCATGAAGGAAGGCAGGTGGGAAGGCAGGAGGTAAGGAAGGCAGGAAAGAAGGCAGGAAGGCAGGCAGGAAGGCAGGCAGGAAGGCAGGAAGGAAGGCAGGAAGGAAGGCAGGCAGGAAGGCAGGAAGGCAGGAAGGCAGGAAGGAAGGAAGATGCATGCAAGTGTGTGTGTGTGCCTGGGCACAGATACAGGTGTACATGCAGCACGTGCTTCCACACCTGTACATGTACACACACACACACAGCACAGCTAAACAATCGGTACTGGACACAAACTTCTCATGTCTTAGGGTGCTACACAGTTCTATATTTGGTCAAGTTATGTGGTGCCCATAAATCTCATGATTTTCCTTACCACATTTTAGGAAATACAGCTTCCTCCAAAATGAGATTTCTGGTTTTGTGAACACTCTTCCTGGTAGTATGACTAATGGTTTTATTAGCACAAATAAGCCAGGTTTTCTTTTTATTGTGCTCTGATCAATATGTGGTCATCTGTGTTTGCAGCCTTCTGGCTTGGCTTCATCTAGTATTTGTTCACTCTAGTGGAAGGAATATATATGCATACATGCATATAATCCCTTCTTCACTATGGGGTTTTGATACCTGGTTGCAGCAATGTTAAGTGTAGTTATAAAGCTTATTTACTTGGATTCATTCAATTGTCTTCAGACTACTACATCTCTGACAGCCTGGATTCCTGCAAACCCCTCTGTTGGCTTTGGTGATTTTTGGTTTGGTTTTGACGGGGGTTTTTTTGGTTGTTGTTAGGGGGTGGTTTTTTGTTTTTTGTTTTTTGTTTTTTTGGTTGGTTGGTTATTTTGTTTTGTTTTGTTTGAGTTTGGTTTGGGGTTTTTTGTTTTGTTTTGTTTTGGGGTTTTTTGTTTGTTTGTTTGGGGTTTTGAGGGGAAGGGTGGGGGGGGGGGGTGCGGAAAATTTGTACAGCTTAACGAGAACAAATCCTTCCAGAGTGCTTCTGTTCCAGTCAGAAAGGAGTGACTTTGTTTACAGGGAGCTGAACAATTGCTGTGCCCTAAGTGCCCCAGTGGGTGCCTGGTAACCACCTTTGGGCACGTTCATACCCATGCAAGGAGGCTGCTGTGTGTTTTCCATGGGCTTCACAGGCACAAACACTCAGCCAGACCATTGCTGTGGGGGCTCTGACACACTGCAAGCCCACACCCTGCTTTTCCTCACTGCAGCGTGATCGTCTATCCCTCCCTTGCCACGAGAGTTAGCTCAAATAGCAGAAACTGTGGGAAGCAGCTTGCCCCAGTTCTGTCAAGGACACTGGGGAACCCGTTTTGTACAGACACCGAGTTTCTTGATTGTGCTATCAGCACACACCCAGATTTCAGGAGATAAAATTAGTGATTCATGGCCAGACTTGATTGAAATCATGCTGATTTAGGTTTAGGTCAGACATTCATGATTGGAAATAAAGAGTGCTTTAAATAAAAAGGAGACTGTCTACAGGGGAGACTGCAGTAGGGTGGCTAAATGAGACCCAAATCACGCATGGAAGTTTAACTGAATGAAACAGCTGTAAAGCCAATGCTGGGCTGTGGTTCACACTTCTTTATAAAAAAAAAAAAATTGTCTTTTTGTCTGATACTTCAGTTTTCTTTTCTTCCTATATGTTTCTTCCATCTTATTTTTTCCGTCCTTTGCACCATTTTCCCTGCAGTGGCTCACTGATGGGAGAAGTGCTGTGCCAATTATCTAATAAAAATCTGGCAGAAAGTCAATCACACTCAATGTATGACATTTAGAAAAAAAGCCTGAATTATGATTGAAAAGTCAGGAATCTGGCTACCCCAATAATGATAAAATAGCAGATTTCCTTTGTTAACACTCTCATCTTCAGGAGGGAGTGGGAAAGGACATGAAGGCGATTTGGGTAAATGCAATTATCCAAATATATTTATAAAAGGCAGATCTTTTTTTCCCCACCACCCACCTCCTGTAAGACAGCATATCTTGAGCTCAGCTTGTCAGTACCCACAGAGTCACTGCTGACAGTGCAGATTACACCTGTGGAACACAAAACTCTTTTAAAGAATTCTGCTCAAAGAACTAAAATCACTGGTGTAACTCACTGCTAGGTGCCTGGCATACAGTGGTGAGTAGGAGACAACCCAGAGTTTCCAGGTAGCTGAGGGGAAGGTGGGGCTTTTTCCAGGAAACATTGCACACTCACATATTCCATCACAGACTGTTATTTGTACTTGCAGAATACTTCAAGTACAAACACAGCTTAAACAGACCCAAAGGATGTATTCAAATGGTGCAACTACCAGCCATCACAGCTTCCTGGTGCTAAAGAGGTCTTCTGTCCCCATCCAGTTCTGGGTGAACCTGAGTGCAGGGCTGCCCCAAAAGAACCCTGTTTGGATTCCAACCAGGGAAGTGTGAACCCTTCTCCATCCCTCTGAAACATTTTTCCCACCACACCTGGCAAAACATGGTCCCAGACAACAAGAAGGCAGTTTTGCAGTCAGTAGAAATACATGTGGTGCTCACAGATGCTGATGGTCCACCTGGTGCTGTGGAGGGGCTCCCCCCTTTGCTTATGGCACAGCTCTAGCACTGGGACTGACAGAAACTTCTTTGCAAAGTGTAGAGGTGTTAAGAAAATGTCAGAAAAAGACAGCTCAGTGACCACATTTTTCAATCTTAACTTGCAAATGAAAAGAAACATTAATTGTCTGTTTATGTCATCTCCTCCCACAGCTGACTGATGCAGAATACAGCTTAAGGTGGCATTAAAATGTAAGGTGGGTGTTATAATTTGCCTGAAGCAGTTTAGCAGTTTTTAGGTTTTGTTCCAGAAGTTATCTAAAGATTGTCATCCTATCGATGTCCTTGTAAGTCACCTACATCCTCTGCCATTCAGAATGGGAGCGTACAGCCTCATGATTTACAAGTGTTTCCAGCGATGACAATGCTTAGTACATGATGTTCATTGTTTTGCATAAAAAGCATACCAGAGGTGTGTAAGTGTCAGAAACTGGTACTCTGCAAACCTCAGAGCCATGTTCTGCCTCAGGTTCACCAATGCCTTCTACCTCCATCCCACTTTCTTCTCTGTGGGAATTGTGCAGAAGCAGTGATGCTGAGGATGCACAGGCTGGTACCCTCCATGCCTTTCTAGAAGTAGATTTCCAAACTAACTCCTACTTAAAAACACAGAAACTTGCTTGATATTCCTTAAACAGTCATGTTTCTGGCCTCTAGGCTTTACCTGATTAGTAGGAGCACAGCCTTTCACTGCTTTTTTTGCCCAGCACTGATGGGTACCTTGCAGCCTCAAACCAGTTCTTCAAAAGCCCGAGGATGACCCTGCCTCTCCTCCAGCACCTAGATGCTCCAGCTGAGTGCCCCAAAGCTGCCCACGCCACGGTGAGTGAGGAAGGTACAAAAGAGCAGCAAGCAGCAAACCAAATGCAACAGTGATCTTTTCCTGCCCATGAATCACCAGTCCTGCCGGTGCTTGCACGAAGGAAACAGCTGCAGCCACAAATCAGGCAACTTAATAGGTCATTGCACTCTCCAAGTACTTCCCTTCTAGCTTTTCTCTAAACAATACAGAAAAAATGTCTGATCACATTCTCTTCATTAAGGAGCAAGTGAGTAAATCTGCCAAAATATGCCATCCGCTCTGTGGTCAGTGAGGTGTGACATCCAGATCCTGTTAGCATCACTTACAGTAATATCACCACCAAAACTCCTCAGGTTTGTGAACTGGCTGTTTTTTACAGGCAGACAGCAGGTAATGGGGGAGGGTTTGCAAAGTTCCTACTTCATCCTAGCATAAAAACTATTAGATCTAATTATCTCAGTGGCAATAGATATACTACACTGTACCCAGAAAACAGGGAGTGTTTCGCCCTGAGAATCACCTGGGGCTGCCCAGGGCACGGGTGCTGTGCCAGCTGAACTGGCACTGATGGGCTGCATCTATTGTACCTACCCTGAAGCTGTGTAAAATTTACTTTTGGCTCCCTGCTAGGCTGCCTTTCACCATTTCACTGCTGGGCTGGGAGCCATATTGGCTTTGACAGTTCCCTGGCAAGCAAGCTGCGGCACTGTGGTCTGTCTTCAAGCAATTCCCACTCCAGGAAATGTCATACTATCTCCTTGTTTAATAGGATCATAGAATGTTTTGGGTTGAAAGGGACTTTAAAGGTCATCTGCTTCCAACCCCCTGTGCCATGGGCCAGGATACCTTCCATTTGATCAGGTAGCTCCAAGCCCCATCCAGCCTGGCCTTTAATACTCCCAGGGATTGACCATCCACAGCTTCTCTGGGCAACCTGTTCCAGTGCCTCACCACCCTCACAGTAAGGAATTTCTTCCTTATATCTAATCCAAATTCAGTGTAAATCTATTCCCCCTTGTCCCGTCCCTACAAGCCATTAAAAAGTCCCTTTCTGGCCCTCATGTAAGCCCCTATTCAGTACTGGAAGGTGCTATATGGTCTCCCTGGAGCCTTCCCTTCTCAGCCTGTCTTCATAGCTCCAGCCCAATGATCATCCCCATGGATTCCTCTGGACTCGCTCCAGCAGATCCATGTCATTCTTGTGCTGGGGCCCCCAGAGTAGTACACAACATTCCAGGTGGGGTTTCATGTGAATGGAGCAGAGGGGCAGAATCACCTCCCGTGCCCAGCTGGTCGTGCTGCCTTTGATGCAGCCCAGGACACATTTGGCTTTCTGGGCTGCCAGTGCACATCACTGGCTCCTGTTGAGCTTCTTGTCCACCAAGACCCCCAAGTCATTTTCCCCAGAGCTGGTCTTAATCCATTCTCTACCCAGTCTGTACTTGTGCTTGGGGTTTCCCCAACCCAGGTGCAGAACCTTGGACTTGGTCTTGTTGGATTTCATGAGGTTTTTTTTTTGCACAGGCCCAACTCTCAAGCCTGTCAAGGTCTCTCTGGATGCCATCCCTTCACTCCTGAGAGTCGACTGTACCACATAGCTCAGTGTCATCAGCAAACATGCTGAAGGTGCTCTCAAACTCACTGTCCATGTTGCTGACAAAGATGCCGAACAGTGACGGTCCCTGAGGAACGTTACTCGTCACCACGCTCCTCTGAAAACCCTCTTCTTCTGCAGCCCCTGGGAGATCAGGCCATCCAGGGACTGAGGAATGAAACAGAAATTCCCACCCCTCCTCACACACAGTCTCCTCTGCCTGCTTGTGCCCTTCCTACTCCCACTCATTCTCAGGGCCCCACAGGGCAGAGGAGCACTTGCCTCCACTGAGCAAGGAGCAGTTTCGGGGCACTGAGCAGAGCAGGGCCAGCCTTTGTTCAAAGCAAAAGTGTCTTCAGCTGCCACAGTAAAAATGTAAAAGAAGAAAACATCGATGTGTAAGTGAAATTCAAGTCCATAATTTCTAAGACTGGGAGTCCTAAGAGGTTCTTCCCAAGAAAACCTAAATCCACTACATGACAGGGGGAGCTTTTTAAATACAAATCTCTCGTATCCTGTTATTGAAACCTTTAGTTGCAAAGGACATCTCCACAGCATGCAGTGCAGTTTCATACCCATTATGGCCCAGCAGAATGCGGAATATTTGAGGGCATGTAAAGTTATTATAAAGTGGCTTTTATATGCCATTATGCCTGGCTTCCTGGAAAATATTTCCAGTGCCATTTATATTATAGCCTGGAGAGAGGTCAGTTTTATGCTTTATATTCTTCTCCTGAGCTGTACTTTTTAAACCAGCAGTTATTATAGCAAAGATGGGAAGAAATCTGGACCTTTTATACACAGAATACACAATATTGATGAAACTGCTTACCTAGACAGAAATTGCCACAATGACACTTACAAATGGTCACATGAATTTAGTTCTATGTCCTTAATAGCAATCTATGGCAGATGGATTAAGAAAGAGGCATAAAAATTCTGAGATGTGCCAATATATTTTCCTCTAGCCTATTCACTGAAAGATCCCACTAGGGCTTTATTCCTTTTTTTTGTTGTTGTTCAAAATTATTTTAGTAAGCAAACAGTAACATAAAAAACTAAAAAGATAAAACCACAAAAATCCCATTATTTTGCATGACATCTTCTTAGCACACAGCCCAGCCCTATATGATCCACAAAATAAAGAAATGCCCTTTTCAGAGGGCACATACTGATTATCTGGGGTGCTGGTGTGCTTTCCAGTACAGCTCTTCTGGTGATCTTTACTTCCGCGCTGTGGGTGAGGATAGTTGAAAACAATCGAGATGTGAGAACAGTTGAACAAGGTGTGAGCAGTTGGTATTACCATTACTGACAAACCACTGGCTTTCAGCAGCAGTCCCAGTTTTCAGTCCCAGCTGAATGTCTGGGCTTGGCCAGCTGAACCATTCTGGTGAGGTAAAAGCTGTGTACAGTTTTGTCTCATGTGCTAACACGGATTTGAGAAACAAAAAGGTCTGGGGTCCTTTCTTTACAGCTGAGCAAAGCCATACGCAGGGAAGGGAGAAGGCAGAGGAGAAACATCTGTCTTCCAACTTAGTACCCAAAAATCACGAATCAGCTCCATTTTCCCTCTTTCCCATTCACTGTATAGAATTAAACCCCAAGGTATTTTAGCAAGTAGCAGGCCAGATCTTTTTGCAGGGCTGTCCTGCCTGAGCATCTAGGCATGTTTCTATTTCCTTCACATGCAGCTAGAAATATAACTGCTGAGAAAGGAAAATGAAACAACTAATTGACTGGTGATGTTCTTTTGTTCCCATGATTTTCATAAATCCACATGAACATAGATGCAGGTGTTACCTGGGCACTGGTGCCCCAATCAAAGTTCATGGAAAGACAAAGAAGGAGGGGGAAAAGGGCAGGGAAGGGGCTGGTACCTGTTATTGTCCCTGCCAATGACTTGGCAGCCGCCTGGGGATGAAATCCAAGTTCACATTTAGTCTTATTTCATCTTTGATTATTTCTGAGTCTCTGTCAATGAAATGTTCCCCCTTTGATCTTACACAGCCAAAAACATGTGTGTTCCCCAAAAATCACAGGACATAATGGTTTCCTAGAATAATGTTTTACCTGCCTCTAATCTCCAGTGGGGTTCTACTCACAAGGTTTCCATGGCCAGCACAGCTGCTGGCAGAGATGGGCCATGTGTTTTATTAAAGCTCAGAGGACCTTTGCTGGCCCCCAACGCAGTCATCACTCTGAATTTCAGAGTTGCTAGCAATCTGCTTTAATCAAAGTTATCCCTGTACCTTTGCAGTGCCATCTGCCTGAAATGTGCAATACCCACAGGGAGACTAAGCCAAAATCTTGCTAAGACAGTAAGGTGCTCACCTTACATTGATCCAGTCCAACAGCGAGCTGATTTTTTGCTACGTCTGGCAACCATCACAACTCAGCATTCACCTTATGAGTCACTTCTCACCATAGTGAAAAGAGGAAAATGTAAGTTCCTAATTGCTGCTTGATATACCACACAAATCTCCATTCACCCAAGATTTATGTTAAAATCTTCTACAACTACTTAAAAAAATATTTCAATTAATTCAATGTCAACTAATTAATTTCTGATATTTCCAAATGGCAATTTTCTATCTGATTTAGCTTTTCTTCGCATTATCTAATTGGATTACCTAACGGGAATTGTCACAACACTGCAACTTTGACAGAGATGTCTGAGCAGAGCTCTCAAAGGAGAGATACAACTTGGAGAGGGGGTTATAGTACCAGGGAAAAGCTCACCCTATTGCACTGTATGTGGAACAAGGTGCTTCGAGTTTAAAAGAACGTGACTTTAGCACAGAAACCTACGTGGCTGGCAAAACCAACCCCCTTACTTCCAAGTAACTTTAAAAGAGGTAAAAAAGCAGAAGAGAAATACATATTTTTTCCATATGAAAACTGCTTTCTTTGTTGGCAGGTGTATTAAAATGAACAGGGACAGCAGAATGCTGGATAAATGCAGTCAATGCCTGTAAGCCAGAGTTGCTTGGATAATAGCTATCCAGCTGGTGAAGAAATTAGAAACATCAATCTAAGGTACCTTAACTACATTTTAAACTAGAAAAATACCTGTAAACCCTCAGGTGCACTTGAAGAGGAAGAGCTTGTAATTGTGCATGTTTGGTTGTTGTGCTGTAGGGTAGCAGACATTTCTCTGTGCAGCTTGGCCTGGGGACAGCCAATGTCCCTTTCAAAGCTTTGAGTTTTGGGGTAGGTTCTCTATGAGGTGGTATCAAGGACAAAAAGAGTGTTAGCAGTCTAAGGAGAGAGGAGGATGACATGGAGAGAAGTGATATGAACTGAGTGCTTGGAATAAGAGAGAGAAATATGCTTTAAAAAATTTAAGTATGGCAGCAGATCGTCTCAGCCCATTTCCTTGACAGAACATTAGGCTGAACCTCTTTTTTGTTGCAGGTAATTTTCAGGAGGGTTGGGCTTGTTGGTTTTTTAAAGAAGATGGTAAATCAGCACCGATAAATGAAATGAAAAATTATTTCTTCCCACTTAAATGGAGCTTATTATTAATACCCAGGTCTGACTCACAGTACAGGAAATATATTTAATTCTCTGAGGCTATTGTGACAGTCACGATGAGCACTGAAGCACAGACACTCTGACGTGTGCCGAGCTGCGGTGGGCCTGGGTACCACCGTGAGTTTGCCTGTGGAGAAATGTAAAATGTATTACATGTATTAAATGTATTAAATGTATTAAATGCTGGTTAAGACAGATAAGGCAGCCAATTTAACATGTGGTTTTAAGCAGTTCTAAATGCATTTAATCTTTAAAGGCAGATTTAAGTTAAGGCCCTGATGTAGCAACACAAAACTTCATGTCAAAAGTCAATAATTTTCTGCCATTTCTGATTGCTGACTTGAAACAAATGACTGCCGGAGCAAACAAATTATGTCAAAGTTTAAATGTTTCAAATGTGAATGCATTAAAAGCAAGTCAACATTTCTGATTGATCTGATTATTTAACTTTAACTCTGCCTCCTTAGAAAAAGCTGACCATACCAAACTGTGTTCAAATCTCTGGACTATTAATATTCAATTGATAACGTTTATTTCCTGATTTAGGTGACTTAATTAGAATCCACTTTCCAGGCTTACAATGCAACTGAACAAATGCTGGAGCAATTGTTTAAAAAAGAAATGGTTGCCAGTACTGATGGAACAGGATTTGGAAAAGGGTGTGAGGAAAGACAGTATTTTCAGCTGACTTCAGTGGTGATAGCTGAACCAGAGTAATCATCAGAAACATGGTAGAGTGAATGAATGGGTATAGTCAAGAAAATCATCCCTGGCAGAGTAGTCTGCATCATAAATGCAGAATAACATCAAATTGCAATCCTTTTCTTCCATATAAAAGAAAGTGAAACAAGAACATAAAGTAAAATTATGCTTTTCAAAGGGAAAGAAGCTTGAAAACAGAAAGAAATTCTTTACTGTGAGGGTGGTGAGGCACTGGAACAGGTTGCCCAGAGAAGCTGTGGGTACCCCATTCCTGGCAGTGTTCAAGGCCAGGCTGGATGGGGCTCTGAGCAGCCTGGTCTAGTGGAAGGTGTCCCAGCCTATGGCAGGGGGTTGGAACTAGGTGATTTTTAAGGTCCCTTCCAACCCAAACCATTCTATGATTCTATGAAAACCAAACATAAAAACTTGTGGAAAAACTAGTAAGAAAGATCTATTAAAGAGCCAGTCACCTACTTAGCACACAGTCGGCTAAACCCTCATTCTTAATTGATACAAACATATTTATTTGACAAAGAGCATTTCACACTCTTGTACCTCTGGGAGAGGCTGCCAATTTAGAGCTTACTGGGAAAGTTGCTGTGGGAAGGCTGTTGTAGCTGTGTTCAGTATTAGTCACCATCAACTCTATCTGCAAGGGCACCTCATGGCTCCCCACTCCCATTTTACAGCTTACTGGGAAAGTTACAGCTGTGTTCAGTTTTAGTCACCATCAACTCTGTCTGCAAGGGCACCTCATGGCTCTCCTGCTCCCATCAATTCTAGTTCTTCAAAGGTGGAATGACTCCAGATACATTTCCATAGAACTTAGACACCTTGAGACTCACACTTGTAGGGCCTTGGCAGCCCGCAGCCCAGGACCTTCTATTGAATGCACAGGAAAATGAGATAAGGAAAGAAGCCTGAAATCTTCTGAGCTGGTTCATTACAGGCAGGTGGGAGCTGCTTGTAACTAAATATAGCTTGAAAGGTCTCTTGGCCTGGCAAAGACTGGATCATTAGAGAAAAGCAAATAACTTCGATAACGGGGAGCTCAGCAAACACACATATTAACTGGAAACAAGATAATGTTGCACTACTTGTTTCATAGCACGTTCTTAATTGCAGTAATCCAAGAGTCTATAAGGGCAAGGCTGCAGGTGCAGTAGGACCACTATAACTTACTTACCATTTTATTTATGAGCCCGAGTTTCCTCCCACTTTCTCTCTTTGCACGTGGATGGAATATCTCTGTAGTCTAGATTTATTCTTTTTATTATGGTCTTACAGACTGGAGCACAATGAGCCCCATATCTGGAGTCTCCAGGTGCTGCTGTAATACAGATAAATAAAAGACTGATAACAATACAGCCAGATAAATAAAATACACTGACCTGATATGAATTACTGCATTAGTTAGGCAATTTTTGCTCAGTAGCACTTTCTTACTCAGGGTACTAACAAAACCACCAAAGCAAAGCAAGAGTATTTTTTTTTCATTTCTGTGTGTTAAATTACATTTAGTTTGCATTTAGTTTTCTACCTTCATGAAATCCATTTGAGAACTTTTTGTTCTCTTTACTGAAATCAGTGCTTGTCACACCTGGAATACTGTGTTCAGTTTTGGTCCCTGCTGTACAAAAAAAGATGTGGACAGGCTAGAGAGGTCCAGAGAAGGGCCACAAAGATGATCAAAGGACTGGGCAGCCTGACATAGGAGGAAAGGCTGAGACAAAAGGCTTGGTTCACCCTTGAGGAAAGGCAGCTTTGGAGGACCTTATAACCATGTTCCACTACTTAAAGTGTGGTTACTAAGACGATGGAGGCTCCTTTTTTATAAGCAGTCACAAGGAAAAGACGAGGGGTAATGAGTACAAGTTACTCTTGGGGAGATTCTGATTGGACACAAGAGGAGAAATTTTCACAGTAACAGTCAGGCACTCATTTTTTACAAGGAGAAGAATCTCTACAGGGAAGTGGAGGATTCCCCAACACTGGACATTTATGAGACTCAGCTGGACAGGCTGCTAGACCATCTTGTACCATGCTTTTGCCAAGAAAGGTTGGATCAGGTGATCCTTGAAGTTTCCTTCCAACCTGGTACTCTACGATTTTGTGATTGATTCTGCTGAATTTTTTCAAAATGTTTGTTGGCTTTTAGTGGCTAATGGTGATCAGGTGATAACACAAGGGTAGCAATGGGAAAAAGATACAGTGTTGGATTTACACAGGCAACCCTGAAGGTCATGTGTCCAGGCAAGACATGTAATCCCATGGGAAACACAGAGCAAAAGTCAGTTCAGCTTAAAAATATTCCTCCCATGTGTGCTGAGTGCTCCTGGGCACCTCACCCTTAAGCACCAAGGTGAGGGGCCAGCAGAGCACCAGGAGGTGACAAAAAACACTATGGAAAACACTTGATGCTGAACCTGAAACTTGATATTTATTTGCCAGCTACCAGGTAAATCTCACCTCACCCCAACACAATGCCATGGGTTTGGGCAGCACTGCCCACACTGGAAGTACCACGATGGAGAGTCTTTTGGCACAGAGAATTTCAGGGCTGAAAGCATTGCAGTGGGCTAGGTTTGTAGGGATGAGAGAGAAAAAGATAGAGAGCATTTCCTGTCTTGGAAGAGAAGACAGGTGGGATCATCTAGATCTCCTCTTTGGTTAAAATAAAGTTGGGCATACCTGTGATGTATTTTACAGAAATTGCCAAAGGTAAAGGTGGACAGTCTTTTAAATGTCTGACACCTATTTATGTACATTTCTCATGGTTTCAAACCCACAATAAATAAAGGAGAAAATATTATTACCTACTTTTATGGTTCTTCTTCTTGTTTTTCCTGGCACTTCCACAGATTCTGACATAAATTTCAGCCTTTGTTTTAGAAACAGGCACTGTTTCTCATGGTTAGAGAGAAAAAGATGAAAAACTTAACCCAAAAGTCAAAATGCAGAAGCCATGCCAAGGAAAACTGGTATTTATCTTCATTTCACAGCTCATTTTTTAAGTCTATCCTCTGATTTGGAGAGCTGATACAATATTTTCAGTGTCCTGGCCTGTCAAGAGTGGTATATGAGGTCGACAAGGAAGATAAGCACTAAGCACACTGGGCACACAACATGGCAATGTTGTGTCTGCCCCAGAAAACAGAGGAAGATTTTAGAAAGAAAATAATATCACAGAGTGGATAAATAAATATTGTGTGTTTTGCCTTGCTTCTGTCTTTGGCAGCTCAGGAGGTAATAGCTTTTCTACACAGATCAGTGTTCTCAAAGTTCAGGAAAACTCAGGTAATTGAGTAGAACAACTCAACACAAGTGTTTAGCATGCATTAATTCTATAACTCTCTTTCTCCACTAAGGTACATGTGTGATGATAGCACAAGCAACGTAAGATTAGTTTATCATTTTTATCATTACTGATAATACAATTTACATGGTCATTAGTGTATATAGAGAAATACTAAAAATTAGCAGGAATTAAAGATATTGTGTATCTAATATCTAAATAACCTTCCATTTTCATTTTAATAATTACTCAAAGCAGAGTACTCTATGTGTACTCTGCCACAGCAGGTCCTGGCCTGAGGCTGAAGGACACCTGCTCACTCCAGCAGCTGGTGGCCATCCTGAAGTTCCTCTGAACGTTATTGCCTTCTGCCGTGGGTGGCAATGGTTTGCCCTGTGCCTTGGGTTACAATGAAAAGGTGTAACCAAAAGTATTACCATCTTAATAAACTGTTAAAACAGGTGGGGCAGTGTTCTTTATCTTCTCCAAGAGTCAGCCCTGATAACTCCCTCTGGGGGGCTATCTCCGCTAATGGGCCATCAATGACTCATGGAATTACATCATCCCATTGTGAGATGCCCCCCCCCCATGGGGAGGAACCAGACATTCCTACCTGTATATCATCTGAGGCTTGGAACACCACGGGGGCACTACCACTGGATTCACAGAGGACAAGAGCTTGATACCCACCACTGGACCTCAGGAGAAAGATCAGATCTTTCTACAGGATCACCACTTCAACCAAACCACATCCATTGCTCCAACAGGCCTGTAGCCACCATTTAATCAGACTGCTACCACTCCTCTATCAACAGGGTGTCAGGTTGTATTCTGACTCTGTCAGTTTAAGTCAGTGTTTCTGTACTACTTTCTTTAATTTTCCTATTAAATTGTAGTTCTGACTTGGAATCTCCTGCTGGTTTGTTTTCGAACTAGTACACCCCAGGGGCCCCAATCATTTTTGTGACTCTAAATTGCTGTTAATTGTCACAATTCCACGTGTAGCACTATGGAACCATCACCAAGTCTGTAAGCTAATGTATTGCTGCTGAAAGCTAAGTTTGCCAATTCCAATGACACCTGAGTGTTTTATGAAAAGGAAAACGATGTTGCGCCTCACTGAAGACAGTGTGACCACAAAAGCTGGCCAGTCCTGGTAAGCTGGTAACACTTTGCAAATGCATTTATAGAAACCTGGAACTCGGTTGCACTGACCCATCTCTCCTGGGGGCAACAGCCGTGTGGAAGCATTTGAAAAGTGGGAAGATCTAAATTCATTAGATCATGTTGATTCTTTTCCAGTTTGGAACATCTTTATGTGCTTTATTCTGCATTGTTTAGTCACAGTGTCTAAAGAAAAGAAGTGGTGTATCAGATGTATGAGGAACCAGCATTTGTGTCATGCAGTCTGGGTTGTGAGCATACAGCAAGATACACATCTGTGAACTAGAACCACTTAAGAACAAGGGGAACGTGCTGCCATTCTTATACTACTTTGAGTAAAAACTTCAAGTGTGTCTAAGACCCCCACTAGGCTAGTGAGTAAATTTAAAAAATCCAAAAATAAGAAAATGTAAACCTGGAGATAATTGGCCTTGTCCTTGTTCTGTGGACCTTCTTATGGTACAAACAGCAACCATTTATAACTCCCAATGAGAGAGGCTTGGAGGGCAAGTACCCCAAAGTTTGGGATTTATCAGTGTGCCCCTTTGCAAGGCTTTAGGCAGTTAGATGTATCTTTTCTGGCACAAATAATTGCAGTCTTGTCTTGGTTTACGAGTTACTTTAGATGTTATTTTCTGCTATTTTGCATATTGCCAAAACAAAGATGTTACATCTGTGTCATTTAAAATTACTAGTTGAGGCTTACAGCCAAGCATCAAACCAGTTTCAAGGAGTTAGCAGAATTAAGCAGTGACTTATTCCTTTGCATTTTGAAAATGCCTTTAATTTTATTACATTTATCAATGTACGCACTAAATAAGTTTTTAGCATGGCCATTCTGAAAAATTGCCTCTCAGAACACTATTTTCTGAGGTTATGCAGTCTGCAATAAATTATTTTAAGCAGTTTTGAGTTAAGTCTGAGGCCACAATAAATGATGTCTTTATCTTACTTTGAACAGTAATTACTGTAACAACCGTGACACCATTGCTGTCCACACTACTTCACACTACAGGGAAGTTATAATTCAGTTTTAATAGTTTAAAATGATGCTTTGTTATACCAATGACATGGTTGTTTGTTTTCATTTAGTATGTTATATTTTGGAATGCACAAATAATTTATTTAAATAAAGGTATATACAAATATGATGAAGGAGAAACTCTACAGAGTTCAGTACAATGGCTGCATGCACTGGGGATGACGCTGTGATTTGCTTCAGAGGCATGGAGTATGAACTGAAATCTAGGAAAAGTTTTGAAGGTGTGCTGAAAATCCCATCACCACACTGAAGGGTCTTCAAACCTGCAACACATATTTTGAATAAAAAAAACCACATTAAACACATACCAAAGGCCCCTCCGAAAAAATTTGATGTTAAAACTGACTAAAATTTTCATTAATACCAGCAATGAGGAATATATATGCATATTTTCAGTTTAAGATTGTGCATTATGAATTGCCAAAAATCTGTACTTTGGTACCAGAACTTGCCCCTACATCCTGCTACCCTGGTAACACGTTTTACATGGTTGAGACTCACTACAAAGCTGCTTTACATCATCAAATAGCACTTAGTGAAATTAAGCTAGAAAACTGTATGTTGAAATACAAATTTCTTAAAGATTTTTCACTCTAACTCAGGAGTAAGCAACTTCCAAAGAGAACTCACTGAGCCAAACAAAATTGCATCATGCTGTAAGCACCTTCAAACAAAACCCACATTCAAAGCCACTATCCTAAAATATTATTGTGGTATTCTACTGCTCAATATCAAGCATTTGAAATTTATTGAAAAGGGTGCTGAGGGCAGGATTTTATCCAAAGATCCTCTGTTTGCAAACAGATGTTTTGTCTACACAGGAGGAAAGGTAACAAGTAGGAGAACACAGAAAAAGAACAGGAGAAATGCATTTGCCATAATTTTTCCTATCTAAAGAGATGCACATAAAGTCTTGATTAAATATCTAGTCTGCCTCCACAGTCAGTGGAGAGACACTGACACCTTAGAGGGCAACTGAGACCCTGCCCATTTTAGGAAGGAAAGCTTGTTCTGGAATTATCCATCCCTCTGACTGACTGCAGAGGCAACCTAGACAAGTACTTCATACTAGATATCTAATTTTTAAAGAGGCATTATCAGGAGATATACATCCTATTACTGAGTATGAAACATTTTCTCATCACTCCACAAGACAGACAAAATCAGAAACATGCCATATCACATGCTTCTGTCATAAGAACTTACTTGTACTCAGGCCAAGGCACCTCCTTTTTTTAATCTTTAGCTTCCTATATTGTAATTAGTTTCTCAAAGCATCTCTCTAACCTTTCTTCATATTGTCAGGCATACACCCAGACTACAAAATCCTTTGGGGCGTATTTCAGTCAGCAAAACTGTAATGTCAAACCAGGCTGGTCAAGCTGAGTACAATTAAGTCATTTATTATTATCTCAGTGTTTAGTTACAAAGTTCAGTTCCTGACAACTCATGAGGTATCTCTGTCTGTCACTGACTCACTGGGTGCAAATTACACCTGCTCCATAACTAGCTTTGTGTGTAACTATTTCTAAAACAATTTAAATTTGGAATAACAGCAGTCTGCCTTTCATTCATTCAGCCTAGCTTCCTCCAGGAGGAAGGCTTAGGTGGCCATGCTGTGTATCCAGCTGTCCAACCCTGTGTGGCTCTCCTAACTTCCCAGCCAGGTTTCACATCCTTTGGACAATTTAAACCAAGTCAGGGAGAGGTACACTGATTTTAGAGATATTAGGTCCCAATATGCCATGGAACACAGGACTGGATAGAAAGAAAATTTAATTGTGTCCTCACATAGAGGAAAAAGTTGGAGTGGGGTTGAGAATTCATACAGGGTTTTATCCTAGAAAACATATCCATAGGAAACTAGGCATCATTGTTCCCAGTACTCACATAACTGTCAGCAATGAGTGAAAAATACCATACTCAGTTTAAAGCGCTGTTACGGGGGTATGAAATAAAAATCTGCTTCTCATCAATTCTTGATCTTAACTGCAGACTACTTGGTTATTTTGCTCATGAAGTTTTGCTCCCTAGTGTGTTATAAATAGCACTATTGAAACAATAATAATAATCATAAAGTTTTGTGATGAAGGGGTGAAAATTACAGAGAGTATTAGACTATTAGGGAGATATATTAGAGTATGAGTACTAACTACCCTGTGTGTTGCCTCAAATTCAAGGCAGTGGAAATTTCCCATTATGTGAGGGCTCTGCCTTGTCATTACCAAACACAAAATAGTCTAATACATTTCACTGCACTCCATGCAGTTTTTTAGATAAGCATCTGCAGAGAAAATTGCATCCCCACAGCTGTGGTTAGTCATCAAACCATCAGACAACGCTCTCCCTACACACAGAACCGCGAGTCTCATGGGCAGTGTCCCTGGATGGTAGTAGGAATTTTGGGTCATTTTTCAGTGTCATGATCATGCCCTAAATTCAGTGCTACAGGCTATTATGTTTAAGTACTCAACCAGTCTAGTTGAGCCTTTGCAGAGCATTTGCTTGTATACTCCTGAGAAGAAAACTGCATAAAACATTTATTTCCGCAGTAGAAGTATTGCCAGCAAACTTCAGACAATCAGTAAAGGCTTAAACTGAGCTAATTCATGCTGGATTGTGAGTAAAACTAGTATTTTTCTTCATGAGCCAAAACTCCCCCTGCACCTTACCTTTTCAACACACTCACTTTTCAGCTGTGTAAATTGTAGTCACTACAACAGTATCTTACATCATGGCTGAAGTGTCATTACCTAACTAGATAAATACGTTATGTACATTTGAAACCCCAGTGCTGTTTGAAACACCACTGTTACTTCAAACCAAGTGCAAATGGAAATAAAAAGGCCTTTTTTTCCCTTTGTAAAATATTAGATACAAACCCAATGTGAAATACTGTATTTTAAAGACAAGTCACCTCTGTGCATGAGTTAACGTATGTGCATATTTACCACTTACACATCATCAGAAGAAAAATTCAAACCTGTGTGAGCAGCAAATGAGTAGCAATATGCTGTCTTTGGTGCTCAAATATGTCAGGAATCATCACCAGACATTGGCATACAATTCTATGTGAAAATGCCCAGAATGGGGCAAGTGTCATGGCAATGCTTCCCTTCCTCTGAATAAGAGGTATGGCCCGCCCCCAAAATCGGGAAATGAGGAGTCTGGACTATATCATATCTCGTAAGGCACTTCTTGCATTCATAGATGGTGCTAGCTCTTAAAAAAAAAAAGGAATTAAAGATGTTTTGCTTTAAGGACATGATTAGCCAGCTGTTGGTGGCACATTTTCTCCCTGTGAAACATATTTATTGATAACAAATGAAACCGTTAAATCCAAATGAGCTCTTCATACATACCTGGATCTAGGAATGTTTTCTGTGCTTTCCCTCAACAAGAGGTCTGAGATCAGTGTATCTGGGCTTGATCTCTTTCCATATCTGAGGAAAAATTTTTAAAAGTTGTATTTTTGTATATGTCAGTTTTTACAAATGAAGACTGAGCACAGAACCATTATTGACTTTTTTCAGAAAAAAAAAAAATAGAACAGACATAAATAGCACTTTCCAACAAGAATTTTAATTTGGCTTAGCCATGTGAGTGAACATTCATTCTTATTTCATTTCCATATTTTTCTACATTTTCTCCATAATTATTTTACATTATAATATTGAGAAACTCTGAATATTTCTCAATTTGATGGCTGCTCCTGCATACTCTAGGACCTTGCACCTTACTGATGTGAGCATGGAGGAAGAGGAAAGAAGCTGTGCGTGGTGTGACCTCCAAGCATGTCATTCCTGCTTGCAAACCCAGTTCCACCATCCCATTAACTTTCTCATTGGTTTAGATGATACTTATCCTTCATCAGGAAATTATGCAAGGTTTTTTAAGATAGCCAGTACACTTGGGGCTGCCCAACACATAGCACATTAGATTGCAAAGACTGAGCTATCCCAAGGTAATCATCTTAAACTACGTGGCTGTGGGAATGAAAACGTGCTCATTCAGAGTTCTTCTTCAATTAGATGGGATATAAGGGGCTACCTTTGTCCTATACTTATACAGCAGCTGACTTTCTATTTGCCTTTTTTTTTTTTAATCCTGAATACTGTACATCAATCAACAGTTAAAAGTACTGCAATTTCCATTACTTGGGAAGGAATTCCATCTCTTTTCCTGGGAAAACAGAAGCAGCCGTGAGCAGCCTGCTTGAGAGGCATTTCACCACTATAAGGATTCATTAGCCTAAGAGTGATAGCTATGAGCAAACACTCCCTTGGTTGGAAAGAATTAAGATCACAGTTTAACTTGTGTATGCAATTTCATTCTGAATCACAAAGTACATTAGCAGCTTTTGTGAATGCTGCTTGAGTGAAATTCCGATTCCAGAAAAATCAAAGGTATAGTTAAGGACTTAGATTTTATGCACTGCTATCAAAATGTTTCTCCCGTGACCCCAGTCATTCCAGTGGTTTAGATTTGGAAAAAGAAACCCAAACCTTCCCAAACTACACTTAAAAAGCTAACAGTTTTAACTGTTGATTGCATAACTTCCTTAAAAGTGGAAACACATCTCACTTTTCAATCCTTTTTTCAACTCTTTGTATTCTTTTGTATTTTTTTTCTTTAATCATTTTAGTGCATCACTTGTGCTCCAGAAAGACAAAGCATCAGTTTCAGAAAGTTAAATTTCTTAATCTGAGCTGACTGAAAGCAGGTATTTGAAAAGAACCAGTCAGACATAGTAAAATGCTATTACAACAGTGCAATCAGGCGCGATGCTGAATCAAATACCTTGCACTTCATCGCCACCAAGGGATTTCTTTCTAGTTCCCTGCTCTGATTAATATGGATGTGACCTGGACTTCAACTGAGGAGAAAGCTAATTTTCTGTGATTAAAGAAACTAATTTAACAAATCAAAGCTTGCTCTAGCAGCTCACACTTGGACAAAACTCCCACTAATCTCTCAGGAAGTTTTGCCTGAATAAGAAATAGGTAGCAACCACCTGGAGTGCAGCGATTCACTCAAATAATGAAGACAACTGTGTTGGGGAGATATATCTCATATGAGACGCTTCAGCATCTTGGCTACTCCGTGCCACTACCTGTGCTGGATGGACCCATCACATCCTCACTGCAAAGCTGCACACAAGGTGTTCACTGACTGCAACCAACTGGGCTGCCCAAAGAACATCCATTCTTCCTTTGTCAGTCTCCTGTCTACCCTGTCATTTTGCCTCTGGGAAACATCCATGCTACCAACTTACTAAATAGGGGCCACTGACAAAATCAATCTCTTTTTCTTGATGCAAATACCTTGAGACGTCTTTGCTCCAGCTGCTTCGTGCCTTGCTCCTTGCTCTGAGATACACATTTATCAAAAATCATGGCTGTTTTAAAAGACTTAGAAATACCATGATTCCAAGACAGGTGAAAATACCTGGTCAGTTTTTATACTCCATTTGAGACATCAAGGCCTACTTTGGGGCATGCTGATAACCCACAGCTCCAGCTGAAGTCAAAGAGATTTAAGGAGTAAACATTCTTATTCTGAATAAGGATGTAGTACGTCAGGCTCAGCAAAATCTCAAAGCTTCCGATGGACGCTTGGGTGTTAGCACTCAAAGCCCATCAATGTCCAAAGCTGGCAACACTAGCTGAGTCATCTCAGAAGCATCTGTGGGTCTGATTCAGAAAACTGTCCAAAACCCAAAGCCCTGGAGATCTGCTCCCTTGCCCGTTAAAGGGTGTGGCATGAAGCAGGAGCAGCAGCGCTGCCCAAGTCATACACACTTTCATATACTCTCTGCCCTGCCTATAGTTCAAGCCATTTCCAGCAGGAATGGCCTGACTGCTTTGCTACAGCACAGAAGAGCCACAGATTCATGAACAAGCTGCAAGTGACAAGGAAAGAATATAGTTTGTTAGCAGAAGGGAGTACAGGTAGCAGCAAGTAGCAGGAGGAGGAAGAGTCTGAAAAAAGCCTCCTGAACAATGTGATGGAGGGGTATGAGGAAAGGACCACAGGACAGCTCTGGAGACAAAGCTGGAACTAATTCAAAGGCACACAGACATCTGTAGAGCAGGAGGCTGCATCTGTGCTGGGCTCTCTTTTAAGTTATAACGACCTGGCACATAAGGAAAAAGGGATCTCATCAGAAGCAAGAAGCCTGAAACAGGTCTCATGACCTGCACCATACAAGTACCTGTTTACCTCAGGTAACCTCAAAGGGGTATTAAAGCTGACAGGCATTGGTCTCTAAAGCTGAGATGGATCTGAAGAAGAATTTCAAAGGAGAGAGGGAGCAAAGCAGCCAGATGGACGAGGTTTAAAGACAAGAAGAGAAGGATGATCTGGAAGGAAGAAGCTTCATTGAGCTCAGGTGAAGACCCTGTGGGTCACAGTAGTTCAGAGGGGAATGGCACTCAAATGCTTGAGTCAGGTCAGAAGCAGAAGGCAGAAAGATGAGCTATGGGGGCAGGAGGGGGGGTATTCATAATCACAAAAACATCAAACAAGGCAGGACAGATGAATCTGAAGAGAAAAAAGTGTCGATCTCCTCATCTCCTCCTTCGCCAATGTGTTCTTACTGCTTCACCTCACCAGCTACATGCACCAGGTCTGGTGAGATGCTGAGCACAGCTTCTCACCGACCCTCAGGAGGAGCAGGGTGAGCTCCTGGACCCCATCCCCATGTCACAGGGCTCCCAAGCAGTACCATGCACAAAAAGCAGAGATAAAAATCTGTAAGAAGAGAGACAACTTTGAGCACATCTGCTGAAATAGACCAATCAACCATCCTTAGACCTGTCCAAAGTGCTTCAAAAGCAATTCATTTTGCAAGTGACTGCGTCACTGGTGAAACAGGAAACCTCCAGGAGCTCAGTTAAGCTTTAGAAATGGAGGTGGCAATTGCTTTATTTCTGGACTGTTAATGGAAACAGCAGTGGAAACAGCACACCTCTTTGGTTTTTTAGTTAACCTGTGCAGTCAACTTTTAAATGTGTATCACAAAGTTGTCATGGTAGTGCTTTTGTCTGCTAACTTTCTTGTCCTTCCAGGTCAACTCTGTTCCTTTAAATATAAGGGTGGTTAGGAAATATGAGTAAAATCTAAAGAACAAAATTTAAATTTTATCCATCAGAAACAATAACTATTTCAGTTCATTTCAGATCCCAAATCCACACAAAAGAACGAAACTGGTTTCAGTCTCTAAGTTGTGTACTTACAACTCATAAAATTGGGATAAAAGCTACATGGTCAACATTAAAGCACACAGGGCACACACCAGAAGTGGAGGCTGAATAGAGAAAGGGGGGGTCATTTGGTTTGGTTTGGATTTGGGATTTTTTTTTTTTTTAAATATGACCTTGCTTTGGACAGGAGCCACCTTTGAAATGGGAGATGAAAGAAAGAAAAGAAGGGATGAGACACCAGCCTGGAGATCCCACCACATGCAAGAGGGAAAGGGCAGTAGAGGCAGAATTTGAGGATTGGATTATTTTAGCAGTAATCTAGACAAAAGGTTATTTGAGCACAGACTGCCACACAGAAGCGTGCCTCACACAGGAACCAGTTGTGAATATTGCTTTAAAAGTTCAGGACTGAAGAACTGGATTTCTATCAGCCCCTTCATCCATCTTATGCAATTAGTGCACTGACAGACAATGTTATGGGCTTGCTGGGAAAGCTCTCAGTTACATGATAGCCAGCCTTCTAATTTAATTATTCAGAATTCTAGAGGGACAGATGAAAACCTAATTTTAGACCTCTCATCTGGTTTTGATATTAAACAAATAGATAAATATGTCAAAGCTCTTCTGGGTCACACACTATTGTGGGACCTCAAGGGAAACTTCTATCAATCCCACAGGCTAACTGGACAGATGATTTTTTATCAAAGAAGATTATTTTTTTTATAATAACTTGTCCTTTTTTTTCAGGCTGAGCCTTTATGTCTACTTTAACAAGCACGGTCAACCCAGAAAGAGTTTAGAGCCAGGTAGGCACAGGTCCATACTCTTTTCTCTTTCAGATTGGGCTTGAGTTCTTGATCTTGAAAGAGGTTTTTGTTAAGACTGGTGGGTTTTCTGGCGCTCACAGCTGCATGAAGTAGCCTACAAACCACAAAACATCCCCACAGTGGGCACTTTTTCTCACTAAAATCTTCATTTGACTCGGTGGCAGCAACAGAAGTGGGAAACTGCTCCTACTGCTCTGTCTAGCTCTCTCCAGCTCCCAGGTTAGTTACCTTTCCCATTTGGGGGGCTCTCCCTGTACACGCTGCCCTGTGGTTCGTGCTCCTGCCTACCAGCCTGTCTGTGCCAGAGCTAGAAGAGGCTGAGAGAGCAGAGGCAGCACTGACCCCTGCCCCTTCTGACAACTTGGCAGAAAT
Source organism: Aphelocoma coerulescens (assembly GCF_041296385.1). Lineage (NCBI taxonomy): Eukaryota > Metazoa > Chordata > Aves > Passeriformes > Corvidae > Aphelocoma > Aphelocoma coerulescens. The sequence goes on along the minus strand of NC_091015.1, from coordinate 41,365,127 downwards.
TCAGCTTTGGACCCATCGGCAACTCAGGGTTCCACGGGCGTTGCTCTCTAAAAGGAATCTGTGCACCACGTCTTCATCCGTGTCCTTGGCGAAAGCAGGGAGGGACACCCGGTGTGAGGGGGTACCCCACCTCCCTCCCCTGAGCCTCGCCAAGGAAAAAAATCAGCCCGGGGAGTGGGAAAGGGGGATGCCTGCCGTCCCGCTCTGCCTACCTCTGCCTGGTGATGAGGTTGATGTAGTGCCTCAGCGCCGAGTAGTATCTGGCCATGTCCTCTGCGGGGGCGTCCTCGCCGGGGCTGTCCGGTTTCGAGGGGTACGCCTCTGCCAGCGTCCCCAGGCAGACCAGCAGCGACAGGGCGAAAGTCAGCACCGACACCCACAGCCTCACGGTGCCCTGCATCTGCACGGCGGGGCGGGATGGATGAGAGCTGCCGTCAGCACCTGCCCCGACGGCGGGAGCAGCGCGGCCGCCCCAGCGCAGCCCCTGACCGGCCCGGACAGCCCCGCGTCCCCCTTCCCATCCCTGTCCCCACTCCCGTGCCCGCCCCGTCGCGGCACTCACGGCGGCGGCTGCAGCGGAGCGGCTCTCGGCAGGCGAGGCGCGTCTGCCCGTGCGTCGGGGCTCCCGAGTGCGGGCTCCGCGCCCCGCCGGGGTGTTTTAAGGCTTCCCCGGCAGGCAGGAGGGGCCTCGGGCGATCACGCCTCGCCGGCTCCGCTCCCCCCCGCCCCGTTCTGCCTGCCCCTGCCCCGGGAGGGGCACGGCGGCCGCGGCCGGGCGGGGCCGGGCGGCACCGAGGGGGCGGGCGCTGCCGAGCCCCTCCGCAGCCCCCGCACCGCCCCCGCCGCCCCGGGGAACCCCTCCCGCGGGCTGCCGCCGGGCTCTCCTCCCGGGACTTGCACCCTTCTTCGAGTGTCCCGGACCGGCCGTGAGAGCCCGACTGTACCTGTGGAGCCGCCGTGCTGCCCGGTGCCCGAGTTCCCCGGGGAAAGGGAACTCTGGGGAGCGAGTTGGCCCCGCTCCTATAGCACTGGAGGGGCCCCAAGCTTGAGCTTTGTAGCAGTGGTGCTGCCGGACATAAAGCCAAGAAAGCAGGACAGTTTGGGACAACCAAAAATACCAAATCAGTGCCACAGGCTCAGACATCGTACCCAATAAATGGGTAATTAGAGACCTACAGAATGGTTTGTGTTGGAAGAGACCTTAAAGACCAGATAGTTACAAATCCCCAGGCCATGGCCAGGGACACCTTCCACTAAACCAAATTGCTCAGAGACCCATCCAACCTGGTCTTGAGCACTTCCAAGGCATCCACAACAAATCTTGAGGCTTAACTTCCAGGGGACTGGCAGCACATCTGCAAATCTACCTCCCTCCATGCCTGCTCTGCCCCCCTGTTCAGGGCTACTTTCTGAGTATTTGTTCTAAAGTGCCTTTATTCTGTTTCATTTCTGTGCCTGAGCCACATGTCACAGAAAACAGCTCACCAATGCCATGGGATCACAACAGCCTTTCCAATAGCTGCCCTGACCCAGAGAAGCACTGGCTGAATCTGGGACACAGAGCTTGTCCCAGCAACATAGGACTACAGGGACTGATTCAGCTAAGGTGTCAGACTTACATGTCTCCTGAAACTTGTCCAGATCTGAGTCGGTGGGGAGAGATGGGCACCCTGACAGTGATCTGAGCCCTCATACAAAAGAGGTCTGAGATAAGCAGAGTGGGCATCTTCTGGTAACATACCCTTCTCCTCTGGTGACAGGAACAGCCTGGGTGACTGGGCTAGGCTAGACACCTGGCAACCAGCGTGCCTGAAGCTGGGTAAAATGAATCCAATTCAAACAAAACTTCAGAATTTGTCAAAGCATTTGGTAGACTTGAAAACTATTGTTCCATATTAGTAAAATAAGGTTAATTCTTTAGAAACAGATAATTTGATTAGTCTTGATGGCCAATGACTAATTCCAGTTGGAATGACAAATCATTATTCTCATCATATCTTACTTTTACTTTAATTTGAAGGCAAAATAGCAAACACTCAAGTAAGAACATTAGACATACTGACAAAAAGCTTCAAGACATATTCTAAAACTATACCATTTATATACTGCTGTTATTAAATTTTGTAGTTATTACCGTAGGCAGTTATTGTCTTAATAATAATCCAACAGATTCTGAAAAATGATGTTCAGTTTGCAAATGCAAAGCCAGGAATTGTTTTCATCCCTCCAGAAACAGTATCTCAGCATCATCTAAAAACCAAACCAAACCAAAACAAACAAACAAACAAAAAAACAACAAAAAACCAAACAAACAACAAAAAAAAACCCAACAAAACAAAAAAACCCACAAAACCCTAGCAAATAAATGGCTCTTGTGCTGTGCAACTAAGCTCATGAGACTATCTCCATTTCAATCCATGACAGCAAAGATTTCAGAAAGCTTAATGTCAAGAAGTATTTTGAAATCCTCATGACTCCACAGTGCACTGGTCACAGACTTTACAGCAAGACTACAGGCTGCCTTACATCACACACTGAGCGAAGAATTTTAATGTGTGTGAATAATCTTCCATGCCACAGCCAGCAATTCTAGCTCCTAATTTCTGCAGATCTGTGCACAGAGTGACATCACATCTTACAAAGTGGCCTCACTGCATCCCCACGCTCTCTGTCCTCCCACCAGCACACTCCCGCACGTTCAGTGTTCACGTTGTCCTCATGTCAGCTCAACAGATGCAGCTGATGTGACAGCCAGATGCCTGTGATACTGCAAATTCTCTGAAGAGCAACTGTGCTCTGTGCTGCCGAATCCAATAAGATGCTAAACCAAAGCTTGTATTGATCCAGTTTATCAGCTTTTATGGGGTGAAGGGGACAAGTGGTGACAGCACTGGAGACTGAAGCATCTGGGAAGGTGTGCCACAATGACAGCTCTCACCAACTTCTGCAAGGTTCTGGCACAACCATCTCCCACCAGTTCACAGAATTCTGACCATTAAACTCTTTCACCACTTATAACTGAGGTTGCTTCTCTCCCACTAGCACCACTCTTTTCACATTATCAATCTTCAAGGCAGTCCAAAGAGGAAAAAGCCAACAGACTAGCAGAAGAGCAAGATAAACACCAAGTCTGGTATCCACACACTTACTTGGGCTATAAGGAGGCAACCACATTCCTCCATCATCACACTCCCTGGTATGTGTGTCTGTATTCCCTGGTGCAGCACTATGTCACACTGCCATGTCTTGGCACAGAGCACCATCCAGCAGTCAGCCGTTGACATCTCCAGAAACCCTGGATCAATCCCTTCTCTTTTCGTAGGGATGAGGTACAAGCAGTAAGCTGCTCCCTCACAGGAAATGATTAAAGCATCACACTTGCTAAGTCCCGCTACAAAATTCTGGGTCTGGAGCAGCAGCTGCCCACAAAAAGTAAGGTGCAGATCACACAACAGACAGTTTGCTTCACAGCATGAGTGAGGAAAGCTCTCTCTAATGCAAGAGAAGGAATTTTGCCTCTCTTACGACACAGCAACTCCTGCAACTGCAGGCTGCTCAGCAGGGTCTGGGGAGAAATTTTCTTCCCTGGAGCACTGTGACCCCATCAACTCAACAATTGTGTTTTCCCTTTGGATGAGGTAGCATCTCCCAGCTTGTGCTGAGTTTGGATCCTGAGTGGCCTAAAGGTTTATGAGATGTCAAACTTTACCAGTCCCACTGCACCTCCAGGAGAACACTTCTTTCCATACAGTTTCAGCATTTAATATGGGAAGCCCAAAACACTGAACCCCCAATTTTGAATACCCTGCTTTCCACAGTACCTATTTCTGTAACAGTATTGAGGCGCTGCTTAGCTCCAGATATGTGCCTTTGCCCAATTTCATCATTTAGGAAAAACATACACCTTATATCTTTCTTGGATTTGGAAACTTTTATGTTTGGAGCCATCCTGCAACACCCTGTTTCAAAAAATTCCTCTCTTCTGTTTTGAAATACTGCAAATCCATACGGGGTCATGGAGTTCCTACCCTAATACATATATTAACCTTAAATAATAGATAAAAAGTACTTTGGATAACATAATCATCAGTATAATCCCAATGCAAACGATACTGGCATTTTTATATCAATGAAATAAACCTTATACCTACAGACATATATAGGCTCTGGCATACCAGTGAGACCAAATGTCCATGGGTCTCAGTGATCTTAATGGATGATTTACGACGGGTTTCCCGATTCAAGGTGTCCTGCACCTTCAATTTCACCTGTGATGATTCCTCTGCCTGGATACCTGCCCAGTGTTGCTGTCCTTGCAAAAAGCAGGCAGGCATTTGTGTTCTGGCAAGTGGCAGAGCTGCACTTCCCACAAGCAGCTTTAAGATGGGCCATAAAGGTGAACAAGGAGATGTCAAGGGGAAAGAAATGAGTAAGACTTAGAAAAGCTGGTGGAGGAAGACAGCAAGAATCAAATGGAATTAGAGATTGTGGCCTGGGAGAGAGAGCAGAAAGACCCAGGCATAGCTCAGGTGTACCAGTATTTAGATATCCATGTTTTCTCTTTGCCAGATATTATGGCCTTGCAGACGTACAACTCCTAGTTAACACCCTAGCTAATGAATCAAGAGCTATTTAACTACATACAGAGGGAAATGGGTGCTTCAAAGCTCTGAGCAGGTATCAATGCCAGGTACAGAACTGATGGGGAAAAAAAGTGAAAAGGAACATGACAGTTAAATTTTGCCTGCATTTTAATGTCATGACACTTACAGATTCAATAGACAGCAATTTACTGAACAAATTTCAGACTATACTAAGAATGGAAAGGTTTCCAAGATAGCAACATATTAAAAGATGATATTGTTCTACAAGCAGCATAAATGTGAAAGAATATTCAAGTCATTTATTAATGGTAACATGTTCGATCACACTAAACAGGGGCATGATATTTGCCTTAATGAAAACAAAATTTAGTGTGCTTAACTTTGAGCAGAGCATTATTTATCACATGCATTCTGTAGCAAGCATGGAACTAAAGCTGTTCTTCATTATTACAAATATGCATAATATCATTTTCTCACTGTACCGAAGTAAGGCTGTGTGCACCAGTGATCCTGAACTACCCCTCCATAATAACTCATTAATTGTCCCTGTTTCATATACGGGCACAAGATCAATCTCCTAGTAGGGAGAAAGTGTTAAAAACTGGAGCCCCAGGAAGAAAATATTTATGTGGTACTAGAGACATGGTAATGTCAGATTTTATCAGCTGATGTTGCCTGTGCTCTTGCAGTTAAAATGTCTCACTAAAGGTTTCCATAGCTGAGCAAACCTTCCAGAAATGCCGAATCTTTAGGACTGGAAGTTCAGCCAGATAAGCAGTGCATAATTATTCAGTAGTCACATGAATTTATCTGAACCTACTTGGACAGGAAATGGGTCTGTTAATTTCACAAAATTAGGCTCAGACAAACCTTACAGTATTGCTGATTTCAGTCTTCTTAGCAATACTTTCAGAAAAGCTTCTCATTGTGCTTTTTATACATCACACCAGTAACCACATTTTCAAATTCTATGTGCCCCTTCCATGAGTTTTACTCACCTCTGCCTGTACCTACCAGAGTTGAACAGAACACCCTCTAATCCTAAAACAACCCCCTTTCTGTCTGCTCAGCAGCAGTACTACTTTCAAGAGGCATCCTTGCAAGTTCAGCAAGCATTAGCAGATTTGTAATATTTCACCAAAAAGTAGGGCCTGGCTAAGTACCAACAACATGAAAATATAAGAGAAATGAAAAAGTTACTGGATCAAACCAATGACACACCTATCCTTCCCTCAATGAGATATAAAAGCTGATTTCTAGAACTGTCAGAACAGGAAAAGCATGTCATGATATTTCTCCAGTAAACTTTTCCCAACTTCTATAAAACTGGTTTAGGGGCATCCTAACCAGCAGCTGAGGTTTTGTATCTCAGAGCAAACTGAGGATCAGCAGTGTCCTGCAGCAGTCCCACAGCATTCCTGCTGTGGATTACAGGGCAGGAATGAAATCATCAACTGGCACCATCTATGACTCTGATGTGACTACCTCGGCCTCTATGTCACCTTTGCTGCAGCACCAGGAGAACCCAAGAGTGATCCCAGGGAGATGGGTGACAGGACAAGGCCTTAATGGCTTTAAACTGCAAGAGGGTAGATTTGTATTAGATATTGTGAAGAAATTCTTCACTCTGAGGCCAGTGAAGCATAGATTATCCAGAGAAGTTGTGGATCTCCCATGCCTGGAAGTGTTCAAGGCCAGCATGGATCGGGCCCTGAGCAACCTGGTCTAGTGGAAGGTGTCACTGCCCACGGCAGAGGGATGGAACGAGATGATCTCTAAGGTCCCCTCCAACACAAACCACTCAGTGCCTGTGATTCACACACTGAGGCAGGGAGTGCCTTCACATGCCATGGTGATGTGACACCACAGGCACCAAGGTACCACACTGAGCCACCAACCCACCTGTGTGACACCTCCTGCCCTCCAGCAGGGAAGGGAAAAGCAGCTCTCCTTGGCTTGAATGACTTCTGGTGATGCACAAGTGGCTCCTGTACAACTACCTGACTGTGAGCTGCAGACCCAAGACGTAAAACAAATAAATTCTTTGCTATTTAAAGCAATGTTTTTCACAGCTTCACAGCAAAAGCCCTGCAAGCGTTTCACTCACAATCGCAGCAACTTATGACTGGAAATCAGAAAAATAAAGCCTGGTGGAATCTCATAATGAAAGTTGTTGTTTTTCTTTTGCAGAAAACACAGCCAAAGAGACTTATGAAATGCTGCAACAAGGTCAGAGGGGCATGAGCAATTGTCCTGAGGACATGTAGTGCAGTGCACAGTTTTGACAGTAACACAATGATACTCAAATAAGCAACAAAACCAAACCAAACCCAATATTTGCAACTGTAATGACATTTGTTTTGCTATACCTTTTCCATTCCCTCAGGACAACAAAAGACCCCTGACAGATTAGCAGGATGGAGATCCGAATGCTACCTCTGGCAACACATCTACTGCTGAGACCAAAGTCAGTATGGAACAGCTTACAAGAAAGTCATTTAAAACAAATGTATCAAGCATCTAAAGCAGAAATAAACAAATTCTCCATGCTGAAAGAAAGTGTTTTTTCATGTGTACAAGATGAAGAACTTGGCAAAGTTGTCATGATTTAAAGACAGCCAAAATTACTAGAATTAACCATTCTCTGCTTCAATACACATCTTGACTTCAATCCTGTTAAAGAGGGAAATAGGAGGAAAAGTGAGAGAAATCCAGGCAGGCTACTCTGTAAGACTGTGCTGAGTGACTCTGCCTGAAACTGAAGCAACAAAGACTTGCCTGAAACATAAGAGATATCAGAGGCTGATGGGATTGTGCCAAGGACTGAAGAATCCAATCACACACACACACAGAGAACTGTCACACTTCTTACCTGCAGGGAGCAAATCAGAGAAGCAGATATAAGAGAGACATCTTTCAGAAGTAAAGGCTTCTGGAAAAGCCTGCTATGTGTGTTCGTTTGCAGAATATTACCACATACTGATATGCGTACAGAAATGAATTCATCTACGTCCAAGGCACTGGAGCTGAAAAACATCCGTCTGCTTAAAAGGTGGATATCATACTCAAAAAACCCTATCGTCTCTCCTAGCAGATTCACAGTCCATGCACAGTCAGAATTACTTTTGCTTCCTGTCCTGCAACATTGGCACAGCTGGGAGTTAACTTTCTCCTGTATGGTTTCATAATTTTGTGTGTGTTGAATGCTTTGTTGCTTGTCATGGCATGCAGCACGGGAAACCCTAAGTGCCAAAGTTGCAGCATTTTTTGAAAGCAGATCTAACCTTGGAGAAGGGGTGATAGATTGTTTCATTTCAGGGTAATACAGGATGGGATTTGCCTCTGCTAGCTTTGGTTATCCAGAGGCAAAGTAGGCTCTTGCTTTAAGCACTGGTCCGGACAATCCTTGTCATCAAATCAACAAGACAGGTGGCTGCAGAGCAATTCACCTAAGATAGAGGTCCATTACAACTGGGAATCCTCCAGGAGATCCTACTCTCTCAATGTCATCTTAAAATATAGGGATCATACATTATTTTATTAAAATTATCAGTGATATTATTTATGCAAATAGAAGCCATTGAGGTGTGATATGGTGCTGCTGGGCTGTGGTCTGACCTGTTAATTGTTAACATGTTAACATGTTAAATGTTAATTGTTGCCTGCTGAGAGATTGTGTAAGAAAATATGGAGTTACCCACTCTGTAATCATCATTATTATATTTGAGTTTAGGATCTTGTGGAAACATCTTCCTTTCTACATTCTCCCATGAGAGAAGGAACAGACTGAAATACTTTTGGCTCCCTTTAAAGCAATATGCTAACCTCCACCCAAAGCAGGAAAATACAAAGGAGAGCTGTAATGCTTGAATGAGAACCTTATTTTGGGAAGCATCAGAGTGGGTCGGATGAAGGGACCAGCTATAGGCTGGAAGCCAAAGGTGGCATGATGCCAGCCATGCTACATGCACAGCACCAGGGCTCTGATGATAGCTGGAGGGATGGTCTGCAGAGAAGAGAGCAGATCAGGTGTTCACCCAGCTCAGATTTTCCAAAGCTTCAAGCAAAGCGTCACGGGAGAATATACTGGTACAGCTTTTAGCCTTTGCTCTGCAAAATGCATCTGGCAAACCCCAGGCTTGCTACAGAAGGTGCCCCTCCTTTGAATCCTGAAAGGTTTGGTTGTGACATAGCACTGTTGTTCTTTATACAGGCTTGATCCTTTCCTTCCCGTTTGTTGCCCATGTATGTTTGAAGCAATTGACGTGATTAAGCTGCCGTCTGCCAGCACTCTGCACAAGCCCCCCCAACAGTTCTGTGGCCTCCTGGTAATGGAAGATTGTCACCTCAATGCTAAAGAGTCAGCAATCATTCACAACCAACGTATTGGCACAAAACTCATCATTTGTACACACAGATCAAATTATCAAATAAATATAATCAGAAATCAGTGCAGAAGAATGTACTTCACTGAGGAGGGGGAAAGACATCCACTATGCCCACAAATCTGATTTTCCTAAGGTACCCATCCCCACAGTATTTGTCTGCAACCATATAAACCATTCATATATTTTAAATTAGTTGTACATCTATTTCTGGGTGTATAAGAACTTGCCAAACCTGTGATCATTTGCAAACTTCATTGTGTTCAAATGGAACCAACAGAGCATTGTTCTCCAGAAACAAAATCTCAACTGCAGAGTCCATTTATTTATTTCATAGAAGACTTGATGGAGATTTGTAGTCAGCTGAATTTTCTCCAGTTGTGAGAATGTTTGTGACATGGTCACAAAATTCATTGCAAAGATTTTCTGGCATTTGCTTGGATACCTGTTCAGTACTTTTTTATGGTCTTAATTGTTCTGAGAAGATCTACATTTCTCAGAAGTTTCCAGACAATTATTTTTTTTATTGAGCAGAAGAAAAATCACATTAAAAAATTATCCACTTTTAAAGGTCAAGCCAATGGTCAAACCAGTCCCTACTGTAGCTTTCTCACACTCAGCAGTGCTGTTCAATTGTGGTAGCTTCACCACTGTGATGAAATAACACATTTGCTTTTGATGTACTGACCTGGCAGTGCAGAATTAACATGACATTACTTTTGCATTGCCATGATTATATTATCATTGAGTTTATATTCCCAGGTGTTAGTTGGTTTTTTTTAAGTACACGTAGCAGCAGTATTTGGGCGGAAGTCAAACAAAGTCTCCCTAAACTCAACCAGATAGTTGGAAGCACACAGGAAACCTGCATTAGCAACTACAAAAACCCAGGGCAGTTCTCTGGCCGTGAAGTCAAGGTACCAGCACAGCGGTGATCTCTTTACCCACTGCTTTTCCTATCCCATACTGTTCTCCCTCCCCCACTTTTCCCCTGCCCCTAGCCCTGGCCACTCCCTCGAGTTCTCCCTATTGGTTCCTGTACCCCAACTCTGCCCATGTACTGCCCCTGACCCCCTGAGAAAACCCCCCTGCACCCAGATCACAAGGTCTCTCTGCCTCTGGGGGTTGCCCGGACAAGATTTCACCATTAAAGGTCCTCTGAAACCCTCATGGGGGGACCCTTCTCGCCTCCTTCGCTGTCACTGTGTTGCAGAGCTGAGAGCTGCCGGAGCGAGAGTGCGGAGCTGTCTGAAAGGGACTGCGGGAGGGCGGCAATGGTCACACTGCCCTGAGCAGCTCCGCTGAGCTCTCAGGGAAAGCTGCAGCTTGCTGAGCTAAACCTAGCACTACAACACAGCACAGCTTTTGTCAACACAGCTCAACTGCTTTCTCATCCCTAAGACAGGGTGATGCCTTTTCCTGGTCTTAAAATCAAGAGTCATACACGGTTAGAAGGGGAAAAGGGATTTTACCTTGGTATATATTTTAAGGATCCTTAGGTGCACACGTCCAGGTCATATGCATAGAGATGCACCCCGCCGAGTCTGTGTCCCCCCTCTCCCCCAACACTGGGTATAACATTATAGGTGTTACTAATTGGCATATCTATCAAAGATTCCCCAGTGAGAGGCTCAAGTGAGCCCCCCTCCCCAAGGAACCTTCCCCTGGATGGTTCTATCTTGGTTTACAGAATGTGTTCTGGAGAGGACCTTGGGGTCTGGGGCACACTGATCCCTAGTTACAAAGCTTCTAAAATGCTTAGTCTCTTAGCTTGACAAACAAGTCCAAGGATGTAGACAAAAAAGCACTAGGAATACAGAAGTTGTAAAAATGTATAACAGGGGTATAAAAGAAAAGGCAAAAATCTTCATGGCATCAGGGTACTCTTGTCTGAACTGTCTCTGATGAACAGCCTGGTCACCTCTCACACGTGACTCCTCTTGGATGCCTATACTGTTTGCAGAACTCTTGCTTTTATTTCACTTTCTTCACTTTTATTCCACTTTATTTGACCTATTTCATTTCTTCATTTGGATTACTTTTCATGGAAGTTGTCAGCCCTCATGTGCCCAAATCACTGGGGATACAAGTGTGAATGGGTGACTGATCACTGACGTTCAAGACCACATCAGCTACAAAATAATCCTTGCTTGTTATAGAAATAAAGGTCACATTTGGAAAAAAACAAAAAAAGCTAAAACAAAGAAAGTTGCTGATTATGTAGACTTGAATAGAGATTATAAACTAGGACTTTTAACCAAGAAAACTAGTAAGTGAAGTAAAGAATGCAAATCTTTATGGTAAATAGGGTTAACACTAGTCAGAAAGACATTCTGAATATAAAGGGAGCAAAAGGAATAGTAACAGTGGGAATGGAAATTATAAAATTGCCAAGAAAAATCCAGAAAAGGCAGAAGCATTCAATAAATAACTGGTGTATCTTTGGCCAGGGATCAGATGGTGTGATCATTTCGTAAGAGAATCATGAAGCAATTTTCACTCCAACAGTGCATCAGAAGACGTCAAATAAGAGCTACTGATTTTAGACATATTTATAGCTCTAAGTCTCAAGATGAATATATGAGAGTCTAAAAGGAGTCTGTGTGTAAGCCCCTCCAGACCATTAGTGTCGATCTTTTCAATAACTCTTGTAATACCAGGAAAGTTCAAGAAGATGAGAAAAAGTAAGGTAACACTAGTATTAAAAATAAAAATTAAGAGAGAATAAATGGTAAAACTCAGGTAATTCAAGATTTTCAGACTGGCTACCATCAATCCCAGGCAAAAGAAAGGAATGGCTGATACAGGAACCAATTAGTAAGGCATGAGAGGGAGGCAGTATAATTATCACTACTCAGTGGGGTTTTTTGGCAAACAGATCCATCAAACTAACTTGATAGCTTTCTCTGATGAGATTACAGATTGCCCAATAGAGCTAATGGCGTCACTATATTTGGGCTTCTACAAGATGTCTTATGCAGTCAGTACCATATATTGCAAAAAACTCTGATTAAGGATGCCATGAATCGACACCACACACATTAAAGGGATTAAAACTGGCTTGTGCTCGCATACCAGAATGTCACTGCAGAGATGTGTGCTTTCAGTGAAGTTCAGTGGGGATCCAGTCCTACGCCAGTTCAGTTTTTTGCTTGAGACATGGAAGGAAGCACAAAGCTGTCGTTGATGAGAACTGTAGATAACACAAAGAATGGGTGACGAATATATAATTAAGATGATGGATGGCTGATGCAGAGGGATGTAGAGCACTACATGATGCGTCAGAAGTGATGTATGATATTACTGCACATCAAAAATTGCCCACTTTCTCCCACATATACATAGACCAACAGAAAGACACATAAAATGGGAAATATAAAAGCAAACATTCAATGCTTAGCCGACTTTTACCACATGGCAAGGTGGACATAAATAAAAACCACTTTAATCAGACCAGCTGGTGGTCATATGTCTTTGAAACAAAGGAAGTAAGGCATCTCTGGGGACTCAGTTTGGAGAAACAATGTCCCTTATGAACATGAGATCTCATCTAAGCAGGAACATAACTCCTAGGAAAGAACATGTGTTCTCAGTTCAGTTCTGTGGCCAAAAAAGGAGCCCCGGATCTCTTAAAAAGATGTGGAGCTGGTCCTGATTTTGCACTGAACATTGATGTAATCACAACCGGAATATTGTGTTCTGGAAAGGACATTGGTAACTGAGAGAGAACAGGGCAGCACAGAGAAAGATTAAAGAACAAGAGAAAGCATCTGTTAGTAACACTGCAGAAACTCAATCTATTTAGTTAATGAAAGAAAAGGTTAAGAAGGATTTTTAAGAGTTTGTAAGTACTTACAAGGGAATACAACTTTGTTAATGGGTTATTCAATTCAGCAGACAAAGTAAAGCAAGTAAATGAAAGTGAAGGCTGGAGATACAATGGAAACATGATAGAAAATCTGATTGTGGTAAAAACACATCTTATGGCAATATCAGCTTTTAAACAAAGACTGAATAGAGTTCAAAAGCCGCTACTCTACATGAAACACAAATCAGCTTAGGATTTGTTTCCTACAGCCTGCAGTACAGAACAGGTCAGAATGTAGGAACTACTGCCCTTACTACACATTAATGGGGCAAAACTGAGTATAACTGGAAGGGGAAATACTATTAGCTTTGTGAGAATAGCATGCAGCAGATATACAAAGAAAAAAAATTTCACTGAAACATGTAGAATGATGTTTGTAGAAAGGATATGAACACAGAAATCATGTGAAGATAGAGAAAAAAAAGCAGTAAGAGGAATTATTCCTCATAGAAGCAGTTTATAATGGAAGGAGAAGCCATATCTAAGGCTGTGTTACATGGTATATAATTTAAGATTTAATCTAAATGTACCAACTTCCTTCACAAAACAATGGGTGATATTCTAAACTGTCAAATTAAATGGAGGGAAAATCCTATCTGCCACCCACTGCTTCCTGCATTTTGGTAGTTAAAAACCTTCACTTTACTTGCAGAGTGCTTTAATTTGAGCCTTATGTTTTCAATTTCTCTCAGATCAAGCTCCTCATCTCCCCAAATTCTCCATAGATTCGACAGTGGCATGTGAATAACAGAGGCGATCACTCGCTGTTAACAATGGCAAATACAGAATAAGCAGGAAAGAGATATATGCCTTGCAATTACAAATTTGGCTTGGTTTGTGCAAGTTCAACTCAACCCAGATTGTTCTGTAAATGTTGAGTATTCAAATCCAACAGAGAATTGTTGCGGGAATTACACAAAGGATGGATTTAACTCAGACGGTTTAATGCCTGTGTGTTTCTCATGTGCATGTCTCTGGTTTCATCGTGCAGGAAGCAAACACACAGATTGTAAACCATTGACAAAAGCATTTTATGAGGAGCAGCTGAAATGTTTGCCAGTTCCAAATACATTGCAGGTATGGGTCTTTTCAGTCAACTCACAGGTCTTTTTCTTTTCGTTTTTTGTGCTAAATGATTCGGTGCCTGGGCACAATCCAGTTACAGATTTTATTTTTTTCCCTTGGTTCTGCTTGGTGGGTTATTTTTCTGCAACCCCACCAGAGTGGGTGTCCCTTACCCTTTCCTCAGCAGTACTCAGTGGAGCAGCTGCTGTGAGCAAGTAGATCACTGAACTGGCGTTCAGTGGGAAGAATTTGGTTCAAAAGCAGATGGTACATACCCCCAAAAAAGGACATTTCCAGAGCAACACCAGACTCCAGAAACTTATAAAGGATGAGGTGAGCCAGAGGTGTCCTCCACCCTAGAAGGGTATGTCACCCTGGCACATGACATTTTTCAGTTTCAGTCCAGGATGTTTGGCATTGCAAGTGAAGGGTGCAAGCAGAAATACAGCCAAGATACAAGTAGACAAAGTCCATAAGGGTAAAATCAACGAGTCTTTATCAGTCATATAAAGGCAAAGCCTGCTTTAGTCATGTTATATATGCCTGCAAGTTTCCTAGAGTTGCACATTGCACAAGTGTATGCTTATGAATGCACTTTTAACACAGTGTAAAATTTCTGCTGAATGCATCAAAGTACCATGATTCCCTCCTGTGCATGGGCTAGTTCTTTAAAAGTTTTCAGCTCCTTTTTGACATCTTCAGTCCTTTTCTTGACAAAGGAAAAACAATCTTTTTCCCCTTTCCTTTGTAGCACTAATGCATTTGTTAGAAAGAAACTACTTTTTATTTCTTAGCCCAATCCAGCATATAAATTACCTACCAAATGAGAATTTTACAAAATCAATTAGCAAATAATTATTTATTGACAAATAGTAGTGTGTTTTAAGTGCTTAAGGCAGGTCTTAGAAAGGCTATGATATTTAAGGAAGTGATCCATTTCCACAGTATTAACTGGTAATTCAAAGGTGTGGTTCAGCTTCTTCGTATTCTGGAGAGCTTCATTAGTGCTCTAAGAGGCTTCAGCTCTCCATACTAGAGACTTTTCTTGTAACCTACATGGTCCTCCATCACAATTCTATTATATTTAAACTTCAGAGAATTTCTTTATCAGTCCTTTTTTAGGCTAAATACGTCTATAATCTTCTCTGTGGTTTATTAAATCTTAGAAATTATGAATGTGGAACAGGGAGGCAACTTTCTTTTTGCATCTGTTTTTGCAGCATACAAATCTCCTCATTCCAACTCAATGGTTAGACTGTCTCCCAGAATTTTTAGGGAGAGATTAATTTTGAGTAAGTCACAATGTTCTAGTCTCTTGCTAAACTTAAGGCTGGGGAGCTGTAGATCTCCCTACAGAGCTACAGAAGTATCTCTGCTTCTCTAGAAGCTCTACAGAGCTTTCCTGTAGTGGTGCTGCCCTGGGACCCCATTATCCACCCATGGCTGAAGGTGGCCCTGCACAGAGGCAGATGATAAGTTAACACTGCAGATTTCAGAGGCCACAGTCTCAAAAAACAGGGCAGTGAGTGCAGACAGCTCCATCAATAGTCATTATAAAGAGGGTACCTAGCTGATTCCGGGAAATCATATTCAAATATTCAAACAAGACTCTTACCATCCATAATGATCATGAAAACCCATACAATGAAGCACTATCCACTTGTAATTGCTGATTATATGCTGTGGTTTTCAACTGAGGCTTTTTCCTTATTTGCCTTATTATCGCAAAATTGGGCAGAGATAGTTACTATAATGCACACAAAAAAATCAGACCTTGCACAGAGCAATCTGTACTTTCGTTCCTCATTTTTAGTTTTATTAGAGACAACACTAAGCAATTTTATGTGAAGGCAGAGTGAGACAAAATTGAATACATTTTTCTCTCATTGTTTTGTATAGCAAAAATATGAGGAACATGTTTTCCTTGAACAAAAGCAATGATCACTTCATTAACGTCTTAAAGCTATTACCAAGAACAGAGGCAGATATGAACCTGCCCTGATTGTCTCTTTGGGGGTTTTTTGGTTTGTTTTTTTTTTTTTTTTTTTTGGTTGACTTTTGGTTTTTTGTTTGTTTTTGTTTGGTTGGTTTTTTTTGGTGAGTTTTTTTTTTGTTGGTGGTGGTTTTTTGGGGGGTTTTCTGTTGGGTTGTTTTGGGGTTTTTTTGTTTGGTTTGTCTTGGTTTTGGTTTGTTGTGCGGGTTTTTGTAATTATTTTTGTGCACTTTTTTTCTCCTCATAGCTTGTACCCCCTCTTAAGAAAAAGCTTGAAAGCCAGCTATGCTTCCAAGACATCTCTTCCAGGACAGAGAGCTGTTTACATTACATCACTGTTTACCCAAGCAAAGTACTGTGACACCTCATTAAGGCAGGAGCAGTGGTATCCTGCCATCTACCTGCAAGATGCATCAGGACAAGGCTCTGGTCCTGGTGCCACAGGAGCCCCCTTTCAGTCTTACCTTTCCTTTTGGGTGTTCCCCTCAATGTATCGTCAGTGGCTGCGATTCAAAGGCAGTCTGCAAGAGCAGGGCAGAGACAGGTTTAAATTTGTTATGGTTGTTTGCTCCCAGTCGTGGACTAAAGGGTCTCCATGTTCTTTCTGAGGGACCTGTAGAGTGGGAGGCTGTGGTAGAAACCACAGGCTCCCCATGTGCTTTCACTCCTGTGCTGAATGCTACCCTTTTAATCAACTTCTTAGTGACAACTCTTGGGTTCCAGGGTTGCAACTGGCAGCCTGCAAACTCTGTTGTGCAACAGTATCTGCTGGACAGATGTGTTTGGATATAACACTACCAGAATATATTTTTAGTGAGTGTTCATGAGCTGTTTTCTGGATGGCAGCCCAGCATGCCTCCAGGTTCAGATCAAATAAAAGAGAGAAATGGGGTGCTTTAGCAATGTCAACAGAAACATCCATGAATGGCCAAATCCTCAGCATGAGAAAAGAGAAGAAAACACAGGCATTTGGTCTTAATCAGCGTGTTTCCATTGGGAGCTCTCTGCATCGTTGTCTGCTGTCCCCTGTCTACTTTGACCTTCAAACAAGTGGTTGAAGAGCAAAAAGCTTTGACCCAAACAAAGTCACCGTGAAGCTTGGTCCAAGCCTGACAGCAAGCAGAGCCTCTGATCTCTGGGTGGCCCTTTGTGAGAGCCAGAGAAGAGATGCAGGCAGAAAGCGGGAAGTGCAGGTGCTCTTTCCCTCCAGTCACTAGTCATGAACTCATGAGTAGAAGAGGAAAGTTCACTCTCACAAGGGCTGCAATGACTTGTTTTTCCTTCCTGCCAACTTGAGAAAGGAAGATCTGTGCCCAAGAGGAAAGGCTCAGACAAAATGGGTAGTGTTTGTATGTGGATGAATGGCAGATAGATACCTTCCTTCCCTCTTTAGGATGGGCAGTTGTTTTTCTGGCCAGTGATGAGCATCTTCACTGAAGAAAATTATTATCCAAAAGGGATCCTCCAATGCCATAACCAGATGTGCACTATGTATTCATCTTCCTGAACTATCTCAGCTGGTTTTCAACCTCTCTTCTACCTATTCTTCTTGATCTCTCTCAGCTTAAGCTGCATAAACAAACATATTTTCCAAACTCTGAATGTGATTTCCCATCAGGGAAATATTTCTCCTTTGCTTCCTATTGATTCTGTGGAGGAAAAATAAGAGACTCTCTACTGTTTAGTATCCATGCACTGAAAGAGTAACAGAATTCTTTTTACAAGTATAATTTTAGTCTAACAAGTCATCTGAAGGCTGGGTAAGCCTCTATTGCTTAAATTATTTAAGCATTAGTGTATTACTATGCTAGTATGTCTGCATTGAAAACATACCAGAGGAAAATAGCACATTCGGCAGTAAAATGTTCTAGTAAGCTGCTAATAAAAAATAAATTAGCATGATGTAGCAATTGTAATTTAATAATCCTCAGCTTGCTATGATACACAGCAGAGTAAGCAAGCCTCACTTGTTGCTTACACGTACACATTTTATGTGTATAAATATATTTGACATCAGCTTATATGCACAGCTATGTTCTTTCCTAAGGATTCATGTATCAAATGATATTCAAATTATATCTGGCTCAAAAAAAACCCCTGCTGGGATATCCAGCAACTAAAGGAGTTCACTCAGAAGTATCAGTGATCATTTTCAAACAGGAGTTACAGAAATAAGGGACTACATATATTTTGTGTGATTAATCAGGGCATTTTATCTGCCAATACTTCTTAGAATAGCTAATTGGTTTTCCAGTATCTGTGCATGGTAGATCTTGGTTAGCTGTGCATTAACAAAGGCCAAGTCACTGGCCCTGCACTGTCAGACATCATTAGCTTCAATCAGACCAGTCAGCTTCTAGGGTAAATTACAAATCCATTGAATATTTGTTTGTTGTGCCAGACATGGAGCTCACACATTTGACCCAAATGGAACCTTCCTTGCTTTCTGGCATTAAGAGATAAAAACTGAATTGAATTTTTTGTTTGTTTGATGGTGTCTTTTAGAAAAAAAAATGCCACCTGCCTTTTTGCTTGGAAAAAGTATCTTTTTTTTTTCCCTTTCTTTTTTTCCTTTTCTTTTTCTTTTTCTTTTTTTCCCCTTTTTTTTTAGCTTAAAGTGAGAAGAAGATACAACTCTGATAACAAGAGTGAGTATCTCCCTACCTTTTAAAAATATATCACTAGAAAGGGCAAACTTAGCCTTGAATAGTTGACTTATTTGAAATAAACTATTTCTCTAATTATCTGTTTGCTTAAAACTTTGTATTGAGTGAAGTAGGTCAGGAACAGATTCTGGCTTGGATCAGGCATATGTGCCTGCAAAAGTACATGCAGTCACCACTTCTGCCATCAGGTACAATTATCCTGCTATTTCGGCCCAAGTGAATAAAAGTAAGTGGATTTCTTGTGTCTGAACTCTTCCTGGGAGCAAATAAGCAGAGGAAATGAAAACATCCTTTAAAACTGTTCAAGAATCATAAAATGGTCTGGGTTGGAAGGGACCTTTAAAGGTCATCTTATCCAACCTCCCTTGCAATAAGCAGGGTCATCTTCAACTAGATCAGTTTGCTCAGAGCCCTATCCAACCTGGCCTTGAATGTTTCCAGAGATGAGGCATTTATCATCTTTCTGAGCAGTCTCTGAGCAGTGTTTTTATCCTCATTGTAAAAAATTTCTTCCTTGTATCTCATCTAAATCAACCCTTCTTCAGCTTGAAACCATTACTCCTTTTCCTATTGCAACAGGCCCTGATAAAATGTTTGTCAAGTCAACTGCAAACCTGCTCTTTCCGTCCCACTTCTCACTTTTCCTTCATTTCCTCTCTCAAAGAATAACCAGGAAAGAAATGGTGATGAAGGCAGCTATTTGTTAGGAAAGAAATGACCAAAACCTTCTGTTTATATTGCTAACCTTGAAATAAAAATAGTATCACCATGTGTTAAGAGTCGGCTATTTTTCCTCAAGCACCTGGTGTGGCTTTTTTTCACTACTTGTCTTCAAGTATTTACAGATTTTCTTTAAGCATATTAAGTAACCCTTGGAAATAAAATACATGGCTGTGGTACGTGGAAAGTTACACTGGCTGGCAATCAGAAGCCTGAGAACACCCAAGTGAAGGATTTGCTCTTTCAGCTCAGTTTCGCACGAGGCGTTCCCCTCACCTTCTCCCATTTCACAATCGGTATAATGCAGGCATCTGTGGCAGGGTGCAATGTGTGTTCCCAGGACTCAGGACACCAACATACTTGCTATTTATGGATCCTTGGGGACAGGAGAATCAGAAACCTGAATTTTGAATTCTCAGTCAAAGAAGAGACACCAAAGTACTTTGACTGTGGATGCATCTGCCATGAAGTTACAGCATATGCTGCTGCCATCTCTCCTGTTTGCATCCCAGAGAGCTACATAAAACACTGGTGAAAGGAAAGACATAACACCAGCATCATAACTTCTGCAGAAGGAAACCTAATTCAGCCACCAAGGTGCCTGTGCTGGAGGAGCCTCGTATCAGCCCTGCAGTGATCAAGAAAGGCCCCACAGAAGGAGGTAGACACACCTCTGCAGGTGGTCGGGGCCATACAGGTTAGAGGTTCACCCCTTTCCAATGACTTTAGGGAGAAGTTAGACTTGAGGTTGCCATCTTCCAGCTTCAGGCAGAACTTAAGAAAACTAGACCACCTAGTTTATTGTTCTAATAAACCAATATTTCTCCCTCCCCCACCCTCTTCACTGAGTTATGTTGAGAATTAGCTACCTATGAGCTGGACACAAGGCTTCATCTGCCAGGGCAACCTCTTCCAGGGCTTTTAAAATGTTTCAGTTTCTTCAGAGCCTCTCTTCTCAGTGTAGGCCAGGACAAGCTGCTGTGTTAGAGATGGATGTTATTGGTTGCAATATGAATGAATTAGAGCTAAAGACCAGATCCAGCAGTTTCCCAGGGAGACAATATGGCCCTGCTACCTGGGCATGAGCTTGGGGATTGTAACAGCCTGCCTTCGCTCTCCATTTCACCACAAATCTCCTCTGTGACCATAAACAAGCTGCTTGATCCAAATCAAAGGAGTTTAGCTTCCCCGTTTTCAAATTCCCATTGGTAAAGTGAGAGTCATGGCTCTTCGCTGCTTCAGAAGGATGTTGCAAGGATACTGCACAAAAAAATTGTGAAGCACTACAAAGATGAGTATTTAGGAGAACATCAGAAGGTGTAATTCCCTCCATGCTTCCAGACTAGCCTGCTCCTTCATCTTTCTGTTGCTGATGAGCTGAAGTAGAAATTGTAGCTGACAGATATACATCCCTTAACAAGGTGCTAAAGCCATTTCTTTTAGAATGATGATTCCTTCACAAAACCTGTTTCCAGGCTCCCATCTTAAGATCCATGCAAGTCCTATTTTTGTGATTCAATTTCTTTTGGGCTTACAACTTCCAAAGGGCTACAGCTTTGCAAAACCACTTTAACTGGAAAGATTTCCTGTTCTGCTAGGAAAGGAAGCCTCGTTTCAATATTATTTTCCAGTAGTACTGGCAGTTAAAATATTGTGATAGTAACACAATACCACAAAATTTACAATGTGACATTGTTTTTAAAGTAAGAAGTTAGACTGATTTGACTTTTAAAATTACTTGAATCAGAAGTTGTCACTGTTAATAAAAGATTAATCAATTTCATAAATATAGAATGTTTAACTTTTTCCTCCCATTTTCTCAATATTTAAAGTTGTCTTTACAGCTCAATCCATATATTTTTTAGTCTAAACATGTTTCCCCCCAACAGCTGTAGGACACAGCTCTTCTGTAGGGTCTTACTCATCTTTGCCGGCTTTGTACTATCCTCAAGTGGTAGAGAACATGGCCCACTCTTTCCAACTGTTGTATATATGCATTAAGTGAAATTAGAGTGCTTTTATGACCTATTTTTAAAACATTCAAAATTATTTACTGTTGGGTTTATAAAATTCTGAGTAACAGAGCACATATTTCGAAAGGAGATGAAGAGTAAACAGGCTTGTTAGTGTATAATTATGGTACATGAATTTCGGGTTAGTTGTTTCTATTTCACAAGCAAATAGGATGCATTTGAAAGCTTCAGCATCTATTCATCTCCAGTACTGGCACAGCAGATGAATACCTTCAAGGAGGGGTAGAAATGTCAAGTCCAGTAATGAATTTACACTACAATATGGTTGAAGAGGAAAACAGTGTTTATGGATTGCTTTCTCCAACATGGTACTGTTTATCCTGCAGAATAACACTTTAAAAGCACATTGACAAAATGTTTCTCTTCTTGCTGAAGAGCCTGTATTTTTGTACTGGATGCCTATTATATTTGTGTATTTAGGTTGATTTAGCAAAACTACACAGCAAATTACAGTGAGTAAGGGGCAGAAGTGAGGGCACACTGAAGAAAACAGAGTCTCATCCTCTAAAAATGGTTTGTCCAAACCAAGGTTACCAGCTTGAGTCTTCTCTTAGCTGTCTGGTCACTCAGCTCCATGCAGTTTTCCACACTGGCTGCCACTCTCCAGAGCAAGGGCTGTCATTTCTGAGCTGGCAGGACCAGACCAAGACTTGGGTAGCTATATGTACCTGCTATGTCATGATGCTGCATATGTACTTGGGCACAGTGCTGCACCCACAGAATTTGGCTCCTGCAGTCCCCGGCCAAGGTGCAGCACAGGCAGTGCTCAAAGAGCCAAGAACCTGAGCCCAGGGATGTGCCCTGCCATCCTCTGGCTGCAGGGATCCTGCTCTTGATCCTTGTTCCTACACCAATGGTAAATTATTGAAGCAGCAGCAAGTACAAAAACCAGCGGGTGGATGTACTCAGAAGAGATGAGCATAAGTAAGCCCCTTGTCAGGAATGACAGAAAGCATCAGACAGGCCTCTCCCTGCTCCACGAGGCAAAACTCCTGCATCTACCAGCTCAGCAAAGGAGCCATCATCTCTGAGGGCACCAGCAGAGACACGAGATTCAAGCCCCACAAAGACACTCTGAATCCAGAATGAGTTTGTCCTTGTAGGGAGCAAAAACTCACTGCTCTTTCCATGCACAGCCTACATTATCCTGCCTAAATTTGAGATTTGGATAAACATTTGGAAAACCATCCACCTAGGTTTTGATCATAAAAGTGTGCTGAGGAAACAGAGCAAAGAAATTTAATCTTTTGAAGTCCTCATCACATCAGATTAATTTAGCAGGCCGTGCTTCAGTTCTGTTTGCATTATCACAAAGTGTTTGATTGACTTTGACATTAGAGTGAAATAGATAGATATTAATGAAAGGATACAGATAAGGAGCTGGAGAGACAGATACTGGGATCAGATTGTTAATGCTTTTACACTCACACTTGTCTATATATAAAAAATTGCTTTTGCAAACATCAGAATGTTCATTACACTATTCAGAAACAGAGTTTTACTGTGACAATCTGCTGAAAACTGCCTCTGTGATGATAGCAGGAAATCAGTCACTTATTTTGCTGGATTGTTCATAAAACTGACAGACAGGCTCTGACTGAATCCGAGAAGCCTGCACCTGGTCAGAAGACTGTGAGAGCTGACAACAGTCTCTCTGTTGCTAATAATTATGCACCAGTTTAATCACCAACCTCATGCTTAGCAAATTGAAAGCATACAACTGAGTAAATGATGAAGCTATAGGTATTTAAATCATACAGCAGTTTTTGTTCCATTGGCATGGTGATGAGTTGCTCTTTTTCTCTAAATTCTAGATGATGCTGACAGTGTTTAAAACTGAGGTTAGAAATTACAGCAGAAGAATCTGACTTGTGACACATCTTGTAAAATATGTCATTGTGCCCTGAACCAAATATAGATTGTTGATTACTTAAATCCATAGCTCAAAACACCTGCAATGCACATAAAATTAAATCTCTCTTTGTTCTTTCCTATGCACAATGGTCACTACTTTGATTCCTATTTTGCATTCAAATTAGTTCAGCTGAGAAACACAGAGTATAGATGCAAGTTTGATTAAGTCATTAGTAAGTTGTCCTGGATCAATTTTAATATATTACTCTTCAGAAGGCATTAAGAGAGATCTCAATGAGAGGATAAAAGGTATTTTCAGGCACAAATCTCATCTGTTGTCAGATGTGTGTTTTTGTTTGGGTTTATTTTTACTTTCACCTACTGGAGCAATGCACCATTATTTCTTTTAAAACTTTATGTTCCTATAACCATGTTACTCCATCAGGCCAAACTGTCTTCACTATCGCCATGCCTTTCATTTGACAGGCCATTGGTACTGGCAAAAAGTCACAGGGAAAACTTAGATAAGCACACGGAAAGTTTAAGGGATCTAACTTCAATCTTAGTGTTGAACCAATATTAACAAGTGTTCAAGCACCACTTGCCAGCGGCTTATAGAGATACCAGAGTGCTTTAGTGTACATTACATAGTGCACTGGGAACTGCTGGTGCAATTCCCACTAATTGCACTAATCCCACTAATATGCTGCTAAGAGAGGCTGCCCTGCACTTGATCTGCTGCCTTCCTTTCAATGTCACGTACCTGGTGCTTCCTGAGTCCTGTAGGGTTAAGGGGAATCTAGCAGCTCCCAGGAAGGAAAGGGGAGAGGAAGGGGAGACATGAGGCCTCCCGTGATGTTTACTGCTCCTGGAAAGGATGTGGGGATAGCTGAGCCAGGCTCTTCCTGCACCAGACAAGGGAGGAAAAAGGAATATCATGCAACGTCTGCTGTCAGAACAGGCTGAATCCAGTCATAGTCTCAACTCTCCTACACCACCAAACACACGCAACTTCAAACACCAGCAGCAAGACAGGCTCTGCTTCAGGCTGTGACAAGCTGGACAACATCTTCAGCTGTCCTGAATCTTCAGTATTTTAAACTAATCTATCCAGTTGCTTAATTTTACTCCCTCTAAGACAATCACATGTAAAGAACTAGGGCGATATAGCACATACACAGAACTGGGGCTGTTTGACATTTGACAAGTAGACAGTTTAAAGTTTAGATAAGCTAAAATATGCATGCCAGGTGACACTTGATTTATTCATCTTAGGCCTTCACAATATACAAAATAAAAACTTAAAATAAATTAAATTAAAATACATCTGCATCATATGATAAATGTCTAAGTTTGCCTGAAGACATCCTACTGAATTGCCTTCCAGCTGACTACCCAGCCCTGAAGAGTTACTGGACACAGAGAGCAGCAGAAATCCATTACTTACATAAAATTATTCTCATTCTTCTGGAGTAATGTGTTTCCCTGTGAAAAGGAGGAGGAAAATGGCTGGAGATTTCCAGAGTATCATGTAAGAGAGCCAGAGACCTGGTTACATGTAAGAGCCCAAACTGAGTTAGAGGAATACACCACTCCCACATGTCAGAAGGACACAGGGATGCAATGCTGCCCAGGCACTCAGGAAAGGAGGAATAACTCTAGAATGCCTCCCATCTCTTGGTATTTTCAAAGATGTTTAATTGTCAATACTTTAAGCATAATGCCTTTATGGCACAGAGATATATTTAATGCATCTTTTCTGTTCTTTTACGTCTTTACCAGCTAGGTTAAACCACCAGCACAGAGACACCCCAGCCTAGAAAATTTGCTGGGTATGTGCCTGGAACAATGGCTGTGAACACTGTAGGGTTCTGGGGCTGGATGCACTGAGAAATCTCTGCTGAGGAACAACTCAGTGGTGGGTGATTCTCTTCTGATCTTAGGGTGCCTGAGAAATACTCAGTGGCTGAGAGCAAATCCTGCAGTTTTAGTGCTAGAAATAGAAATTAGACTAAGTAGGCTTCTCTGTCTTGGAAACATGTGAAACCTAGAAACCAGTCACACCAAGAGATGACTATTCAGAAGGGCAATGGACAATTTTTTACCCCACATCTGCAGTGAAGGAAAAGGTTATGATGTTGCACTAAACTGCTAATGACTATTTTCCATCTGTTTCATCTTTGTTAACCACATCATCTGCCTCAATGCTAAATATATCAGAACTAAAGAGGACTAAGAGTTGTTTAACCCCATTTTAGTAATTATACCTTTTTAGAACATGGGCAAGACCCAGTGGAATTTTCAGTATTCACTATATTTCATTTTATTAAAATCTTCATTGTTTAGGGGAAAATCCTGAAGGTTTGGGAATATCAAAAGAGCTCACACAGTGCATGGTACGTTTTTTAAAAACCTTCACTGCATGGTCAGCATGAGGCTTTTATAGACGTATAATGATGTATCAAAATTAATTATTGTTATCCATAATTATAACCATTTAGGATAAGCTTCTTTAAAGGGATGCTTTTGTTTTAAAATTAGGCTGCTTTCAGCCCTCTGCACTTCTATTTGAAAGTTACTATTAAATGGCCAAATCAAATAGAGTAGTAAGTTTTAAAGACCTGTTGTTCTATTAATTATATTGTGGTATGTAACATTTCTGCACAGGGACCTTCTTCTAATATCTCCTAACTCACTACTTCATGAATTTTAATTAAGCATGGCAAAGAAAAGCCCACATCATTAAGACCATAAAAGACATATAGCATTAGCACCCTCTGGAACTGCCACCAGAAACCAGGACCTTGGAAAAGCAACAATCCCCCCTCCCACTCCAATTAATTAAACTACCAGTATCTCCAGAATTACTCTGTTATCATCTGGTGACAGATGATAGCAAGCAAAGACAACAGCACAGCTGGGTATGCATGTGAGAAATGTCACAGGCAACACTGCTCTTCATTATGTTGTTTTCAAATGATTTATGGACATTTCCTTTGACAAAAAGAAATGAGGAGAGATTTACTGAAAACTTAAATAAGAGCAAATCTGGGATATACATGAAAACAGGTTAACAACATATTGAAATTTTTTTTCAGTTTTTCAAAACCCTTTCCAAAAGGCTGTACTAGCATCAAAACAGAAGAAGGTATTTTTTCCTATAGGGCATTTACAGGGACTACAGAGTATGACAGAAAAACTTAGAAAGAATGGAGAGTTCTCTTTTCATCTGCAACAGTATTCCTTTATGTATTTTAATGTAAATTATTTTATCATTTAAACAACCTTGCCCTCTTATACATTTATGTGTATATTATATATATTATATATACCTCTAACAATTTCAGTGAATGAACCAAGAACAGGCAAACAGCCAAGGAGAACATGCGGGGTTCTTTTAAAACAACAGTATCTCCTACAAGCTTTGTCCTACCTCTTCTAATAGTTATTTATATTTTTACTTGTTACCCACAAAGCGTTGTGGCCTTCCCTCTTGGGGATACTGCAGAGCTTTGTGACTAGCTTTGAGAGCTAGTCAAGATGAATCCCTACTTCTAGGCTCTGTTTTCCCCAGTTTTATTCAGTCATATTAAGGACAACTCTGTGTCCAACAGCCAAAGGACAAGAGCTTAACCATGACCAACATTATCATATGCAACTGCAGCATGCTGCAGCATCAGCATCTCATAGATGGGAATTTAAACTGGGCTCCTCAAATTAGCCCAGAGTTATTTATATACATACACTTTGGGATTTTTTTGCCCTAGTATACCTGCTGCCAGGTGTACTAGCACAGCAAAGACATGTCTTTTGAATTCTTATCCCTGACCTGTGCTTATGGAAGAAATGCCTCCAGAAATGGCAACCAACAGAGCGGTAATTCAGTTCTGCCTTCCAGCCTCCACTCATCTGTCATCAGTTTAGCAGTATGCTGCTTTATGTGATGCTTATCAGACTTCTGCCTCTTGTACTGGGAAAGGAAGCAGTGAAGAGCCTGAGAAGAACAGACTAACTCATATGTAGGTAGATATGTGACAGACAGGCCACACAGCAGGTGTAAATCACTGTTACCAGAACAGTTGATGCAAGCTTGTCTTTAGAAGCTAAACATTTTACAGAAGGTGCTGTGTAGGCAAGCTATGTCTGAGATTGCTAAATGGGTTTTAGACCTTAAAATCTGTTGCATTTCTGCTCATAATGGAAGTATAATGTTTTCAACTAATAGCTCCATTTTGCAGTTCACAGAAAATAAGTGTATTCAAGTTCCAGATAATTAATTGTATGGCGTATTATAACCTCTTCAGAAGAGGTACGTAGTAGATTTACTGCCTGGGTGTTTAATGGATTAATACTTAATGCCACATTCCTAACCTTGGCTTGCTTAAAGTTCATTGATTTAGTATTTAATGAAACAAATGAGAAAAGGGCAACGTGGAGCTCACATGGGTAGGTTTATAGAGAGATAATATACAAAATTGCAAAAAAAAGAAATTATACCCTACAATTATGAAAATTATTAACAAAGGTAGAGAGAAAGTGAGTTATACTTGCAGTGAAACACATGCTGGAAACAGGCACTTTAAAGTGTAGACATAATGAATGTTCATTATATGAATCCATCTTTCAAAAGGTCTAAAGAATTGCCTTTCTGAAAATGAAAGTGTGTAAAGACAATCCCTACTTTTACATATCTGGAAGTACAAGGCTTTGAATAAACTCTGATCTGAAGCATCAATACTGTTTGCTATGCAATTACATGGTGCTGCACAGAGCTGGTAAGCAGAAGCTGGGTTGTAGGAGTCCTAATCAGAGTCAGCCCCGGGGTTAAACATCTGCCCCATAAGTGATAGCTGTTATTTACAGCATGCCATAAGATCTGAAAGTAAGGTCTTAATGGTCTTACATAGCTAAGATATAAATGCCATCCCAAGAGTTCAGAATCAAAGACAAAATATTTATTGTCACCATTTTTAAAATAAAGCCATGATTAAATGAGGCTGTAGCATATCAAACTGGACTTTGAATCTCCCCAGCTCAAGCTCAATGTCATGGCAGTATCTTTTCACAGGAAGGAAAAAGGTGCCCAGCTGGAGAAACACAGAGGATGTGCAGATATTTAGCTCCAATCTGGCAGCTTTTTTCAGAGCATGATTAACATTAAGAGGTTTGCTTGATGGGGAATACTCAGCACTTTGTAAGTTCCAGTATGTAACTACTACTTTGAAAAAAACAAAAAATCAGGACCAAAAAAGATCATCGAGTTGTAGGACTTAACCATTTGCATGGTGAGTTATTACCGCAGGCCTGGTTCCTAGGGTATATCACCGTGTCCCGCAGCCATAGTGAGGAGGAGGAGAGAAGATCCAGCAGGCAGGAATTGTGCAGCAAGATTGATTTATTTAATTATTTTACAAACTCTTTTATAGACTTTTTTCTTCATAGTCTAATTGGACAAAGGACCAGCCACCCCTTGGGGGTGATTGGCTAAAATCCTAAAACATCCATTGTCAAAATATTTTTCTACTATACCATAAACAAGACTTTTCAAGGTTGCAGGTGTCTTGGTTGTTTACATTCCCTGCCACCTCTTCTGTGAGGGAGAAAAGTCTCTCATGGACTTAGAAAATAACAAGAAAATCCTCGCTAGCAGCATTTTTGTATCTACAGTGAGTTAATAGATGAAACTTTCCATTTAAAGATTTAAGCGTGTTTGAAGGAAAATTTTGATAATGTCCTGAGAAAATCATCTTCTTGTCTTAGTGAAGGGCTAAAACACTCCTGAACAACTCAGTGAAGCTTTGATTAAAAATACAATAGAATATTTTGAGAAAACTTTTGAAATATTTTATGTTAGTATTTATATTTATAAATAATTATTTATAAAACAGCATCTATATTCACAGAATCGATTACACTGGAAAAGGTTATCAAGTTCAGCCTATGACCAAACACCACCATGTCAACTAGACCATGGCACTGAGTGCCACATCCAGTCTTTGCTTAAACACCTCCGGGGATGGTGACTCCATCACACCCCTGGGTAGCCCATTCCAATGCCCAATCAGTCTTTCTGTGAAGAAGTTCTTCCTGATGTCCAACCAAAACCTCCCCTGGTTCAGCTTGAGGCCATGGTCCTCTTGTTCTACCACTTACTGGCTGGGAGAAGAGCCTGACCCCGACTTGGGTACACCCTCCTTTCAAGGCAGTTGTGGAGAGTGCTAAGGTCTCCCCTGAGCCTCCTTTTCTCCAGGCTAAACAACTCCAGCTCTATCAGCTGCTCCTCAGAAGACTTGTGTTCCAGACCCTTTACCAGCCGTGTTGCACTTCTCTGGACATGTTCCAGCAGCTCAACATCCTTCCAAAAGTGAGGGGTCCAGAACTGGACACAGCACTCAAGGTGCTGCCTAACTAGTGCTGATTACAGGGGAAGAATCACTCCCTGGGTCCTGCTGGCCACACTGTTCCTGATACAGGCCCGGCTGCCATTGGATAAGGCTTTATATTCACAGCTTCTCTTTTTAAATGCAACGTCATTGGCAAGAACGGTGCTTACTGTGAGCACAGAAGGAGCCAGTGGTTCTTAGATCAAACATTCAGATTAAGTATTTTCTTCAGCACACATGAATTTTCCAGTAGGCTACAAACTCAGTAAAGTACCTCTGGGGCCACACGTTACAGGATCAGAACATCAGTGTGATTAATTTTGCAGAGTATGTACCTCACAGGCAGAACCATGCCAGGTGACAAATAGGAAATGCTTTACATATTTCCCTTCCTATGCTTCAGGTCCAGCCTGTCAGTCCTTCCTCATGACAAATTCCCTAGGAATTCAACAATTTACCTGCAGAGTGCATAATTGAAGTTACTAATAGCATCAATAAAAACAAGAATTATATAAACCTCACCGTTTTCATTTTCAATTGTCTTCCCAAACAACAATTAATGTCCACCAAAAGAAACTGTGCTTTCTCCCCATTGTTAGGCTCCAGAAAGACTCACCCTGGCAAAACTAATCCTAGGCATAGCAATATTGTCTCCCTTAAGACTTCTATCATGGTCAGTAGAAAAACCTGCAAGGTTTGTAACAGTGGCTCAGAACAAAATTGCTTCTCAAATGTCCCACAGCAGGCAACTGCCACATGATCTTAACCCAAAATAGCAGCATAGGATCACAGGGCACACCTTGCCCCATGTGCAAAGCACTAAATATGCAGGTAGGCATTGTTAGACATAAAACAATGCTGGCTTCAGTAGACAGGATTGCAAACAACAAATATTCCTAAATATGAGGTAAATTGGGTTGCCAAGCAATTATCACTAAACGTTCATACTGCCACTAAATCTATCAGTGAAACAAGAAGAGGCTTGCATTTTTTAAAAATATAAATGCCGGTAAAAACAGAAAGCTAATTTTAAGATGTTTTCCAGACTCTGTGAGCCTTGTTTTTTAAGTAAAATAATCTGGCTTCTTTGACTGTTTGAGTGTTAAATTTTATCAATTAAAATCTCACCAGATATAAAACAAAACAAAAAAAACCCCCAACCTATAAACTGTTTTATTTTGTGCTACTGTTTTATTTTGGCATGTTGCTATGTTCTGATGTAACTACAACCATCAGTAAAAAATAGAAACCATTCTCTTTGTATATTTATTTTGTAAAGATTTGTTGTATTTCCAGATGCAAGCAAAGACGTGGCTATGGTTGTTCAAAACAATTACAGCTTGAATGAATTTTCAAATTTATTGGGTTAGAAGGGTTTGACATGTCGTTGTTTTGCACAGGGAATGACACCTGATTTTGAAGTGAAGTGTAATTTTTTTGGAAGTACTTCACTTAACAGATAAAGAACTCTGAATCTGTCTTGAAATATGCATCCTATTTGGATAGAATAGAGCCATCATCTTATAAGAATGTAGTTATGAAAATTTATCATTTTAGCAGTATTTGCAATTCTCGATACAAATTCCTGTATTACATGGAGGAAACAACTCTCTGTCACTGCACTGGTGACATTGGTTCACATGAGCAACCCTAGCTCCTGCAAAGGCAACATCCGATTTTTCCCAGAAAACCCTCAATCCTGCCATACCATGAAAAAACATGTCTGAAGGTGGAGAAGTAACCTACAAGTTCTCCCTGGGGCAAAATAAGGAGGAACATTTCATTCCCGTCAGACTGCAGCTCATGAATCCTACTCCATATACAGATCTCACTTAAGGTTTATGAAGCAAGAACAGGATGTCAAGAGGGACAGAAACCTCCCCGTACACAATCATTCACTTCCACATGAACTGTTAAGGAATCACAATATTGCTTGGATTGGAAGGGACCTTTGAAGAACATTTATTCGAACCCCAAACGAAAGGTCATTCAAAGCAAGTATCTGTAGAAATCAGGCAGCACAGAAATTCTTACCAAATATCTATTAACAATGCAATAGTAGTTTCAACTTAATCTCTTATCCAAGTGAACTGAATATAGAAAATTGGTCACACTCCCAGTCTTGAGATATTTGACATCATGTCCACCATTTATCTGTCAGAGGCTTCAAAAACAAAGATCCTGTGCTGCTCTTTAAGTGGTGAATTCAGGTTTAATTTAAAATTATGAGGTCTTATTAAAATATCAGGATTATTATTGCAGATTGTAGAAGCTGAGCAAAAGCAAAGTATTATCACTTGTATTACCCCAGTGTGCAGCGACCCTGCCCTCAACAGAGCCCCGCTGTGCCAGGTACATCCAATCTTTGCATGCACAGCCTCAGCCATCCACTACAAAGCAGTTTCTGAAGGAGCCTGCCAGCAGTGCCAAAGGGATTTTGAAGCAAAGGTAGGAGCAGTGTCCTAAACTCTGCATTTTTGTGAATATCCCTTTCTACAGAGTGCCAAAAGAGTGTGAGAAAGCAGCACCTTTTCACAGATGTCCTCACCTGCTGAACAGTTTGAGTGAAGAGCAAACCGTGACCATCTTCCAAGGGGGTTTTGAGCCCAGCACCACACACAGACAATGACAACAGCAGTTGCAGTACCATAGCTAAGCAGTGCCCACTAAAGGCAGAGACAGTACTTCACCCAGGTCTTCCCAGTACCTGGGATGAAAACTGGAATCATGGCAGCAGAGAACAACAGTCCAGCTGAGCTGCTTCTTGCTCTCTTGATAGCAGATGCCACAATGGTCCCAAGGCTCAGTCTCACTTGCAAGGGGCACATTCTGAGTTGAATTCAGGAAATTCAAAGGATTCCTGTGACAGAAATTCAGTACAGCCTTCAGCTCAGTGAGCAGATGGGGCTTGAGCTGTTAAATATGGGTGCCAGTAATGCTTATTTTTAAGGGACAAATTTTCATTGTTTAGATCTTTCTTTATCGCTTTACTTCCTAAGGAACTTAAAAACATTTTTTTCCAGCCAATTTCTTACTCAACTTTAAGATTGGCTGCTATTTCATGACTGTTGTTTCTATTGAATTGCTGTCCACAGTTTTATGTTTTGTTTTTTTTCTTGCATGGTTACCATTACTTTAGATCCTATCATTCACATGGGTAATTCAGATCATAGATTTGTCCTATCTTTATCCAAAATTAATCTTCATCTACCATAAACTTTAAATGTCACTGATATGCCCAAATCACTCAGTCCTGGTTAGGTCTCTAGGATTCCTTGTATCCTTTTGTAAATTCTACCTAAATAATGTTATACCCTCCTCAAAATAATGATACATGATCATTTACGCTCTCCTGAATTATAGGAATACAAGGTATCAGCTTTCGTACAGACTGTTGAAGTCCTCACTTGTTGAAAAGATGAACTGGTTTTGTATTTAGCCCAGTTCTTTTGCTGAGGATGCTCCAACTGAGACCCGATAACCCCCCCAGCATGGCCTTGTCAGGTGACAGCAGACTCAGGATAGGGCAGGACACCCGCT
Source organism: Aphelocoma coerulescens (assembly GCF_041296385.1). NCBI lineage: Eukaryota > Metazoa > Chordata > Aves > Passeriformes > Corvidae > Aphelocoma > Aphelocoma coerulescens. The sequence continues at coordinate 41,332,016 of NC_091015.1, read as the reverse complement.
GCACACTGGAGCTCTGCAGAGAACCTCCTGCTTGCTGACAATACTTGTCATTTGGGATGGTTGGTAAACCAGCAGAGCAGCTCTACACTGTTGTGAGGAGCTGTGAGAAACTTTGGCTGTGAGGAGCAGCACTGAACTGTGTGAAAAATCCAGATGTGCTACTTGGTCTGAAGGAAACCAACCATTCCTTTCATGGTCGGCTCAGAAGTGAACTCTGGCTAGTCTTCTCCATCTTAAGTTCTGCAAATCTTTAACTTCATTCACAAGAAGTACTGGGATTTAGCTTGGTGCTAGGAACAAAAATCATGGTTGGTTTTTCCTGATTTTACATTTATTAGACTCATATGATCATCTGATTCCTCTTAGCACTGGACTACAAGGCACAAGACTCTCCTTCATTTTATTGTAGACCTGCTCTCATTTCAAGAGAGAACTCTACCAGTGAGTTGGTTGTAAGTTATCAACCTGTACCCCAAAAAGCTGCTTTGCAAACCCCTGGCGTTGTCCAGCTCTTTGGAGTAACTTCTTCCCTCTCTGTTTGAAACAGTATTATTTTCTGTAGAAGCAGAGGAGAAATGGACGCTGATAAAGAGCTAAGGTGACTAGCTCTTCATAGAACAGGGCTTTAATGTGGAAAAAAAATTGCAGTAAGTTTTATATACTCAAGCATGCTGTCAGGTGTGAATCCAAAGACACCAGCTTTCCTTCTCTAGCTAACAGTACCAAAGACACTGATGGTCCTCATCCCACAAAACCATTTTTGTTCCTTTCAGGTTTGATTATCCTGTACAAAGAGAAAAATTTATTCTCTTTTGCCCCATTTTCTTCACTAAAAGTTGAATTTAAAAGAAAGTGAACTGTATGTTTCTGAGAACACATTGCTTTGAATGTTGGATGTTCCTTTGTTTTTAGCATCAATAAAGGTCAGCCACTCCATTCCATCTTCAACAGGCTCCAGTTCCATTTGTCTAACACATTCCACTTAGCATGACATACAACAATCAGACATATTCTTAATACTAGGAAGTTGCAGAAGAACAAAAGGCATGTGTATGCTGTCTAAGATTTCCTTGGAATGAATTACACTGGATGAATTATTCGGAATTATTCAGGAAAAGAAATTGTTTACTATTCTATCATAACAGATGCTCCGGACAAAGAAAAGAGGAAGCTTTTGCAGCCTATGACTGAGCCATAGCTTTTCACAGCTGAACATGGTTGTGCAAATTAGCTGGTAAACTTTATGGAAGAACCCAGAAAGAAGCAATTAGAATTACATTGCTGGTTTGAGAATATGTAGTTTGTAATCAACCAAAATTGTGCAGTTTTCCATATTTTTTGCTGATAATGCAAATGTAACCTTTGAAGGAAACTGCTCTGTAGCACATCCTGAAAGCAAGAAAAAACACTTAAGTCCAAGCAAATAGTTCTGAGGACAGTAAGTTGTATATGTCTTGGTCAAGTCATTTGTGGCCATTGCACAGATTATGAACAGATGCTACAAAGCATGTGTTTTGGTTATTGGCACAAGCTATGAGGCAGAACAAGATCCTGAGAGCAAAACAGTAACTGTGAGTCAACATGGAATGGCTTTGGACCGGGGGTTAAAGAACCCTAGAAAAAGACCACAGTCTGCAGTGTGCTGAGTTTAGAGAAGACTCAAGGGAGACATGACAACAGCTTTCAAATATGTGAAAGAATGCTGCAAAAGAGGAATACTACAAATACCTCAGGATAGCATAGACAAGACAGAGCAGTGAACTTGAAATGCAAGCAGAGGCAGTATGTTAATATTGGGGAATATCTTCTAATAGAAAGAATGGATAAGTGTCAGAATGGAATGTCTAGGAAGATTGTAAATTCAGGCAGTGTGGTCATACAGTGGATCATATTTGCCAGCTCACAGTTATGTAGAGGACGTTCTCTATGTCACCAAAGTGACGTGGAGTAAGGGAATGTGTGGACCTTATAGATCTCTTGCAGATTACCCTGTACTATTTTCTTGTGTTGCACCAGATAAGGGGCAGGGAAATCATTACTGAGCTTGTCTGATTTCAGCCCTACTGAAAAATGGAAGTTTTATCTGAATTTTGGCTTTGTGCAACACCTTTGTTCAAATTCAAGATGGAAAGTATTGACATCTTCCTAGGCCCTGTCTTGGAAGACAAAGATGATATTTAAGGATAATTTTCAGTATTTTTTAATAATTAGGCTGTACTTCCTTTTAAACATGCTGAAGATTCAGTTCTTTATCTGATGCTACACTGAAACAGAGCAAGAAAGTGGCTTCCCATCAGAGGAAGCACTCCCGCTCTTCAACCTCTTTATCCTTGGCCACATTTTTCTGGCACATTTCTTGTGTAAAATCAGCTGATTGCAAGGTCCAGTCCAAGGCAAAGAGAATGAACGGATGGGTGGTTGGTGGTGACATGGTTAGTGGAAGCAGCCCTCTGGTATCTTCTCAGGATGACGTGCAACTATGCACAACATGACACTGCATCTCAGTATCAGCTGGTACTAGTGCAGGGTTACTCCTTTGAGAAGCTGTCCAAGAATGATGAAGTCCACAATCTGCCCATGAAAATATGCTGCAGAATTTGGAGACTGGAGGTTTCTACAAGTACTGCGTAAGTTGTGCAGCTAACTGGCTGGGATTTCCAGGTAACTCCAATGCAAAAAAAACCATATGGAGATCTTGAAATGAGTCGGAGCAGTCTCCACCATATCGTTTTAGATGCATAAAAACCTTTGACCTCTGCCACCTCCAGGGCTCATTCTGAAGCAACCAACATTTCACTGCTGATAGTTAAGTCTCAGGGATAAAACCAGGTTGAAATAGTGTTTTCATTTGCTTTGAAACCAGCACAATTCGTAATTACTCCATAAGTAATTATTATACAGAAGTAGTTTGCTTTTCCATACTAAATAGCTTTCCAGGTCATCAAATTAACCATTGGAGTTTTTCAAGACTCCACCTTACGGCATGCAGGGGTTCCCTTTGCTTTATCATGAATTAGTGTAATTCAAATTCCTGTCCTACTTATAGCAGGGACAGATCAAACCATAATACTGATCTGTCCTTCCAAGATTTAGGGGCTTTCTTGTTTTGGTTTTTTTTGCTTTTTATATGACTGTTCTAAACTCCATTGTCTGGTTTAGGTCCTACTTATTAATTCTTAGAAGGTTTGTTCAGTTGCCCAGAATACCCATTGGAAACTTATAAAGGGAAGTGAACATTCAGCTACATTATATGGCACTGATACAAGGTTCCCAAAGCAAATTAAATACAAATAATTGCTGTCTTTTTCACAGTTGCTGTTGCAAACTTTTTCTCCTCTGTGTCTTGATGTATGGTATTGGATGCAACAGAATTTCTCTGTGTGGGGAAGGATAAATGTCAAACATATCATAATGAAAACACACTAAGATGTTGCACACCATTAGTATGTGTCATTGCTTTGGCAAAGAAAGAATATTTGCGATTGAAGTATATTGCCAATGCTCTGAAAAACTGGCTGGTCAGTAAAACATTTTCCTTATTTTTGAGATACCTTCATTAATAATGTATAAAGACAAGTTGCAATAGGCAGCATATAACCCCAGCTGTATGACCCGGATCAGAGAAACATTCATAAATAAAATTTTTCTGTAGTCTGGGTTTCCAAAGATTAGAAACACATCAACATAAACAGCAAAGATTAAGCTGGCAAATGGTACGCCCTTGATCTTCATATCTAATTTTGCCTGCTATATCCTACAGTATAGACACACCCTGAGAAACACATGTATCATGTTTATTGAGAGAGATTTAAGACAATTCCTAGGATATTCTCTCTCATTCTTGCACGGGCTATAAAAGAAAGTGAAATTCATATAATATGTCCAACAATTTAAATACTTCAGTAGTTCTACCATTTTTGTGTTGCAGGCTGTTACTGTTTGCTACACCTTGAGCTGGGATGGGTGTGTTCTCTGGAGAAGCCTTTCAGTAACATCTTTCTTGTTCTTTCAATTAAAATAGATACGCCCAATTAAACCTGCAGGGTGCCGTAAGCAGGCAAATAACGCCGAGTACCTCTGCTGCAAATCCCTTCCATTTCCCTGTTCACCCACATTTCAGAGAAGCCTGCTCCTGTTTGCAGTGACTGGACATTAAGGTATCAAATGCCAGGAAAGGGAACAATCGTGTCCTACCCCATGATCTTTAAGCTCTCTTAATTAACATGCCTATTGAGCTCATTCTACACATCTCCTATTCTCCGCTTGGCTTCTTCCATTACAACCTGCAGAAAACAGCATTAAGAATATCATAAATCATGCATCTTGGGGAACAATAATTTTGTAATCACCTTACTGCATTTGTAATGTTAATTTTCCTGAGAGTTTAATTTAAAAGCTAAACATGACACAACAGATGGCAAAATTGTATTTAGATGCTTAAATTGAATAAAAGCAACGTAATGCCCCCACCATATTTTGTTCATAAACATCAGTTGGTTTAGGGTGACCCCATCACACTGACAACACAGAGAGCTTTGTTTGAACTGTCTTCTACATCATTTGATACTTTGCATGAAGGAATAGAAATGGAAATTTAAATTTTAGCTACTTTAAAGCTGAATTGAGGAAATGAGCCCTGTTATGTAACTATTTCTTTATGAATAAATATTGTAAAAATTTGTGTAAAAGTCTTTTCTTTCTTAGAATTCTTGGACTGCAACATTCGTTATATGGTATCTCCAGGATGTAGAGTGGAAAACTTTAAAAACATGCAATTTAACAATACAAGCAGACCTTTGAGCTCAATTCCAAAATATCTAAAGGAAATATCCTAAGAGACGTGGGGAGTCTGCTGAAGGAGTGGATGAAGCTAAACTGGGATACAGGAAACTTGGACACAGGTTTTGAGCAGGATCAAGGTTTAACCTTTTCCTCTTTCATTTGAGACCTGCAGTTCCCAAGCAAGGAGGTGAATCCACATCATGGGAGGTACACAAGGAGGGATGAGTGGTGCCAGTGACTCAGGAGGAAGGCAGGCTCTAGAGATGGATTGTATCACACAGCTTCTCTGACTCCATCCTCCCTCAGCTGGGGCAGTACCAGCACTCCTGTGGGAGGCACACAGAATTCCAGGAGCTTTTTAGGATCCCCGTCCCTGGATGCTGCCAGTGGTGTTAACACCAGGCATGTGCGGAAGCGGGATTTTCCACTCCCCCTCATTAGCACAACACACACTGACACATCTCCCAAACAAGTGTGTGATTCCCATCACAGCCATGATTATCCTTCCTCAGCTGCTGGGGGTGAGCCTACATATATGCACCACTGGACAGTTATGCCAAGGCAGTGTTTGCCTCACTGGTCACCATATCCACAGCCATGTTTCCTAATGAACTTCCCTTGCGGTTTTAAGCATGTAATTTAATGGAAAAATCCTAATCCTAGCCATAAATTTCCTTGCAGTCACTGAGTACCCCAGCACAGAAGTATTTCCTAAGTTGCTGCTGCTGCAACAACCTCAGCATGTAAGCACACACTTTACAATCTGCCATCCTGGTCTGGGCCTGCTGGGGACAACATCTGTACTGAAGAGAAGCCTTTCAGCACTTGCTCCAAACAATGCAGGCAGAACTGTCACTTCTGTTACTGCTCTGAGCAAACACTTTTCCCATATCCAGTTATCACCTCACACAACCAGCACCTAGGTAAAGGCTGATGTCTCTTCTGGCAGCTTCCTCCAGCCCACCAGTACCACCACTGGTATTTTGTCCAGATTATACTGCTCCTAATGAACTCAATGCAAGCCATGAGGTGCTGGCTCCTCCCCAGCTCTGTTAGTCCCACAGCTGTGGGACACCATTCTCCTCTTGACAAACTTTCTATTTGGTCTCACACAGCCCCCAGCAAACAAAGGAATAAGAAAAAAGAACCTCTCAGTGCCCTGTAAGGCAGATTCACTGTTCTTCATGTCATGACAAGAGGAGGAACCACCACCTGCTATACTCCAGAGCTCATTGCTTATGGTGTTCGGATTTGAGAGATGAGCAGAGGGCAGGAGACATAAGAATTAAAAAAGGGGTGCTGATAGCCAGGTAGTCAGATTATCAGCATCAGTCACTCTTGGCCCAAGTACTGCACTCACTACAGCATTCAGAAACCTTTTGCACTGGTTCCTTACTCTCACATATGGGAAAGAAGAGCAGCAATGGGCATAGTAACAAAAAAATCTGAGGATATAGGAAACAGGGCATTATGTCTTCCCATCATATAAGCACAGCCTCACTGAGAAATGGACACTGAATAGTTGGAGTACATGCAATTCAACCCTGTAATTGTACAGGGCTGTTTCCACAAGAGGTGCTGGCTCACATGGAGCTTGAGCAAATTCATTAGCAAAGCAATGGGAACTTACTTCACCTTAAGGAAACCTTCACTTTGGAAGTGAGCAGAGAAAGCAGGAAGCACCAGGCCTTCAGCACCTGAAACTGTTCTGCTGAGACAGACACTGTGACAGAAACTGAAAGATATTTAATAATATAGCATCCACAAAAAATATATGCACTTCAGAGTCCATTGGTCTAAGCATGAAGTTTTCATCTGTGACTTTCTCTATGCCTCCCTTTCCCCACCTTCTCTGTTGTAGATCATGTGCAAATTGCTGTGACCTGTGAAACAGATTCATGAAGAGGAAATTTAGGGGCCAGCATAAAGGATAAAAGCGGACACAAAATTTTGATGATGTACCACTAAACCATCCAGAGAGGTCAAAGTGAGAGGAACAACTTAATCCTTTGAGGCTGCTTGTAACCACAGGAAGCTCCATTAACTCCTGATGGTTCATCGTAAAACATTAGCTCTTGCACTGTGGGATGGATGCAGAGCTGGCTCCTGCCAGGAGAGACAATGGCCACTCTGTGACAACAACCACCGTGCAACCACCACAGCGCTGCCACTGGGTCACAAAGATGCTCAAATTATCAGCAGAATTTACAGTCACCTGGGAATGCACCAGTTGCAGTGTCTGGCACAAAAGCCAGAGTTAATATAAAAGATCTGTCACGAGCTGCAAAACACCCCGTCCTTTGCAAGCATTAATCTCACTATTCACGCATGTAGGATATGGCATCATTACTTATCCTGGCTTTGGAGCTCAGAACTGCTGGGACTAGCTGCTAAGGTCTTCATAACTAACTCACCAAGACCCCTCATTACCACCCCTTGGGTTTAAATCTAAGGCATAAAAAAGACAGTAAGAGAAGCTTGTAGGAAAGTGATGACACAGGCTTCAGCCTGTAGATGGGACAGTTCACAACATATGAATAAATAAATTCTCATTCTGGGGGAACTGACTGTCATAAATTAAACTATGACCAAAAATTCGGTGGAACAGTCACACCCTCTGGTCCTTCTCGGTTTCCATGAAACTTCTTCAGGGATTTTTTTGGACCTAAGGTGTTCCAATATTTCTATTTAAAAACTGAACACATAAAAATATTTTGGAACAAACTGCACAAATTGCATCTAAATTGCATCAATTTGTTATGATGTTGAGTAACAACAGTTTCAGAGAAATCTGTGTTACTGAATGTTTGTCACACTCTATAGGAGATGCAGGCACACTCAGATAAATTTTTTTGCAACCGGCTCCTTCAAACGCATCATCTGCTGCATCCAGGAGAACACTGGGGCAGTCTGGTAAATAAAAACCCATTAATATATATCCCAAATGCCCGAACATTGTTATCATTATCACATTTTAATCACCCCTCTGGTGTTTTTCCCTCATAACAAAGCTCTAAAATCACACAAATTGTCTTGTTAGTAGGCCACAAAAGCAAGACAAAATGCTTTTTTATTGGTGAAGTTTAATTGCAAATCCCATGTAGACCAGCCCTGTCTGTCTTCACAACAATTTATTTGTCATGTGTCCCCTTTCAAACATTTCCTATTGACAATGTTTTTTCCCATATATGGGCACAAGAACTAAAACAGCACTTCAGAAGTTAAAAATTTATTTTAGCCCCAAAAATCTGACTGTGCATGAAAAAGAAAAGAGCAAAAGAAGACATCTCTATCTCTAAAGGCTGTTTTAAACATGAAAAGTGTTTGGAGCTTTTTTTGCTGGGTTGTTTTCACATTGCTTACGTCTCTTCATGTTTCTCGGGATGATGACAGCGCCTTTTAGAGATACAATTTGTCTCTCACTGACTGCTGGGGTTGGCTGCTAAGGTCTGCATAACTAACTCCTGAAACCCCTCATTACAAAACCTTTGGTTTAAGTCTAAGACATCAAAGGAAATTAGTTAGGCAGATGCAAGATAGATGTTAGCTGTAGCTTATGAGAAAAAATACATTTATTAGTCTTAATAGGAATAAAGTTCATTATCTTCTAACCCGCAGATGGCTTTGGCACAGAGCATAAAGGGTTGTAACAGGGTTATAATAGACTTAGTTTCATGTTTTTTACTGGATTCAGTAAAGAGAGAGGGCAGAGAAAAATTCAAGGTAGTTTTAACTTATATATTTATACTGCCTGTATGTTCCCATTATGATAATAAGCAAAATGGATTAGTTGGGCTATAAGTGTTGTTTAAATTACATTTTACAATATAGCATTAATGAAAAATACACATCAGAAATAGGTCAGGTTTGGTTTAGAATTCAAACAACATTAGAAACAGGATTTAATTAGCTATTTTTCATTTTTTATTTTTAAAGGAAACCGGGAGTGATATGTGCACTTACTAATCAGGGGCTGTGGTTATTAAAAACTCTGGCCTTTCACAGCCCCAGCCCAGGAGTCCCCAGACCCCGACTCCGTGTGAATCCCCATCGTCCTGCAGTGAGGACTCCCCACATAGTGAGGCTGTCCCAGTTACACACAACCAAGGCTCCCAGTGCTTCCATGCTCTCCTTGACAGACTGTCACCAACTCCATCGCTTTATGAAAACAGGGATGACAAAAACTTTCAGACATCAAATAATTTTGAAGGCCCTCATTTTCTGGGTGCCAGTAAAGCATTTCAGATTGAGCAACTGGAACTTGAGGTACCCAGAATTCCTGGATGATGTTCTAAATGACAGTCCTACATGTCTGGATCAAAATTCTGCAGTACTTTTGAGTCCTCTGCCCTCCCTCCACTTCCCAAGTCCTATCTTCTGGCTTCACAGGGTTTTATAAAACCTGGTGGTTGCGGCTGTTCTGGCAATCACTGGGCAGGAACAAGCAGCCACAGGAAGAGGCTCTGCCTTGGCGACTGCTTCTGGGTGCTCCCTGCTGCCTTCTCTCACGGGGGACACTGAGATGGAAACACACAGGCTTTGCCTCCTACCAGTAGTTAAAGAGCTGTCTCCCCCCTTGCAAAACCTCACCTTCATGTGCAACAAATCTTTACTCACAAATACTAATTTCCTCTAATGGCTTATTTCAAGTTACCTATTAATTTGCCTTAGAACGCTTGTTTTCCTTTTCTTTCCAAAGAAAATGCCTTAGGAACTATGATGTCAGTTGAGGATTTATGGATTATATACACTCTGGCCTATGACACTGGGACAATTATTTTTAGCTTACAGGAATTTCTTGGAAGGTACCTCTCTCCCAAGGACTACATGAAATTTTGTTAAAACAAGGAAGATGCCCTAATGACAAAAGGCAACCAACAATACTGTGTTACAAGATTAAGGGCACCTTTCTTTCTCTCTTTTCACTAAGCCTCTTTCAAGTCCTATTGTTCAAAAAAGCCTACAAGAAATTCATATATCTCTCCCACGAGAATTAGTCAACAATTATTCTGCTTCCAAGAGAAATTTATTTTGAGTCAATGTTTTTTAAGTCTATCTGTTCATCAGGCTTACTCATGCATTAAGGATGATTTTCAGTGTTCAATAGCAACTCCTGAAACAAGGAGCAATTAGGAACATCTGATTTCATGATGCATATTCCCTCCAGCAAACTGTTGCCACAAGGAAAATGCAAAGACTCTCCGTCTTCCATGCAGTTATTAAGAGTACAGCAAAACCAGCTAAATTTCAAAAGCTGAAATACAACAATAGCTTGGCTCATGATGAAAGTTTTCAAATGAGTGAATTTAGTTGTACGACAGTAGAATAAACATAAACATTAACTCAGCTCAACCCAATCAAGGCAAAAATGGCCAACAATACAAGCAAGAGCACCCAGCCAAAAGCACAGGTCAGAAAGTCCTACTTTGCCCTGGGCTTCTTGCCTAAATCCAGGCAAATTCTGCAATTACTTTGCTCATGTCCTGCAAACCCATGACAGGGTCCATCCCACAGACACAGCTAACAAACTCACCAGGTAACTTCTGGGCAGTGTGAAAAGATGTAAATAGCTGCTGAGTGTTATTTAAGAGCGAACATTAAGAAGTTAATGGTACCTTTTACAGGCAGTAAAAATTAAGTGTTTAATATTAAAATAGTGAAGTGTTACACTGCTGCCATGAGCCCATCTTCTGCCTCTGACCCCTGCCTGCAGCCTCTGGTCTGAGCACAGCAGAAAAGGCAGAAACATCCAGGTGTGTGAGAGTCCAAACTTCATCCTTTGATCTAGATCTAAACATTGGAAATGCCCAGTCTTAATGATAGAAAAGCAATTTGTTTGGCCTTTTTCATTCGCAGACAGCAATGGGTTCACCAGCTTGCCACAGTTTAACAAAGATCAGAAATTAAAGGCAGTTTATAAACAGCTTCTATCTATAGAAAGAAAATAAGTGCTAAATAGCACTTTCACCAGTGTTCTAGATGGAAATAGTTAAAAAATAAGAAAAACAGGTCTCAAAAACATCCATTCTTTATTGGTTAATGGCTTCTGACCCTATAATTTCTTAGACATGGTCTGTAACTAATAGTTATAAAAGCACAGCTTTCCTCAGTCAAATTACACAGCACAGATGAAAGAGAGCTAATCCACAAGGCCCCATGGATATTACATTGCACTTTACATTGAAACCATGAAAGGTGGCCTGAGCAGGAAAAGTGAAACATTACACAGCATGGCTTGCTGATCCATTTTTTCTTCTTCCCACAACCAGGAGAAAGATACACATGGGGCAAAGGAAGCAATCTCTAGCAGGGGTATTGGAAGAGCATTTCTTAGCACTTCACCTTCTGGGTTCTGCCACACAAACAGATGCAGAAATGTTATGGCACTAAATACATCTACTTCTCCTATTTTCTACTCCTGGCTTTCTTTTGTGATTTCATTTAATTTGATTTCTGTCTTCTCCAGATGCAGAGAATTGGCCCTGTGGACACACCAAGGCAGGTAATGTTCATAAGTGAACAATCTGTCTTGCAGTAGCATGGACAAGTTTTCTCGAGGGGGAAATGTCAGCATAATTCATCAGCAAGTAAATAAACAGGATTAATGGGCAAGGCCTAAACACAATGTGTGCTTTCTTCTCATCAGCACTAAGAAAAGGAGCCAAAGCAAAGTGAAATGAAAGCAGGCAGCAGCCTAGAGTGTTAAAATAAATATAATATTTTAAAATAGAGACAGAGAGAAAGACATGAAAAAAGATAAAGAGAAAATTACTTCAAAAGCTAATTTGGAAAGAGTATAATTTTTACAGTGTGTCCTGAACTGGGATGTGCTCCATCTGAACACAAGAGTGGAGTATTAAGCTTCCTAAATTTGGTGTCTAAAAGCTAAACAGCTCCATCAAGAGGGTGTAATTCTGCAGTAGTCAGTGCTGTGGAAATCACAGGGGCAAACATCCTCACTGACTGCAAAATGAGACACTTCTCAAAGCCTCCTGTGATATGGCTGCTGAGAGCATTTGCAGGCTGCACCCAAGAATCCCAGAAAGCTTTTCCATTGCTGCATCCTGGGAGAGTCCAGGGCTCAACTGCTCTGCACATGTAGCACCACAGTTACACATGTTTAACGTTTAACGTAACAGCATCCACAGTGAGCCAAGGCTTTCCTTACAGGACAAAAAGGAAGAGAGAGCTCTCCTGGTGAGTTCACAACCTCTACATGTGAGCAGTCCCAACATCAGCAAGGGGAGAGCCATCCAAGACATCCAGCACTCCACAGTGACCACCATCTGCCTTTTCAACTGGGATTTGCTGCTATGTCACCATATTCTTCATGTGTTTTGCCTCTTGCTTATTGAAAGAGGCAGAAGGGGCTGTTTTGCCAAATGAAATCTCATGTTCTATGACTAAAACACGTTAACATCGCCTGGGATTCTTCCCACTTGCTTGTACTGCTTCATACTCCCCTGATCATTTATTATCTGAGCATCTCACTGCAGTTTAGCAAATTCACCACTGAGTTAGGGAACCAGAAATATCTCCAGATGACTGGGACAGAAGTATTAAATGACTGGTTTAAAGACGCATGGTAGTAGGCAGCAGAAAGCCAACTCTCCTGAATTATAGCCTCTTGAGGTCACAGCACTGCCATCATGTGACAGCAACTGAATAATGACATCAGCAATGAGGTCATGATTCCTACTGATTTTTTCTGTCCCCTGTACATGAAGGCTGCCCGTTCCCGCTACTGTTCAGCCACTTTACATATGCCCAACAACAACTCACTCTTCTGAGAAGTCTCACAGAAAGGGAATAAACAGCACTGTTAATCATTGAAAACAATAAATCTGAACAATATCTTTTTCTCACAGTATCACTCTGCTGTTGTCTCACTTGGACAGCAGACTCTTCAGAGCTGAACCAGACAACATTTTCTATCTTATTCAGCATGCTGTGGGCACCAGTAGGGATGTTTAAAGACTGTTGCCGTGTTCAACCAGATAGCAGCCAGAGAAATTAAAGGGAGTTATGCAGCTGAATCCTTTAGTCATCCATTTATGCTTCCCCTTCCTCATAAATCAAAGGACAGGAAAGCAATTTAATCAGAAATAAACATAAAATTAGCAGTACAATTCAGCGCCTTGTGCTCTTTCCTCATTGCTTTTGATAAATAGAGTCAGCAAACAACCATACAGAAAAAAAAAAAAAAAAATACCTCCACTAGTATCACCATGCTGCAGATTTAGTGAAGGCCTGTTCTAGTCTTAAACAGAATTTTCTTCTGTCTGCTCTTCTAGTCCAGTGCAATATGATTAAATAACTGAATTTTCAACTTCTTATTAAGGATCTGACACCAATTTAATTATTGCAAAGCTCAGAAATTGCAGATTGTACTTAAATATTTGTTTTATACAAATACGCAGTCCAATCACAATGATGTGGCTGGATCTGCTTTACCCAGCATTCTGTTCTGATGTGATATGTTAGGTATACTTGCTAAAGGACATGGCCAGGAGGTCACTGAAAAAGCTTAGTAAAAATGTAGTGGAAATGGACAATGGCAACAAAAAGAAAGAAAGCTAGCCAACTATTAAGAAAATGTCAATTAATACATAAAAACTTACTGAAACGGTTAAAGACTCTGTTGCCTTAGAAAAGTATGTTTCTCTATGGCCCTCTTATCTCACAAAAAATGCAGTCAGAAGAGAATCTATCCCATAAGCACAAGTAAACATTTAAGAGAACAGACAGCCTGTAACAAAGAGTTGGAGTCATTAAAAATATTAAATAATAATTAATGACAAGATAGAAAAGACATGTGTGAAAACAGCAAATGCCATGAAATTAGCTCTTTACCCTCACTGAAAACATAAACATCAGGATATAGAAATAAACTAATGAAAAGAAATGTATTTTGAGTAGCAAAATGTTTCCTATGGCATTTTGTTGGGAAAGATGCTGCCCAAAGATACCATAAAGGCTAAGTATCCTTAAAAGAATTCCCCAAAGACACCATTTTCACAGAAAAACAGAAGCCTCTAAGTAATATTTGGCACATTAAAAGATGAGGGATTTTAAAAAATACTTTTTAAAGTATTTTAGTGACTAAGCCAAAGAGTAATTGTGCTGAATTAGAAGGCACCTGCCTCTCTAGGAAGATTATTCCATAGCATCTATCAGTGGGACAAACTTTCCCCTTCAGCATCTGCCAGCAGTGTCAGCCAAAGAAAGAGTTGGTCTGAACCCCCTTATTTTACAGCAAGTCTCACTAACTGCCTCTGGCAACTGCACTCCTGGGAATGAGAAAATGCTGTACCTGTGCCAAGGTTTATGCCAGTGGCATGTAAACAACAGGCAAACCAACACACGCTTGGCAAGGGGCTTGTGAGGAAGAGCACGTGTGCTGTACTTCCAGCTGCCAGCACCAGCCTGCCCGGGCACGAGGGCTGGCTCCAGTGCACGTGACGGCTCCAGCAAGAATCACTGAGAGCACTGATCACTCCTAAAGCAGCTTTTTGCCATCTCCTCACTCCCAAATGCTGCTCCACGCTCCCTGACAGTGTGTATCCATCACGCCCGACCCCGCAGAGCCCTCTCCTGCAATTATCCTATTACACCTAACACACTTAAAAATTAATTAACGCTCCTCTGCACTAAGATGCCATAATTAAACTCTTTCTCTTTTCATTTAAGACTGAATTTAAATGGGGGTTTAGTGGCACTGCAGTACAGTAACACTCATGAAGACAACACTGACCTGAGACTTTTGCAATGGGTTTTGGCCAAATAATTGCCGAGGGCTTCCTAGAGCACCAAGATTTTGACCTTCAGCAATTTACATTTATAATCACCCCAGCTTTCAACAATATTGGCTGAAACATACACATGGGTGATGATAGAGATCTCTTCAAAGAGAAAAGTGAAGTCTTCAGGACTTTTTCCCCCAAAATGAGTCCCTCTACCTTTCTCTCATATATGCAGAGTAGTCACCCAGCCTTTGTGGTTGAATATGGAGAAGAATAAGATGATATTTCCTGACCTTTAAGAAGCATTTGCTGATCAGCACTAACTGCACCATTTCACTCATCTTGTTACTTAGTAGTTTTGCTATAAACTAAAAAAGAGAAAGCTGAATTTTGCTCTTTATGGAATCCCACAAACATTGTCCTGTTCTCAGTGCTGTCACCACACATCTTGAAAAGAAGGGGGAAGCCCTGAATTGTTGTTTGCATTCTGCTCCTACTGAAGACAGGAAGGCTGGAAATACCTGGCATCAGATTAATGTACATACATAAGAGAAGTGGATTTATTAAGTTATGCATAAAGAAAAAAGATCAGCTTTTGGTCAAAATGGACAGCACATTTTTTTTCTTTCTATTTTTTTTTTAATTAAAGCTCGAATAAAACAGTAGTTAAGAACAGATACTCCAAATCTAAATAGCATTTCATTTAACTCCATGTAAACAGTATATTTTCTTAATATATCCGTAGTCAGCCACACTAAGAAAGTTAATCTTCAGTGCAGATGGAACATGGTACTGCTGTTTACCTGCAGGCATAAAGACGTCTCTGAACCACCTAGAGTACACCCTTATCACACTGTGGCCAGAGCAAGGTGGATATCAGTACTGACTGGCTTTCCACATGTTCAGCCAGGACCCTACACAAGCTTTGCAACTTGCATAATCACAGTTGATGGTCTCTGTTCCCAATGCACAGCTCTGGGCCACTCGGCGCATGCACTGATTCACCTGGACACAAAGGACCATTCAGCATCCAAGAGGGCACTAACACACTGGGGGCACTGGTAGGCCTTCAACTTACTGCAAGGGAGTGTTTTGGCAGTTCAAGCAAAGCCTCAGGGAACAGAAATGACTAATTTCTTTCTCAGAAAGGCTGATTTCATCTTGAGATGATGCTGACTGGGGATTGCTCCCAGTTCCTCCCAGGGAACGTCTGTTCTCTCAACACCGCCTCTGGGTGGATGAAGCCTTGTGATGGGCCTTTTAATGTCCCTGTGGCACTCACCATGCTCTACACATCCTCTCAGCACTTCTTGATATAAAAAAAATTACAGGGAGCTTGAACAAAGCACCAAACTTTACCCCAAAACCTACCTGCATGACCACTGCCTGACAGTGTTATTATGGGTATTCAGAGCACTGGGAACGGACTCACCCCGAAGAGAGAAATGCTTTCAGACTGCAGGCCTGAGGAAGAGTTAGGGAGGAAAAGAAGTATAAGTATTGCTGGGCAGGATGGAAGAGTATGACCTCATTTTTTGATGGGAGATTCTTGGGAGTGGGAAAAGGAAGCACTCTTCTTGTCTGGACAGCCATGGGATTAGTGCATAAGGGAAAGCCTTTTTGTCTTCCATTTCCAGGTCTTGTCTCCCACATGTACATCTGGATTCTAAAAAGAATAATTAGGAATTTGCAAGAGTTTGCTTTGACCAGAATATTCAGCTGCTTTCCCTCTCTGCTGACCACTACCACCAGTAATTATAAGTGTACACTAGCAAGATAACCCTATTACTAATTATGATATCAGGACCTTTAATTTCCATATTCTCACACTTTGATTACTGCACACCCCACAGCTCCTTTAGTATAGACAGACCCCTGTCTTTTACTCATGCCATAGATTTTACATATATGTACACCCATACACACATACCTCTTTTTTTCTTACATATGCCACACATAAATATATTTTATTTATCAATCATGCAATCAAACAGCATGATAGCAAGACCAACTTTGTTGGCAGTTTTAAAGTATGTTATAGAAAGTTGAGAAATAAGATTCAACTCCTAAGAAGTGGGTGGAATACTAGGGAGTGGCATTTACAAATACTAGATTTGGAACAGGAAACACAAACCAATAAAAAAAATCTGGAGTTTAAGAGTTACTTTTCAGTATTTCTGTCCTCTTTTAAATTCTTTGCAGTTCATTGTTGTAAGTCTCTATTGACATTCTTAAAAACATATCCTGTATTCACACTTTTAATGAAAACATGTTGTCATGGGATTTACTGCTGAGCAAGGGTGAAAAGTCACATTGTCCTTGAGGAGCTAAAACCTGCTCTGGCTGTAACCCTGTCAGAACAGGCTCATCTGCTCTGACTGCTTTCCTTTGCAGACACCCAGAGAAAAGTGTGTGTGGAACTATGCCAGTCTACAAAACCCCCTGGCCTCCCTCCTGAAGTCATCAACTCCATACCATCATTTGGGAGGGCCATTCCAGTGACCATTCACTGGTTCATTAGTTAACAGACTGATCCAGTGAGGATTTCTTTCCTGTGTCCATAAGAAAATCAAATCCATGGATTAATCCTCTTGTCTCAGTATATTTCCTTCCTGTTTTCCTCCTTCCTCCAAAAATATATTAAATATCTTTCTCCATCTTCACCCCTTCATCCCATTAAGTTCAGGTCACCAGAGGTTATTCCTGCACTTCTCAGATGCACCTAACAATGTTTCCATTTGCTTGTGTCTTAACAAAATGGTTCACATAGTCAACATAGGTTTTTATCAAATGAACGAAGAAAGAAATCAAGTCTTTCCACTACTTGTTCAGTGGATGATTATCTGCATTTATGGTTTAATATTTGTGTTCACTTATGCTGTGCAGGTTTGTTGCCTCTTATGTATACTACTATTGATGAATTAGGTGTGCAAGATTTTCCTACTTCTTACACAAATCAGTAGAAACTTGGAGCCCAAATAAACATGGAGCTAAGAGAGAAATTAAATTACTGTTTCATGGTTGCATGGACTGGAAGGAAAACAAAAAATGAGATTAACAACCTTAAAAACAAGAAGCTGGAGGTACAGTAAATAGTACAGGTCCATCACCTCTGACTTGTGACACCTCTTATAGTGATGGGAGGGAATCAGAAGAGTGGCCTTGAAACATAACGAGGTAAAATCAACAGAGAAGGCAGGAAGTAACACAGTTATGTACCCTGTGGAAAGGAAAAGGAAGGTAAAACAGAAATTCATTTCCACCACTGTGACCCTTACAAACCATGACCAAGGAACAAACCAAGACAACACATCTTCATAGAGTCAATAGCCTGCAAGAAGCATGAAAGCCTGGAGAGCACATCTCACGTTAGTGACCACCACCCCTTGGTCAGCTGCCATGGCCCACCAGGCACCACAGCAAGCTACAGTGAAGGTTCTGAGTAGTTACTGAATTTCAATAGAGAATGAAAGTTCCTATTTCTCCATTCCTTGATTTCTCATGAAGACAAAGCATTCCAATTTCATTCCGCATTTATTTCCACACTGTTTGGGGGCTTGGTTTGTATTTAAATAGCAATAAAGTAATTGTAACCAGCAATCCTAGGATGAAACTGTTGCATCACACTTCTGTCCTTGATCTTCTGGCTTAGCTCAGTGGGATGGCTTTTCTCCAGCATTAACTTTTTTTTCCCCTAATTTTTTCTCACTTTCTTCATGTTCTCTGTGCACAAAACTACAAATTATTATTTTGAGATAGACTTTTGCAATACAGCTTCATCCCATAACTGCCCTAAAAATTACAAGGAACTCATCAAACAACGCAACTCTCACCCAGAGCAAGCATACTGTATTCTCTCTCATTTGATGAGTCTAATTAAAGTTTTCAAAGTGGATACACAAACTGATTATCTGTTCTACAGGGTTTCAGAAGGAGCAGAAAATGTTTAAATCTCCTAAAATTAGACTTATTTGATTAAATGCCCTAATTGTGCTTCAAATATTTTTAATTTCCTTTTTTTTAAAAAACAAAACATACATGTCTTGGAGTGGGGGATGCTATTTTTTTTTTTTTAACAAGGTAGCTGTATTATTTGTAGCTATCTGTTTTACATAAATATTTATATAGAGATAATCTTCTTCTTCCCCTCAAAAAAAAAAAAAAAAAAGACCCCATGTACCAAGTCAATTCCTACTTTAACTGTCGAGGGAACTTGCCTTGTCATACTATTTTGCAGCAGATCCCTATTGTTCCAAATTTTCAAGACCTGAATAAAAATGAGAAGCTATTATGCAGCACAGAATAAAAAGAGATTGCTCTGTAAATTTTCTTAGAAATTACAATGTTTTATGCAAATCAGCACATTTCAGCCAACAGATTTGTTCTGCAGCTTCAGCATATATAATTTGATTCCACATCAGCCTGTGGGCATTTTTCAGGTTAATCTCCCCTCATCTTTTGGCCACATCCTTTTAGTGTACAATAAAAATCACAGTAAAGCTTCAGTGGAGTCTAAGCAGTCCCAAGAGGTTATGGCTCTCTCTGAAGAGCATAGTCCAGATGTAATTTCAGAAGAAACCAGGTAGGATTTGCATTTCTGAATGTACATATGATAGATCTGTGTCCATTCAAGTAAAATCCTGTAGCTTCTTCCAGCAGTGTTTCCTCCCAGTTGTGCTAAAGCATCCTTATCACCAAGATACACATGCAATCAAAAGGAAAGTTTAGGGTTTGGAATTTTTTTATTTGTTTCTTTTTCTAAACACATATTATGTATTCAACCCATTGCACAGTTCTAATGGTTTAGAGGGAAGTTTTCTCTATTCTTTTTGTCTTCTACACCTTTTTTCCTTGAAACTTCTCAAGGAGGAACACTTGCGCTGCTGGATTAAGGACAGGTGCAGTTACTGTCCCAAGGGTGTTCGCTGTTTGCATGCATTACTGTGAGAGAGAACATCCCTTAGGAGGGATAGGGCTTCAGGCTAGGAATCTGATTCTCTTTAGTGCAGAGGGTACCATGCCTCTGATACACGGTTTGATCTCAGCTACTTTTCCGAAAATATAGATTAAAGGAAAAACACACCATGCAATATGTCAGTGCCCATAAAACACTTACCTATTTCTGCCTTTTCTCAGCTGTTACATTTCATAGCATTCATGCCATCCATATCCTTCCCCCAGGCCCAGAAATATCCCCTGCTACTTCCAACATCACAGCAGTTTTTGTTGCAGAAGAAAATGCTGGGTGAGGCAGTCAAACTTTTGTCCTTGTTTGATTGTAAAGGTCTGAAAGCTTTGAGTTTTCTATTCCTTAACTATACACTGATGAAATATTTTGACAAGGCTGAATTGAACTTTGGTTCATAGACTATGGTAAATTTGATCTTCATTCCATCACTGGACTCTCAAAAATTAATTTTCTTATCTCTAAACCACAGAAATATGAATTAGAAAATTGTGGAGCATTTATCTTACGTCAAGATAAACTGGCAGTCTGAGCAGCACTCTTTCTTCTTTTGCTACTAACACCCACAAAGAAATCTGTTGACCTGGTGTAAGAGCATTCTTCCTTTTCTACCCACCAGCTGAAGCATTCCTTGGAGCCTCTATTTGTCATTATCATTGAAAATTGATTTACAAAATCTCTGGAAAAAAATGCCTGTGCAAAATCCACATTGATGTATTGATTCAATAAACATAAGTTTATCACACAAAAGCAAAAATTTTACTTGTCTGTCATTAGTCAGTCTTAATCAAGACCTTTTCAGAAGGCTGAATGGAGCCATTTTCTGTAAAACTGTTTTGGCACCTTCTCTTTAACAAAGGTTTTACATCAAAATACAGCTGAAAATGCTGTATTTTGTTAGTAGAAGTTCAAAGTTATGATTAGACATAGGCTTCCAAGGAATATTAAAAGCAGGATGCCAGGCACCTTCATTAACACCTTCCAGTACAACACACAAAGACATATGAAAGTGGATGACAGCACAGCTGTGCAGGCACATCACTGTTGCATAGAGAAATTACTGCAGGTAAAGATACAGATCTCCAGGAACTTAGACAAATTATACATGAAATACCCACTCACTACATTTTTGCATGTATGGACACATCTGCATATAATGCACTTGTAAAAAGCTTTTTCCCTAAAGTTTTCCATGAGATTTGCTGCCAGAGAGCTGCAACATGACTGCACTGCAGCCAGCTGCTCACACAGGTGCAATGGCTCCAACACTGATGGTTTAGCCAAAATTTCTAAGGCAGGAAGGTACTCCTTGATCATCTAAACCAACCCCCTGCTCAAAGCAACATCAGCTTCAGCAGAATACACAGATACACAGGTTTGAATATGTCTGAGAATCTCATCAGCCTCTCTGGGAGACTCGTTCCAGCATTGACCACATTTACAATAATAAAAGGTTTTTCGTATGTTTGGGTGGAAAATCAGTGGATTTCCTGTATTTCAAATTGTGCCCATTGTTTTTGTCCTGTCAGAAAATAAGAATGAGAAGAGCCTGGCTTCGTCTTCTTTGCATCCTCCCTTCAGGTATTTATACACATTGGTGAAATTCCCTTGACCTGAGTCTTCTGTTCTTCAGGCTGAACAGTCCTGGCCCTCTCAGCCTCTTCTCATGTCAAATGTTCCAATCCTCTCAGCATCTTTGTGGCCTTTTTCAGAACTCCCAGAGTCTTTTCTACAAGCTGCTTGTTCACTTGTGCAGATTTCCTGCCACCTTTCCTTTATTTCCTGCTTGTCAGGATGGACCACTTCAACTTGGACGTCATCCTTGACAAATGAACCAGCTCTCCTGGACTTAATCACATGGGCTATTAGTGCCAGTGTTAGTCCAGATCCACCTACTCCCCTGACCAAATCACCAAACCCCCCAGCAGCAAAGCCTGGCGTGCTATAAGTGATGTCTTGGGAAGAAGTATCAAACTCAAGGTCCAACCCTGTGGGGTCATCAGCACACTGCTAAAACAAAGTACTTAACCCTTAGGTGTCCTCAGCTATCCTGAGAAAACTGACCGTAAGGTTGATGTGACACTTACCCCACATAAAGCTGATGTGAAACTTACTCTACAGATAAAATGAAATTCACACTACAGGGTATATTTGAATCCTGGATAACCTAAAATGAATCATGTAAGATGTGAGGCCATCCATTTTTCCATAGGAACCATGATTTCTGAATTTCTGAATTGTTTGACATATCCCTACATCTGAACT
This sequence comes from Aphelocoma coerulescens, assembly GCF_041296385.1. Taxonomy (NCBI): domain Eukaryota; kingdom Metazoa; phylum Chordata; class Aves; order Passeriformes; family Corvidae; genus Aphelocoma; species Aphelocoma coerulescens. Next base: position 41,310,260 of record NC_091015.1, on the reverse strand, counting down.
CTTAATTTTCCCATTGAACACAGCACTAATTGGATTCATGACTAGGTTTGGTATAAAGACAGCTACACCATGTCAGACAAGAAGCCTGTTTATTCCTGTATCTTCTCTTTGGCAGTCAACAGATGCTGAAAGAATGTGAGAATACTCTGCCTGTGTCCTGGCTCTTCTTGTACACGCGTTCCCACTTTCTGCAATCAGTACCACAGGACCTTCCTACAAGGCTCCACGCTCCTTGAGAAGCAACAAATAATCACTTGCCTCTCCACCCCTTTGCTGTCCCATAGATTTTTCTCATTTCTTCCTTAGTCTCTTTACTACTGAAGTCCTAATCCAGTTAGTTTCCAGTCAAGAAGAACCTATGCCATGTGCTAGGTCATTCCTGTTTCCCTTTTCTGATGCAGTCCCCTTGCTCAGCTAACTCTCTTTTTAAATAAGGTAATGTTCGAGATATAAGGGCAGCATGTGCTTATACAGTGGTAAAAATATGTTTCCTCTTCAGTTCTCACCTTCCTTCTTAATTAATTTCTAACAGCTTATTTGCCTTTCTGACCACTGGAAAGCGCAGAGTTGGTATTTTAAGAAAGCTTTCTGGTATAATTCCTAGTAATTAGAGCCCATAATTGTCAAGGTGCACTGTGGATTTTTTTCTTCACATGTATTATTTGTCCTTTGGTGACCTGGAGCTCCATCAGAGAGCCAGCACGTCTCAATTTTGCCCATGATCTGGTGATTCTGACTGACTATATTTGTCTGTTCCTATAAAAATACCACGTGAGGTGTTCTGAAGTTATTGTAGCTGTGTGGTGGATGGCCACTAGCACCAGGGAACTGAGTGTCCTTTCTCATCACTCTCTAGGTATCAACCACCTCTTTGCTATTGCAGTTGGGGGAGACCACCACAGGGTTGGAGATGCTCTGGCTCCATTTTATGTGGAAAACACCTAATACAGCTGAACTAGAATTACAGGGATCACAACTTAGCAAACACCACTGTGATATGGCCTGTCCCCATCACAGTGTGGGAGGTTCTTCAGCCAGCTCTAAAGCCCCAGACTCTGGCCTCACTTGTATCTTTTCACAGACTCTGAGCCACTGGAAAGCTAGAGCTGAATTAAATGGAAGAACATAAACATTATTCCTCTGATACTGGAACAGCAATTAATTTCCCATTTTTTTCCAGGAGTCTTGTGTCCATTATGTGTATATATATACATATATATATATATATATATATATATGTATCATTGCCTTTTCTTTCAAAAGTATTCAACATTTTCTAGGGCTCAGACCTTCATTAATCTCATACCAAGTTGTCTTGCTCTACAAACTCTGATGTTTAATCAAGGATTTTTAGAAAGAGGCTCTGGGAATAAAAGTTCAGCTTTGTCACAGGTAAACATTTCAAAGCCAGAGACACACCTTCACCCTCACACACATGCATGCACATACCCATAACTACAGTGCTGTGTGTACATAACCACATAGCAAGTGCTAAAAACTTCAGTATTTAAAAATACACTCTTCCCTGAAGTTTTTTTTGAGAGTGCTTTATGGAATGTAATTCTAAGTGATCTGAACATGAAGGGAATGTCTCCAAGATTTCTTTCATTTTCTCCTTCTCCATTTCTCCAAGGTATTTTTCTCATGCTCTCTTCAGCCAAACAGGATTGCATGGACTGCTATTTGTTTGAAAATTCAGCAAGAAAAGACCAGCAAGAAATTTCCCTCCAGAGCTATGACCAAAAAAATTATCTCCAGACGGGGAATTTTGTGTTTTTGTGAGCTCGTAAAAAAGTACAATATTTACTCTTGTATTCCATAACGTTTACTCTTGCTTTAATTTTTTTGCCTAAGTTTAAAATACTGGTTTTGACATTTTTCCTCAAGAATGTGTTGCTTAATCTGCCAAAAGGGAACTAGCATGAGCTCAGGCTTTATTGAGGAGGTGAAATTTTACTGTGCTTCTCCCACTTTTAAAAAATTCTGTGTTGTAAAATCTGGCATTATTGTATATTCCAAATTCCATATGTACCAAACAAGCTAATCTAGGACAATGCAGACCAGATAGGCTTTTAAGCAGAAACTATTCCTGGAACAAAATCTGACAGGTCTGCACAGCTGGAATAGGTTTAAGCCCTGCCTCTAAAATATTTTGGAGAGGTTTTCTCTCACCATATGGACTTTGAGAACACAAATTCTCTGGAGATGATGTAAACTTCCAAGACCAGATCCCTGCAATTTCAGCAAAGAGGCTGAAAGCTAATAGCAAAAGTTGTCATCCACAGTGAAAGAAGTCCTGTGGGACTTCTTTGGGATACATAAATATATATGTCCCCATATCCATGAGTATGTGGAAGGTGTATGCAAAATAGAATTTGTGATCATTACTTGTGGTTTGCATCATTGAATTTGTTGTCTGCAGCCAGAGCCCTAAAATCTATACCTTGAATGCTTTCTTCCTATGAATGCCTCTCATAATTTACTCTATACCCCTGAGAATTCTGTACCACTTACTCTCTTTCATAATATATTTGTTTACTATTCAGTAAACCTCTTACCCTGCTTTGCTGCAAAAGCAGCTAGAGCCCTCCTGATTGTTTTGTGGCTCGTGTAGTACAAACAGCTCTATTGAAGCTTAGGAAATTTCACAATGTGACCATGCAAGCACTATTAACATTGCTGGGAGCCTCTTGTTTTTGTCCAAGGTAAAAATCCATCCCTTCAATAATGTACATCATGTTGTGTCTGAACATATCCTACTACAAAATACAAAGATGTGATAATGTGGAGCCTGTAAACCTGCAGACCAGTATTGCTCTCTCCTTTTGCACATATTCCCAGCATGTCATCTTCTGTGCTAACCCTCTGAGCCACCAAGGACAAAACATAGGGTGGGATGCCTTTTGTATTTCATTATGTCTCCAGATGACACATTACTCATGCTTAGAAAAACAGCACCTTCAAGGAATATGTTTCTTCCGAGACCCTTGCAAAAATAATCAGTAGTGTTGGGGTTTATCTGTGCAATCATCCTGCAATCTGGGTCAAAATCAGCAATGTTTAAATGGTAAGGTTCCTTTTCTCCTTATAAAAATATTAGTTTTCCAGCCTAGAGTTAGAAAATTTCAGATCTAGAGGATCTGTCTCACAGATCTAGAAACACTTCTCAAGACCTTGAGTTTGGGGGCTCAGCACTCCTAGTCTACCAACAGCATCCTCCTGCCAAATTATCACTCCAGACGCACATGAACCTCCCTGAGAGCCCCATGGCCAAGGTGCCCCATGGGAAATAAAGTACTGTTGGTTACTCCCCCTCCAGAGGAGACAGCAGAGTGCCATAGCCACCAGAAAATACCACTGCTTTCAGCCGGAGCTAGTTCTGACAGAGCATTTTTAACCCATCCTGTGGGGAGACCTGAGTCCTGCTGCCTTGCAGAGGCCAGCAGCTTTGCTGACTCACCCTAAGCAGCAAACACATGAGGAAAACCTTCTTAAGTGATAAGCCTACAGCTGGGCAGAGACAATGTGGAAGATCTGGAAGAGCTGTGCTAAGGAGAACACTGGGAACATAAAACATCCAAGCCGTCTTACAACACAAGGGCACTCACAGTGCCAGCTCTCCAACAGTACAGAGTTAATGGGAAACTGTTATATCCTGCCTCTGTCTGTTTCTTGGCAGTCTCTCAACTTCATAATTAAGAATGATGCAAGTGTGATTAGAATATTCAGCAAAATCTGAATAGTTATGGTTCCTACTAAGTTATTTCCCATGAATCTGAAGAGCTCATAAGATCATTCTGAATAATAAAATAAGTTATTCTTATAGGGACAAGGTATCATTATCTAATATTCATCATGACAGAATATAGTCATCTTACAATTTATGCTGCGGTATCCAAGATATTATCTAACAGCCATTATCAGTTATGTCTTGAACTGCCTATATTACATTTATTTAAAGAAATTCAGACAGGTGAGATGTTCTACAGAGAAGCCATTTTCAAACAAGCAAATGGGGGAAAAGGCATTGACTGCTATAAATGCAATAAATTCCTACTGACGTCTCAAACTTGTTACAGTTCACTAAAAAGTATAAGGCTGGTTATATTATAAAATAAATAGAGAGAAATAGCTTCCTTTCCTTTATAGGAAAGGAAGTGCAACAGCTACTCCTTATCTGCCCAACGTGTTTCACATCCTTTTTGTTAATGCTGCATTCATAAAATAGCCCATTTTTTCCCCTCTATTTTGTAAAGCCAGGCATTGAACACAATTTAGGATATAGGGAATGCAATTTGAGAGCTATATTTACTATTTCTAGGGAAGTAATTTAACTGATCATTTCTTTTTCAAATCCAAAAAATTAAAGAAATTTTGCAGTACAGTTGATATGCCAGTTCCTCCCTCTGGCTTACCAATAATCAGATGCCAATGAGATTAAATTTAGCAGCATGCAACTAGGCAACTAGAGTACCAAACAGGTTTTAAAAGACTTGATCCTGTCAAAAACCTCACAGAAATATAAAACCCACCAGGTATGTAATCAGTGGTAGAAGAGTTAGATCATTCTATTCAATCATCTTCTCGACACAAACTAGCACACTGAAACCCACATGATTTGATAACCCTGTGGAAAAAAGCTATTTTGGAATGATAATGGTAAATATCAGTTCAGGTAAAACAGACAGGATCCTGATGTCAAAATATATACTTGGAAAATACTTTTTTTGTGGTGAGTTTTTTCATGGTTTTCCCTTGCACATCATGAGGATTTAATCTTGCCTGAAATTTTCATAGCTGCTTTCTTATTGATGATGTTAAAAAGACAAGTCAGACTTGGTAGGATGCTAGAGGTTTCCCTGGAGCCTGGGAGGAGTTGAGCCAATTCCTCTCAGCCCGTGGATGAGCTTCAGTACCTGTTCAGGGGCAGGCAAAGCAGGCAGTGAGGCTGAGCCCTTCCTCCCTTCTCTCCACTCTGCTTCAAAATCCCTCAACTGCCTCGATAAAGCACAGTTTGCTAGTGATGCCAGGATGCCTGAGGAGCAAACAGGGCAGATTTACCGTGCTGAGTGCATCTATTCAAAGTCTTTCTGGTTTTGTTTTCTAAATTATTGAACAGCAGAGTAAAGTAAATGAAAAAGGGACATCAAAACACAGCTGCAGTCAGACATCATTTAATGTTTTTTTTCCTCAAGGCCAGATATATATCTTCATGTTACATAATGCTGCTATAAATCAATTAATAATTTGACAAAATAACTGATTGTTTGCTCATTTAAAGATTGCTTTTCCTTATGCCAGTCCCATTTTGATGATGAGACATGCACATCAGGGCCTTCTTAATCTCAAGCCACAGCCATGCTAGGATTTTTCTGAACCAGAGCATATGGAGTCAAGGATGTAATACATGGGTGACATTGCATCTCAGAGCAGTCTCATCTGAAACATTAGTCTTTTAGCTTTCCCCACTGAGAAAGAAAAGGAACAGAATAATTTTAAAAACCACCACAAAAACAAGAGTACTGGGGAAACTTGAAGCACTCATCTCCTTCTAAAAGTGTTCAAGAAACGACTGTGTGTGGCACTTCGCACCATGGTCCAGTTGACAAGGAGGTGATCAGTCAAAGATTGGATGTGATGATGTCAGAGATCTTTTCCAACCTAAATGATCCTGTGGTTTTGTGAAAAGACTTTTGGCAGTGCCCCAAAACCAGCACCTGGCCTAATGCCCTAGAAAGGCCAAGGGAGTGCTGGCCTGCCAGCACCACCAGTACCCAAGGACTCTGAAGCAGAGGTGTTCCATCGCTCTTCCAACAGCCATCACCAGGGGCAGGAGCTAACAAAAATGCTGAATCTGTTTGGCCATAGGATCAGGTTTCACATATCTCACTGAAGTAAAGAGAAAAAGTGCTGCAGGGGGTGTAAAAGGAAGGCCCCAGCCCTGCAAAACTTTGCGCGGTGGAAGGCCCCTGTGCCTGCAGTGCAACTTAAGGGTCTGGGGTCAATAGACACTTAAAGAATCCCTTTCCCCATTAATTCAAGCCTTTTCCATGCTGTTTGCAATTAAGGGATAATGCATTTAATCACTAATTGCACCAATCAGTCTTGATTTCCAAAAAGTCAAAGGAAAGTCGCTTTCCCTTACTTCCACTTACATAATTGGCAAGCACAAGCCAGTGTGCAGACTGAAACAGTAAAAGCAGTGGGTTTATCTATTGGACCCAATATCCTTCTTCTGTTCTAGGCTGCTTTGGTGACAATGATTCTGGCTGGACTTCTGGTCCCTTGCTGCACAGTAGTTCTAAATTGGAAAAAAAAAAAAGCAAAATAAACATTGCGGAGCAAGCATTTCTTTTATAAAAATACCATCCTATCTTTAAAAAATAAAACATAAAGACAAAAGCAAATATGCAAAAGAAAAGGAAAAAATGTTCAACCTCTTAAATACAAGAATAAACATCCAAATCTGTCTGTAAATTGTTTCAGAAATATGTGCTGTGGTTCAAGTTTGGCTGTAGCACAGGAAGCTAGTCTCTCTTGAGGAGAGATGCCAACAATTTTGCAGTGAGCAATGTCATTCAAGTCTTCCATGTGAGCTGCAAGCCTTACAAAAAAGCTTTGCGGTGTTTCTGAGCTGGTGGTATTATTAGGCAACAGCATATGTAAGCATCCTTGACACATAGAGCTTGTCAACACATTTCAATCTCAGGAGGAGTCTAAATAAAATCTTTGCCTAGCATGTTCAATACTGATCTCAAGAGGTGTGAAGGAAAGGGGAGGGTAAGATTAAGGCATATAAACTGTGGAGATCTTGGATTTTGAATCATCCAAAGCAATGAGAATCAGCAGTGGCTTTCTTAGTCTTTTATTTCCTTTCCATAATGAGCCTTCCTCTATGAATGCAGTTCTCTTGCCTCTCAGCTGTTTTTTGCCACTTTATAAAGCAAACACAGCTTCAAATTTGACAGTTTTGTTGTTGTTAGCTTGTGTTCTGGAATGAACTCTCCTGTTGATCTAAAAAGCTGGCAACTCTCAGTCCCATCCTGCTCTCATTACAGTCTTGTCTCTTCAGTGCAAAGACTTTCTTCAACTTCTTGTTTTTTCAGTACTTTACCTCCGACACCACAAACTACTGCCACATTTGCATTTCACCCTTAACCTTACAAAGGGAAACCAAAACTAGCAATGCTGCAGGGCAGTAACACTGCATACTATAAACTGTCTGGTCTTCAGCTGATAGAAATTTTTCTGACAAAACTTCCACTGCAAAAAATTTTGCAGGACAGGACAGCCAGTAGCAAATTCTACCAGTCACAGCAGCATTACAAACACCCACAGAAAAATTGCTTGCTTCTTCTATCAAACAGCTTCTGAGGGAGGACACATTTTGGGAGTTGTCGCTTCTTAAAGCCTGCAGCGTATGAGCAACATTAGCTAGGTTTGTAACCTCTTGTTGGAACAGCTATATTTAATAAGAACAGTCCCTCAGAATGTGACAGAGGAGCTGTCTACTTCACATCCAGACTCCCACAGCAACAAGCAACAGATGCCTCTGATACAGAACAAGTACTGGGCAAGTATGTCAGGATACCTCCCCCAGTGCAACTTCCCTGCTTCAAACAGCCTGAAGTTTGGGCACATCCTCAAACAAAAATATGATCTACAGCTTAGCAGGCAAAGGATTTTTCTTCTTTTACTTTTTCTATGTTTTTGCATAGATAAGCCTTTGCAAATAAAGCCTTCTGTAACAGTGATTCTCACTGTTGGCCAGATGCTGTGTAAAGAAGGGCCTCTTGGTTCATTTGCAGCCTTCACAGACTGATTCAAGACTGCTCATTTTTGTAGTATAAAAAGTTATAATGACAAGCATTACCACTGCATTGTTCAAATCATGGCATATGCAGCATTTCAAACCTGAGCATTTTTTCTTTTACTCTTCAATTTCAGTTAGTTTTCAAATTCAAAATACTAAGCTCAGTTGAAGGATCCTAAATACTCATAAAAACAGCAAACTAAGATGTGCAGTTTCCAACTTCGTTAAATTCATGAATTGTTTAATTTTAAACAAATATTTCTTTTTTTTTTTCTTTCTTTTTTTTTTTTGGTAGATAGTAGAGATGAAGACATGTCTAACACTTACTGGGAGAAAAATCTTTTTACTGAAAGAAACTTTTGGATATATGCCTGGAAGTCAGGCATTCAAGAATGATCTAAATGTATTTTAACCCTGGTGACTGGCCACCTAGTTTCATGTAAATCTGCTTGAGTGTATGCACTACCACAAGAAAGATTTCTGGCCATCCCCTATTAAACAAGGCAGATACTGATGTGGCCCATCAACCCTTCCACATGCCATCTTCTCTGCAGAACCTCAAACTCCAGTCTTGGGCCTGCTCCAGACATGTGTTGAAATGAAGGGAACATAAGAACATATGAAAAAATCAAATTGAACTGTGGGTTTGCTCTTTCTCTTAGGGTAAAGTCCCAAGAAGGAGTCACAGTTACTTTTCCCTTATCCACTTCCCAGGGTGTTCAGCACACACAACTCAGTACACTGGAGTCAAACATCCCTACTCCCTAACACACTTATGGCTGCTTCTAGCGCTGAGCAACTGTCCCCAAAGCAAGGTTAATAATGCATGTAACCCATTTGTGAATATACACTTTACAAAATGCTTCAAATCCATCATCACTTGTTTTTTAGTGAAGAATGCACAGCCATGCAAACTACCCCATTTGCCATGTGCGCACACGTGGAGAGACAGGAAAAAAGATGTTAAGAAAATGCTTCTATTTCAAGGGTCTGATGATGAGACATTTCCCAGCAAATAGTGTTTGGGCCTCAAGACAGAGAAGCAAAAAAAAGCCCCAACTTTAGCAGCATCAGTTTCAGTGAGCTTTGGTAAAGCATGGCAAAAACAGTAGAGACATTCCAATACTTACAGATACAACTTTTTCTCTTTAAATTAACAAATTATGAAGAAAATAAAATGCTAAGTACAAAAGCTGATTAAAAATATCACATAAAGAGACTAATCAAAGCTTAAGCATGACTTGCGTAAATTCACTCACAATTATTAAATTTGTTGTTAAAGTGGCCCAAGAATTGGATTTTCCCCAGACAACAGTAACAACAGGTAAAAAGCACTACTTATCAAAGCTCATTGAGAGAAAAAAAGCTTTCCAGCAGTATAGGAGGGCTGTTCAGAGGGGTATAAATACCTCTTACAGTCTTAATATGTAAGGGCTATTTTGGGTGGTACTATCTGTTCCCCCTCTTTCTCCCATACAACTCAAGAGTTCTCATGATGAGCAGCGCTGCCAAAGTTAACAAAGCAGATTCAAATAAACATGTTCATTACCTGCCAAGCTCCTCAGTCCAGCACATCTGTCTATCCACTCCTGGTGTGCTTTCAAAGTTGGATGAGGATCATCTAAACCTGCATTCTCATCGGAAGGGGCAGAGCTGTCCCCAGCCATTTGTTCATCCCTGTGCCAGAGGCTGGGCTCACACAAACATATGGCTGTCCAGATTCGCAAGCTGATGCACAATTGAAAATTAACCCTGAAAAATAAGGTTCTTGGCTGAAAACACATTCAGGTCACTGCACAGCTGCCTGTAAGTCATGTTGACAGAGGGAAAGGAGCATATGAAAGTATGCAGACAAAGGGCAGCAGTGGCTGGTTCAAAGATGGCTTGGACTTAGATTGAACCGGACCTGTCAGCAAACTGCACCCTGAAATCAATCCCTACATTGCTCATGAGGGCCTAGCTCCCAGGGTTGTCAATTTTGTTACATCTTTTGCTTCATAATGTGTGTTTCTAGAACAGCCAGGAACTTCCCTACCCAGGGAAGTAGGGGACAGAGCTTGGTCTTCCACCTGCCTATCTCCTCAAGAATTCCTATTCAATCTCCACTGCTCTATGCCCCATTCATAGTGGTAGTAATCAAAATTACCTAGATCCCTACAGATTAGTATTTGAATAATTTGAAATAATGATCATCTTTGTAAAACTTCTCAGAATACACGAAAGCACAAATCCTCCTTTCCTTTTGGTACAGCTTCTCTTGAGGCCATTTCTCTTAGGACCACATGCAGCATAATGAATCATTTTTCCTTGCACTTACACAGTCTACCTTCTCCGGTTTACCTGGTTTGGTATAAATGGGACATTCAGCACAGGTTATCAAATACAAGTATCTGAGATTAATGCCAGGAGACAAAATAATTGTTGTCTGAGTTGGTCATCAGCTCATTAACTAATGATTAGCTTCTTCCAACCTGAGATCTCTTGAGATTCTGCCTGAATACCAGAGGTCCCTTCTGGTTAGCAGACTCTTTATTAAAAAACACCCTAAAGTTACAGACAGAAGACAAATCAGAATTTGGAATAAAACTGTAGTTTGGATCACAAGTACGTCAGCCATCTGGCTCTGTGCAGATTGACCATCTCACAACAGAGAGGCACTTACAACAAATACAAAATGAGGGAGAGTCACGGTGCAGCATCTAACCCACAGATTATCCACAAAACTGTTTCCCTCAAAAGTCTTTCTCAGTGCTCAGGCAACAACTCTGGAGGTGTGTTAAATGGGACAAAGCTCACTCCAAGGAAGGGAAGGTCTAAGAAACAGACACTATAGGAATATAGCCACTTTGTAAGTAGGTCCCATATAAGCATAATTTTAGAGGCCTGGTGGGAATAGGTATTGCTTTGATCTTTATGTGAAAGCAATAGATAGAGAATATGCAAATGAAGTTTAAGATTATGTTTTTGTCACATTTCAGGGCTTTAAGATCTCCACATGGTGAGGTCCTCAGGGTATGCGTAGCAGATAATTCAAACAAAAAGCCAGAGGAAAAAATCCACTTTCCAATTTCAGAAAATAAAAATAATCAGAGAAAAATTATCAAACCTTGAGCTATTTTTTCCATTTGAAAATAGAACAATGCAAGAGTTGATGACTGAGTCGTAAAAATTAATGATTCAGGCTTAACATGCTTTAGAGGAGATAAACTTGAATTTAAAACAGTTTTGTAAAACAGGGCATGAAGTTGCCAGCCACCCAGTAAGGGAGGGTTTGCCTCTTATTTGATTACTGACATGAAAGTCACTAAATCCCAACTCTCCTGATGAATCACTGAAAGTGGGTTAAGATAAGCCACAACTCTATATTTTTTGTTTTTTCAAAGTTTTGTGTTACAGTCCAATAAACGAGATTCTCTTGAGTCATCAAGCAGTCAGCTATCAGCATTAGATTTATTCTGTTTGCTGAAGAGCATTAGCTGCCACCATCACTTAAGCCAAACAGCTCGTTTTTGCTAAAGTAGACAAGAAATATTACTTGTTTTAACAATGAAAGAGGGCGATATTTTTAAAGCTAGCATATAGCATACTTGTGGCAAAAAAGTCAAGAAACCTTGATCCTTTTTGAGCACCTCTTTCTCATAGAGCCTGGGAAAGCAGTAAATCACCAACACATCTGGATATCAGAGTCTGTATCTGAAGGGATCCATTTTCTTGATTATATGATTTATAGCCATTTATTACCACAGCTTGTAATCTACACCTGTTTGTCCACAACACTCACAGCAGTACAGAGTGGACCAAGAGCATCTATACAGATTTAGCTCTACAGGGGATTTTTGATAGCTGTCAATATCTTACATGGTAATATCATTTCCAAGCAACTAAATCCTAGACAGAAGCTGTCACTAGGCCCTTGCTGGGAGGGAGAGAAGCTATTAAACATACATCAAACCAGCTGCCATGCAAACCTAAAATACAAGAAAAAAAAATGTACAAATAGACTTACAGAAAATGTCAGGGAGAAAAAACTAAAACCAAACAAAACCCAGTGGTTTGAGGCTAATAGTAACCACAAGTTTCTCAAAGTACATTCATATGCAATAAAAACAGCCTTCAGAGATGACAGCCTCTGCTCTCTGGCCTTTCACAGGTCAAAATGCAAGTAGGTCCTTCAGAGTGAATCAAGGCAAAGAAAGCAGAAACAATTTCTAAAAAGGAGTAAACCAATCTGTAGCTGTTAATCGTTGCCACACTTTAGGAGGAAAAGTGAATAACTAGCTCTTTTGATCCTGATTAATTTTTACCAGGTTTTACCCAAACATACAGTTTGACACAAAAAGTATGCAACCAGTCTGGGACCTAGTTCTCAAAGGTGACGATGCAACTTCGTGTTCATGCAAGTTGCATGTCAATGGGAATTGGGTGTGATAAACACCTTTCTGTGGTGGGAACATGAATGCAGGCAGAGCATTTCTCCATTCACTCATAGTCTACTCTGTGGGTGGTTTGTCAGATCTCAGCCTTGGTAGGAAATGTGTTCTTTCTCACAGACCATCAGCTCTTTGCAGATACTGCCATTTTTGCATTAGTCTAATCTATCACTGTTCATGGAAAGAAAGGGCTCTTTTCAGAAGAGTTACAAGTAAGGAAGGTTGTGGCATCCCCCTTCCTGGAGATATTCAAAAGCCATCTGAACATGGTTTGAGGCAGCAGCCTGCATTTGGCTCCACTTAAGTGGGACCAGATGATCTCCAGAGGTCGTCCCCCTCAACAGCCTCAACCACTCAATGATTCTGTGCAACCTCCTCTCAGGCACCTGCAGAGGGATCTGTAGTTCTGAATTACAGAAAAATGTTGCCAGAACAGAATTAACTTTAGAGCAGCAGTCAGAGCATTCGAGTGTCACATATAAGCTACACAGCAAAGAAACTCTGTCTTCAGGCCCAGTCTTTCTCAGGGCTTAAATACCTGTATCAGTTTGGGATTTACAGGTTTTCTAGATCACAACAGATTATTTCTAAAGCAGAGCAGAAGCCATTTCAGACACTGCCTGGGAGCAGCAACAGCCCCCACTCTTTGTATGGTAATATCGCTGCCTGAGCATCCTGGCTGCACTGCTGGCAGGACTTCTGCACACCTGGCATCAGAGAGGATTCAAACCCACACACCTACACTCCTAAAGCTACTGGAATTTTGCAGAAGTTTAGAGGGAGAAAGATTTTCAGCCTGTCAGAAGCCACATTGTTGGACCAGAGCTGTGCTTGTTCTTGTGAGTGAAAGAAACCAGCAGTGTTTTTGCAGAGATGGGAAGAGCCGTTCCCACTGCAGCATCATTAGAGCGAGATGCTGAGAAGGAAATGGCTGGCTGGCTCATGCCAGGTGTCTCATTTCCCCCAGATGAATTTCATAACCACCAACCAACTCCACATACATGGGGACAGGATGCAACTGCCCCTCTTTTACCCAATTGTTTGGGTAAAAGTGTCTGGAAACCACTATTTCCAGAAGAACATTTAGATACCAGCTGCTTACTTGCAGTCATAGAGACTGACAGATATGATGGAAATTCTACAGCCCACAAGCACACTCATCATTTGGGTCCCAAAGGAGGCTTGTAAATGTCTCAAAATTACCCTTTGGGACTTAGGCACCTAATTTTGCTAAACCCTAAATGACTAAACCTTTTTGTATTTCTCTGAGATATGACTGCAGGTAGGGATGTATGAATTAGAAAAGACAAGAATGAGAACAGATTAGTATTGAACAAGCAATATAATATAGGAGAATATGAATTATGCAGTATCTGATAGTTTATTAACTCGCTTCATTTGGCATTCTGCAGTGATAAATCTTGAGGAAAGACTGTTAGTGCCATTTGGGGACAGAAGTCTGAACAATTGAACAAGATTGGTTGTGCCTTTGGAGAAACAAATATTGCTGCATGTCACTCTTCAAATCTGGCAACTGAAACAGGCAAAGCTACCAAAAAGAGAGAACTAAAATAATGGATGTTAAATAATGGCATATCCGTGCCATTTTTAAACTCTAGATTTAAAATTCATCTAATTGCAAGCAGAATACAATCTCCCCAATGTATCAAATCTTACATTTTTCACTAATTATGAACAATATAAATTTAATCTTGACTCCATAAAATGATCTTTCTTTTTCTCAGCAATGGCCATAAAGAAACATTGTGCTACTAAAGCTACCCAGATTAATTTGTGAGGATGGCAATACAAAGATACTGCTCCAGAAGCAGCTTTAACATTTACCAGTCACTCATAGATTTTTATTTCCAGTCAGGAAGATTATGACTATATAATCTGGGCTGCTATGAAGCACCAGTTACAGGCAAACAATTTCTGCTTCAAAGCCCATAAATTCCTGTTGAGACGCCTCCTCACTTTCCAAGGGCCATGTAGATTTACAGTTTTTATGTTATCTTGTGGGACACAGTGGCTGTTAGCTCTTTCTGTCAAGTATGTACCCCACATGCATAAATAGAGGGTCTGTGTATACACATGCATGGGTCTTGGGCTATAAATTAAGAAATCTTACATCTTTGAGAAGAAGCAATTGGATGTACACTGGAAGTCTACTTGAAGTGTCCTTCTCTTCCCTTGACCCACCCCCAAATTGCACCAATCAAACATTGTGACTGCCTCATCACCTGGGGCAACATTGTGACTTCATCTTCTTTGTAAAACCTGGACCACAAGGGCAGGACACAGGCCCAGTCCATGTCTTAATAAATACATCTCCATCAAGGCGCTGTATTGTTAGAAGCTCCGCGGGACGAGGAGCCTGGATCCCTGGCGGGGGGAGCGAGAAACAGAATCCAAACCAATACGGTTGATAAATGAACTCCCTTTATTAACAGTCCAAAGGCACTTATATAGTATACCAGCTTGTTAGCTCCTAAGTGGCTTATAGCTTATCAAGACACATTTCTATTTCTACATAATTGGACTACATTGGCAAGTTTCCACAGTCTTGTTATGATCAAAAGAATTTTGTGCTCACCTCCCTTGTTCACTCCCGGATAGCACAGCTGCAAGTTTTTCACTCCCTCTCAGTTTTCTCAGGCCTGTTTGTTTCCTTCACACAGGGACTTTCCCATGGAAAGTTTTTCTCACACACAAGCCTAAAAACTTCCAGGCCTATTGCTTGCACAGTTCTTTTATTGATCCCAATAATTCTATTTCCCAGCACTGTATCCCCTGAATCAGCATTTTCTTGCTATTAAGGGATCTGTGGGTCCTAATACCTCAAAGGACACCAAAAAACCTTTTTCCTAGAAGTACAAATGCAAAATCAGTTTTTGCATCACTGTGGCAGGAACTTATGCTGAAACCAGCTATAATATTGTCGCAGAGTAGAGTAGTTGCAAGCTTATGGCTTTCCCTAGGTAATATCCTTTGGACCATGAGCTGTCTTGAAACTCCAGGCTTTCCAGAACTGAAGGCGAGATCAGTCTTCGTGAACAAGTGTGGTAGTGAAGGTTTGACAAACAGCCAAACTCCCACCCAGCTGCTTGTTCTCTCCCTGAGATGTTCACACCTCCCAGCTTGTTCCTGTCCCCACAACTGAACTTATTTTACAGGAGAGTAAATAGGAAGAAGAGAAATAAAAAAGCTTGTGCGGTGAGATAAAAATGGGGAGATCACTTACTGTTACAAACTCAGCTTGATGAAAATTAACCTAATTTTTTGCCTACTGATTAGGGTGGCAGGAAACAAAAAGACAAATACTTGAACAATACCTTTCCTCTTCCCACCTTTCCCACAACCAACCTCCTTCCTTTTCTCCTGCCTCCTCTACCCATACCAGGAGTCTTGGCTGTAGATGAGGATGGACAATTATGGTAAGTACACAGCAGTTCCTATCTGCTACTCCCTCCTCCTGACATCTTCCCCCTGCTCTGGCATGGCTTTCCATGGGCTACCGTCCTTGTTAAGGAAGTCTGGTCTGGCATGGTCTCTCCCCAGGCTGTGGTATCTGTTTTGGCACCTGGAGCACCTTCTTCTCCAGCCTTGTTGTTGAACCCAGTTGTTTCTCACTTTTTTTTCCCTCCTCCTCTGCCTGTCCAGTATTTTCTGCCCTTTCTTGAGCACATTTTCCCAGAGGCACCATCAGTTTGGCTGATGGGCTCAGCTGTGTCCTGCAGTGGGTCCACTGGAGCCAGGTTGTGCACGGGCAGACCTTGGTCTCTTCTCACCGTGGTCACCCATGCTGCTGACACCCTGCCGTGGTCACCCAGTACAACAGGAGGCAGAAGGAGGCAGCACCACACTTCCAGTTTCTGCACCACCTGACTGTCAACACCTGCTTTGGGCATTTTGGCACCTACCAGATTGAGCGCTCATTTCCGAAATCTGCCACTTGTGAGGCACTGGAAACACTGGCAGAGCACGAGGTTTTACTATATAAAGCCTTCTAAGAAAGAAATTAGAATGGAGAATGGAGTTATTTGGAGAGAATGTCCTTGCTGGTTTCAAAAACCTGCTGTGTAACTGGGTGGAATCCAGACTTGCAGACAGCAGAAATGGAGAAGGAGCTGGTGAATCTGAAATATCAGAAAATAGAGGAAATGTCTTTTCAAAAAAATGCAAACTTATTGGCACTGCAGTAGAGAACACGCAAAGATTTAATTTTCATATATTTAAATGGTTCTGAAATGTACAGGGTGGAGACACCAGGAGTGCATATTCCCACACTAAAAACAGACTCCTTATTCTGCAAATTACCCTTATCATCCACATGTGGAATAAATCCCCTTGTACTATCTTCTGTCACAAGAAACACTGAGCTCCAGTGAGTCTTTTGAAGGCATCAGTGCTTCCTCAGGTGAAACTTGGCAAATGCTACTGCTATATATAGCATCTACTAGATAGGAAACCCCCTCATCTCGACGTGATCATATGTTCTGCATCATAGCAAAGAAAAATCTCTAAATCTGAAGAGCAAGATTAAGATGGAAGAGGCTGGTGGAAGGAGTGCTCTGTGCCTTAAAGAATTAGACATGTTTGTTACAGAATTTTCTTAGTCATATGAAAATACCATGTAGGGGGCTTAATTTCACTCTGTTTTTCAGTATTAGACAACGTTTGAAGGCATTTCAGGCAGCATTGTGGAATGAAATAATAAGAAATAATTATTGGTCTGTGATTAAAACATTAAAATGTTGCAGCTAGAAATCAATTATTATTCTGATCACTTTGAGCCCCTTTGTAGGACTGGAGCTAAACTCTGACCACAAAATTCTGCACTTCTGAAGACTGTCCAGTTCTCAGAAGTATGAAAATGCTCAGGGAAAAATAATCTGGGTCTCTACAGGCAAGCTAGAGTTTAGGTTTGGTAATACTCAAATAATCAAACAAAAAAGGCTCTCTCAATTTTCTAGCTGTAGACAATTTCTCTCAAGAAAATCGAAATGAAGTATGACTGCACCAGTTTTCCAAAGGCTTTATTCTTTGCTCTGCCCTACTTTTTATTTCTTCCCCTCAAGTAATGTCCCAGGCTTTTCTGCTTTATTCTCATCATGATTTTGTTTAGCAGTGGTCTTTCTACACCAAATTCAAATAGTGCTGCTGTTTCTCATTTAAAACTGAGAAGGTCTCTAACTACTTTAAGATCAAGGAAAACTGGATAACCAGTACTGGTAATGCTCTGGAGAGCACCCATGTGGCAGGTCATCTAAATGGGAGTATACAGAATAAAATCTTTCCAGTCCTCTCCAGGGCTACCCCATATTGATCAGTGTTCCCAGAAACACACTTGTCTTTTTCCAATGCCATACAGCCTGATGGGAACCAAAGAAGCACAATGTTTGATCACTGACTTGTATGAGCACTGAATCCAGAGACATGATTTCAAGAATAATAACACAGAAATGTAACATTTGCTTCTAAATATTTTTTCCTTTACTACCTGGCTGGAAGTTATAGCACTTGTACTTCTTTCTTCTCTGTTTTTAAATCCTTAGCAGTATAAGTAAATGCTGCACAGTTTTGGGCTCAGCAAGAACAAGATAAACATTGTATACAATTTTAGGATCTCTGTGGCTTTCATGTAATCCTCAATATGTAGGGTTTGGCATCCAAAGTCAAACAACATTTCTGAGATTAGGCATTGGAGAGGAGATGAAAAGCAAGATAAAAACAAGCTGAAAGTTTCATCAGCACAAAGCCAGAGGTGGGTGAAGGTGGGGTTTTGAGCTGTTTTCTTCTAAACATCTGCTAAGGCTGAGGCACTGATTGAAAACAACTGCATTTGAGCGGCTGCTCTGACTGCAGTAATTAGTCCTACAATCACTGCATGCAGGTGTTTAATTACTGAGGTCCCGCTAGCGACATGGTTTTATTGAATTGGCGTTTTCCTTTTGTGGCCTTCACCGATGTGTGTTCAGACTTGATGGGATGATATCCTTGAGAGAGCACATCTTTGACCTTCAGGGTTTATTTCAGCTGTCTGAAAACAGGCAGCCCCACAGGCGTGCATGAGCCCAGGGCTGAGCATCATGGGAGCAAACAGGCTGTGCCAACAAAGGTTACTCACTAAGGCACATCCTGGGGGAGGCAGGGATTCACGTTAGCTCCTGTCTTCCAGGACATGCATCACCTTTTAATCAGCCACTCCAAGATCAGGATTAAAATTTTCCCTCATTTAGAGCAGCACCGAAACTATGTGCACTCTGCAAAGCCATTTTAAAAGTTTGGTTGTTATCTCACATTAGATCAGAACCTTCAGGATAAACAACACTTAAAAGTTCTTTGCTAGTGTCCATAAAACAAGAATAAAAGTGTATAATCTGTTTTGCTGCTTTAAACCATCTCTTAAGTGTCTCAAAAAAGGAGCTCCTTTTTTAAACAATCGGTTGGAGTCAGCTACACATTTCTTTCCCAGAAGCACAAAATTCCTATTCCAATGTTATGAACAAAACAATCTTCATGCTGAGACTGACAACTACATGCTTAAAGAGTGGTGCAACCACCTTCACTTTCACAGCAAAAATAACCAATTGTTTATGAGGTTTGTTATTCTCTCCTCAGGAAGGCAGGTGATTTGAAAGAAACAGAGAGTAAAGTTGGCCCAATAGAGTAAGCAATGTTCTTAAAAATTTCTGCAAATGAAATCCAATGTTCACTAGCATTTGGGATGAGCTTTTGTGTATTCCTCTCTCCTTCCTTTCTACATATGCTGCCAGTGACCACAACTGAACTTTTGAGACCCTTCCTTGGGAATTCATCCCCAAGAACAGAAGAAGTACACTTCCCTGAAGATGTTCACGCCAGAAGTTCCAGCACTAAACTTATCAGTTCTGTCAGAAGTACAATACATTTCATAAAGACGTTTAACCCTGCCTTGAACCATGGTAGATCTATCACATCCAAGAGTAAGTTGTCTCCTTTGTTACTTTCACTTTCAATCTTGTGCAACACACAAACTCCCAAAACTGTATTGTCATGGTGTTATCCCCTGAACCAGTCTCCTCACTACTACAAGCTATCTGCTAATCTTTATACCCAGTGTTCTCCTCCTTATGCAGAGATTTGGCAAGGTTGAGCACCAGCTGACACTCAGCTTTCTCACCTTTTAAAGCATTACAGCAAATTTTTGATCCTCTCTCACCATGTGCACAAGAATATTGGAGGCATTTTTATGAGAGGAAGGCTGTCAATCAAGATCAGCTCTTTATGGAAAGGATGTGATTTAATCAAATGGGAATTAATCCAGCGAAGCCTTATAAACCAAGCTATGAAGGATGTCAAATATGACAACTTGGCGTCTCTGTCACTGGTGTGAAGTTGCAGGCAGAGCCCTGAGCATGTGAAGCCCATGATGAATGGACACCTAACCTACACCCCATTCCCATGCTGACAGCTTCAGGATGCCCTGGGATGCCAGAGACAGAAGGCTCTTCTCCTGGCTGCCATTTTTTGGTCCTCAATAACCTCAGATGGTTAATGAAAGCTGGAGTGGTCTCCTCCTGTCAGCCATGACATTGTTTTCTAAGAGCTGTTCACTCAAAATCTGCTGCCAGAACTACCCTGACCATAAAACAAACAAAACCCACAGTTGTATGTGTAGTGTTGGCTTTACAAATCTGCAACAGAAGCAGTGAAATTTGCAGCTCTTGTTTTACTCCTAACAGAAGAGAAAAAGAGAAACATCACCTAGTGCTGGAAAGGGCAGTGACTATTGCCATGAAACAAGCGTATGCTGCTGGAAGTTTGCTCCATCCTCACCAGTAAAATTTCTGGAGACACACAGGATGCATACAAAATGTATTGGTAGAAACATCAGGATTAATTCTGCAGAACACTCAAGAGCAGTGCTGTGTTTACACCCCAGACCAGTCCAGAAGGTGCTCTGTGTCTCCTCTTGTATCAGCACCAGCCTTCACCCACGTAGGGACATTCAGGCACAGGCTGTGATGAGGAAAGCTGCACTGTCAGTGCTCCTTACACTACCCTAGTACCCACAGGGCATGTGCTCTGCGGACAGGAATGAGAAGAGCAGTGCTGGACACTATTTGCCTGGAAATTGCTTTCTGTAGCAACAAGCTGCATCACACAAAGAGGTTTGACGATGGAGCGCAGTGGGAAATCTGAGCTGTCAAAGGGCCGAGCAAGGCTCACCCGGACAGCCTCTCACCCACAGATGTGGTCACTTCCTAAACGTAAGAATTTTACGTGACCTCTGTCTCTCCCAATAAAAGCAACAACTCAATTCACAAAGCAGGACCTTTGTTTTTATTCATCAGGATTTCAGAAACAAAAATACGGGTCTGAGCAATTATCCTCAGAGAAAAAGCAACAGCGAAACTGGAATGCATTAGCCATAAATGAGGCAATTAAGTCTAACCTTTGCTAACCTGGCAGGTCAATGGTATAAACAGTATGCTAGGAGTTATTTGGGTCCTATAGATGTCCTTTAAAAAGCCAATTATCTGGAAATGAGTGACTGTCAGATGACAATATAGCAGTCCTTCAGAAAGTGCTGGGAGGGGGGTGGGAGGGGGTGTCTCTCTGCCTGGGCCCACATGCAGCTTTCCAGTATAATTGAACAGCTCTCCTCGTTCAGAGGAAGGCAAAGGTTTCTTTCAGTGGAAGGTCTTTGAAATTAATTACACTGCCTCTTCCTGGGGAACAGTAGGGCACCCTTGCTTGGATGCTATGTCAACATATGAGTAGGTTACTAAGGTGGAAAAAAAGGGTGCAAATGCAAAGCAAAAAAAGACAGGAGACACAGCAAGATGTATGAGAGTGCCAAGTCTCAAAAATGCCAGGATGAGATGAAATACAACTAACTCAGCTTGTGTTACTAAAAAAAGAAAGAGGAAAGCACTAAAATGGCTGTCAGGGCACGTACACAAACAATGGTTATGAAGCAGATAGGACAGGCATGCCCATCCAAGGACAAGAATAGAAGGTGAAAGGAGAGCCTTGATTTCAGTTTGGCTTTTTAAACAAAAATGCACATCTACATGCTATTTCAGAAAGAGCAACACATCAGTCATGGGACTTCTCCAGGTGACATGGCTGACCTCACAGCAGGCATCCCTGTCAAGTGATGGGGATTGGATTCCAGGTCCCTATACAGATTTGGGCTCAATTATTTTGCCTCATCCCTGATTTTTTTTTTTAAGTTCATGAAACAAACTAAAACTACACTACCCTTCTAAGACTCAGCAAGGGAGAATCAGGAAAACCTGAAAGAAAGGCAATGAATGACATTTACCTGTCATCTTTCTTCCTATCTACTGGCCTCTCCTCTCTCTGCTGTCTCACTTATTCCCATCTTGCCCCATCCTCACTTGCCCCGCTGCTCTGAGCATCCCTCCCATCTATCCTTCACTTTCACTCTCCAGCATCCTCAAGCAACAGACTGTAAAAGGGCATCAGAGACCATGTTCATGAGCTAGCACTGGGATGCAAGCCAGCATGTGGGCACACATCCAAAGGATATTGCTGCTGCTTGTTTGGGATGGGCCCTGATTATCTGCATGATGGTCAGGGGACTCATGATGCTCTTGGAGACTCATCTTGTGCAGACCACTTCTTTCTGCTTGTGCAGGATGACAGGCTGGTTCTCACCGGCCCCAGTGACACACTAGAGCCATTGCATGGGAAGAGCCTCCAAAGCTGTACGAGGCTGGTGCTGTCTGGGGTGATGAAATTACGTACAAAAGCAGTGTTGCTGGTGTAGGCTCCTGTCCGTGCATGTACTTGTCTTCACGGGCCAACAAGGGAGAATATGAAAATCCTTAAAGCAGCAGCAGAGAGCAATCAGAGAAACATGAAATTGTAAAACAGTGAAGTACTGCAAAGTAATTATATGCTCAATTTTGACACACAGACTGTATGGCTATAGCTTTGGAAAACAAAACATGGTTATCACAGCATCCAAAGAAACTGAAACAAACAGCAGAACTAACCACATCCATCAGCTCTGTAACTATCCCATACAGCCCTGCCCCAAAAAAAGCTTTTAATATTAATTTGTTTCCCACCCCAAATTCAGATTACATCAGTAGACTGTTTTCTCCCAGGAGGCTGTAAAGGACTCACTTCACTCACACCCCAGTAGCCGCTGCTCTATAACAACAGTCTCTCTGTGTGTCAGGCTGTTACACAGGTGACCTGGACAAAAAGCATCTCCTGGGGTATTGCACATTTAATGAGCTCAAGACTCTTAACAAAAACAAATTTTGCAAATTTTATATTTAATGGAGCTTTCAGTGTATGTAACTACAATGCACAAACCATTAATTAAGCTGCTTTTTTGGTTGATTGTATTAGTAGAATTCTCTGGTGATCTGACTACACATTACCCCTTACTTAATAGCAGCAGCTGTTGGTGTACCTGATCTGACGTTCATAGAGCTTTACAGTTCCTTTTCTAAGAAAAAACATCTCCAGAGAAAGTAATTCTGTGGTCCTTCCAATGAACTGTAAGACAAAGAGCACACTAAGCTCTTCTCAGCAACACCACTCTCCTCTGTTATTAACTTCCCACTCAGTCTACTTAATGCACACCCCACTGACACTGGACCCAGCAGCTTGTTTCTTGGAGGTGCTTAAGCAAGGTCTTACCAATTCATCTCTGTGCCCGTTACTACCTTTTTTTCATTTCATTAACTGCTTAGGTCAGGTTTTTCCCCTCATTTATGTTATCATGGCAGCAGTTTCCATACACCTCAAGCCACCTTCTGTTCAATAATCACCAAAGTCTCAATAGTGCTCTCAGCTCCGTGTTGACTCGGTCCCGCTGAGACAGCCCAAGATTAGGTCTGCTCACCCTGCAGCCTGGACACATGCTTCCATTGACTCTCAATGGGAAAAGCATTAGTACAGAGGGCAAAAAAATCTTACAATCTCTACTTAGCACTTTTGAAATCAATAAGGGCTCTCGCTCAGATCTGGCCTTCAATCAAGTACACAGGACAACCACAAAAAAATCCCAAAGCCTGAAGGTTACTAATGAGCACTGCAAGTAAATCTCAAACACCTAAGAGACACCCTTTGGAAAACAGCAGAAAATTTGGAAGGCAGACCTAACCTAGGTGTTTGGCATTACTTGTGCTCCAAGTTCAGCAGAGCAGACTTTCTTATTTATGGATGATGTGTGAATCAGCTCCTTCTGCCATGTAAGATTTACCCACTTCAAGAAACTGGCAAAAACATGAAAAATAGAAGGCCCATGGAAAAACATTCTTTTTATTTTCCTTGCAAAATAAAAATTGTGCTTGATTCTGCCTCAAAGTAGTTGCTTTTTTAGCACAAGGGAACAAATCCTATTCTCCTGATGTCATGGCAAGGCTTTTACTGAAAAGCACCATAGTGTTTACAGGTCTGTCTTCACACACATGCCTTATAGGCTGAGATTTCTCTTCTTTCCTATATTCTGCATTCAGTTCAGCTTCTTTTCACATGGAAAAAGTGACCACAACAGTTTAGACATCCCAGCAGACTTGTGCTTGCACATGTAGTGTTCAGACACAGTTCTCATTAGATATTGTACAGAAATAAGCTTGATATTCCAGAGATTAACTCTACAGCCTTTGCACCACTGCTCCATTTTCCCACAGCACATCTCCACTCCTGTTTTTATGATGCTTCATCTAATGTTCAGGATCTGCAGACCTTCAGCATCCTCTCTCTGCTGATTCTACCCATGCCTGACCAGTGCCTGCAGTCCCCTCTTTCAGAAGCTGGAGAAGTCATCCTGCTCAGAGAGGTTTCTTCAGCACCACAGTCTGTCCAAACCCACCATCTCATGTTTGACCATCTGAATTCCCTCAAAACAGCCTCTATACTGTTTTTTCTTACTGTCTGCCATAAACGCTCATCTCTCATTTAGCTCAGTCCCTTAGATACTCCCTGCATGGGAACCCAAACGGATCTGCACTGGCCATCCAGCATTTCTTCCTAATTTAACTCTTTCTCACTCTTCTGTACATATTCTTCTTTCACAATTCATTTATCCCATTTCTCTGGTTTTAGTCTCTGTTTCCAGCCATTACCAATCCAAATTTTTTTCTCATCCTTTTAAAGATTTTAAATATTCTTTGCTGATTAGTTACCTGTTGCTCAGTTGGTTTTGGCCAAAGACCCAAATAACAGGTCAGAATCAGCACACTGTAGCATCATAGCCTATCTCTCTGTCCTCGTTTGTTAACAAGACTTCTCACCAGCACTGTTTCAGGGTACCAGCCCCATTCCCCATGGTAATTAATGACCATTCATGAACTTCTCCTGCTGCTTACACTCCAAGAGGACTGTGTGTGAAGTCAGTGCATATGAGTTCTTACCTCCAGCTGCACACAACAGCCAGAGGATGGATGGACACTGGTGTTGAACGTTCTCATGAGTGAACAGTTTTGATTTCTCCCTGGAAATCTCCCAGCTTCAGAAGAGATACCAAGCACTCCTGTCACCTGGAAGAGTTAAACACATCACGGCAATGGGGAGCAGAAGGTACCTCAAGTACCAGGAGGGAGAAAACTGGAAAAGGGGAATAGAAACAAGAACAAAAATCACTTTATCTGAAAGACTCTTAATCAAAAGCAAACCTTAACAGCAATGCCCTGAAATCACAATGCTCCTTCAATATAATGTCCATGGTGGCAATTAAACTGAAGGGAAAAACATGATAAAACATTTGAGTTTGGAATTGTTACAAACCTTTGCCCTTAGGTCTGTACTAAACCCAGTTTGCCTGCATTCATACAGGAAAAGTAATCAAGGATTGGAATTACCTCTATTCATCTGTTTGGGTTATTCTTGCCCCATGGTGCTGTAACAGACACAGAACTCCCTATTCCTTTTTCCCAACAAAACCAAATGATTGCCAGTTTGTTTCCACACTCAAACCTGAAATAAAAACAGGGATCCCACACACTCCTTGTGCAGCCTCTACAAAGGGACTCTTTCTTGGAGCAAATTACAGTAATATGGATCTTCTAAGGCAGGGACTCAGCAAACAAAAAAAAAGCGAGGGTTATCATCTCCTTTTCTTTTTTTATGTACTGGAAAGGCAGAACAAATGGTTTGTTTTGCTGGATGTAAGGCTTCTTTCTGTATAGCAATTTGTTAAAAAAATTTAGGTATGTGAAAAATGTTACATCTTCACTCCAAAACAACCCAGAAATATCAGGTAGGAAATAGGGTTCTGCATGTTTAGCATTGACAGCTTTTCTTCCATTTGCCAGGACTTTAAGATAAATCTGGTTTATAGACAACCTACAAAAGAGAACTGTAAACAGCCTTAGAACAAAGAATCAGCCTGCCTCAGTTAATCAAATTCATTTGTTTATAATGTATGATCCTACTAGTACTCTAGTCTTTCACAAAAAAATGGGGTAGGGAAGATAATCTCACATTACAAGAAGAAACAAAAGAAAAAACTCTAGGCATCATTTTAGCACATCTTAGAACAGCAACAAGAAGCCCTACTTTTTCTATTTTGCAAATGATTACATCAGTAATTTAGGAGCTGCACCATCATTTCCAAATGCATTATCTACAACAGGAAGCCTCAATTAAATCAGTTATTAAACCTAATTAATTAAAGTTGCATGATTTCTTCACAGGTGCACTTGTTTTTGTTCAAAGGAGTCTTACTTACTCTTGGTCTTTTTTCTAATCAACCTAAACAAAATCGATATATGAGAGTTGATACCACCTGTTGGTAGTTGAAGAATGAATTCCAAGTCATTTAGTTACAATTAATTTGGAAACACTTTCTCTACTACAGAAAGCCTACTGAAATTGCCTTTCTCTGATGTGAGAATCAATAGTTTCATTTGAAGATGGGGAGGGTTGAGGGATACAACCCTTCACTCTGCAGTATTAAATGACTAATTAATGCTTTCTAGGTAACATTTGAAGTTAAGAGGAAAAGGAGAACTTAGATGATAACAACTTGTCAGAGCTTGAGGAAAAGCTCTTCTCACACAAATGGCCATGGTTGTTTAGCCAACACCAAGAACTCCCACGAGCTGCTCCACACAAGGCATAACACAGAAAGGTTTGCCGTAGTTTTGACTCATCTTCCCTCTCTTCCCACTCACATCCCGCCAGCTTTTCCAAGTATTCTTCATTTAGCTCTTCCATTCAACAGCTCCTTCAGATTTTTCTCATGGCTCCTACATTCATTTCTTGTCCCCTTTATATCCTCTCTTCTCCTTCTCTCCCTTTGTCTCCTACCTTCTCCCAGTTTTTCTCCTCCAAGATAATTCCCAGGCATTTTAAACGTGGCTGCTCAGCAGTCAAGCAGAAAGGGAAAACCCAGGCACCAAGGGAACCTTACTGGCTAGGTCTAACCTGAAATAGACTGACATGGGAGCAATTAGAATGTAATTTTATGTAATAAGATGATTTATTCATTAGTACAAGGCAGGGATAAAAGCTTACAGCTGATGAGAGAAGCAGGTTTGTTACAGCTGTCAGTTCCACCAGCAAAATGTATTAGTCATTTAATTTCTTTTTTTTTTTTAAACACCAAAAGCATCCTATAATTACATGTATGTGCCCTGCCTTATAGCAGGAGATTTTGCACAGAGTTCTTTATTTTCATAATGAAAGAAGAACAATTAAAATGTCATGAGATGATTTGTCTGTCAGTGAGTTTGATTGACCATGTACTACAAAAAAACGTATTTTTAAATAAATAGTAAGATGTTGGAATCAAAATACCCATACTTTTTCATAAATGGAAGGTTAATAAGTATCAGATACCTTATCCAAGAGACCTATATGAAGATTCAGATGGTTTCTTTTCAAGGACAGCTGCTTTAACAGGAGTCAGCTCTTATTTCTTTACTGCTTTCA
Source organism: Aphelocoma coerulescens (assembly GCF_041296385.1). Classification (NCBI taxonomy): domain Eukaryota; kingdom Metazoa; phylum Chordata; class Aves; order Passeriformes; family Corvidae; genus Aphelocoma; species Aphelocoma coerulescens. Next base: position 41,283,107 of record NC_091015.1, on the reverse strand, counting down.
AAGCAATTTCAGTATAGAAGTCTGATTATCAACATCCAAAGCACTTCTAAAGCTGGGCTTCCAACCCATACTGATTAGTCCCAGCAAAGATTGCCATGGAAAGCCTCTGAATCCTTGATGATGTGGAAGAGAATAAGAAGGTCAAGGCTTTGGTTCATCATCTCACAAACCAGACAGAAGGCCTGAGACTCTGCAGAAAGTAAAGAGCACTCTGCTTCATCTCTCAGTGATCAAAACTGGAGAGCACACTTCCCACTTCACAGTACCTCCAGGTAGAATTTATGGTGGATAGGAGTACTCAAAGCTTGTCCCTTTCCTATCTCCTGGAGAACAGGAATGCTTAGTCCTCAGCAAAACCATAGCTGAACAATGATTCAGTACTTAGTGGGACTTAGCTGGCAGCAAAACGTGGCAGAAAGGACCCTTGACTAGTACCAAGTTTCCCAGGTCCCAGGTCATTCCACCCTCCCTCTACTTCCTGCCCTCCAAGGACTTGGTGTTCTTCAGAATATGAAATTATGGACTAGACACCAAAGAGAGGTGCTTATCACAGAAACACTGGTGATGCTTCACTTTAGGCAAGATTCTCAACCTGCACCAACCAGATCCTGCTTCTGCTATTCACCACCCAGCAGTGGAGAGCAGGAGCACTACCACTGCACCGTTGTGGGAGGATTGGGTTGTTTTTATGTGTCAGATCTCAGTAATTATATTAGTATGTGCAGCCCTGTTAACACTTCAGACACCAAGATGAAACCACAAAGAGCCAGCCCATGATAAAAAGGAAGGCTACTGGTGTCCTGATCCTCCCCAGGGCTGTTCTTTCTGGAGTGGGGTGGACATCTTTACTCCTGTTCCCCTCCATGACTTGCCAACACAAGCTGCCAGCTCATGGTGGGACCTTGAGCTTGCCTGGGGTTTTCCTGCATCAGGAAACTGCCCCCCTATCATCATGATCCCCCTCTTATCTGCTGAGTGTGCCTGCAACAGAGCCGATCACCGCAGAAATCCCTTGTCATTCAAGCGACAAAAGATTTTTCTTTCAGTTAAACTACACCAAGTATTTTCAGATTCAAACTTTCCCCCATCAGTCACCAAGATCACGAACACATACAAAGTACTTACACATCTGCTCATCTCTGCAGGTGTGCAGCAATGCATTCAAATACCTCCTCCAAGACATCTCAGGTGGGATCTTCCCTTTACTGGGGCAGAGGGGAAGCACCTGCCTGTGCCAATCACCAGCAGCTCAAGAGAGGTGATCCTTCCCCTTTACTCAGCACTGGTGAGTCCTCTGTACCATGAAGTCCAGTTCTGAGCTCACAACTACAAAAGGGACATGGACATACTGGGGGAAGTGAAGCAAAGATTCATGAAGATGCTACATAGTCGCCACACCTGGAGAGGTGGAGAGCTCACAACCTGAAAACAGGAAGGCTCAAGGGTGATCTTACCAAAGTGTATAAATATCAGATGAGAGGGTGTAAACCAAAGTGAGCCAGACTCTTCTCAGTGGACCCCAATGAAAGGACACAAAGGGCACAAACTGAAATACAAGAAATTCCATTTAAACATAAGAAAAAGCTTTTTTTTATTGTCAAGCTGGTCAAATAATGAAACAAAGTGCATGGAGACATTTGAAGTCTGCATCTTTGGAGATATTCACTACCTAACTGATCATGGTCCTGAGCAGCCTGCTGTAGTTGATCCTGCTTTGGACAGGAGAGAGGACTAGACAATCTCCTGCTGCCCCTTCCAACCTTGCAAAGAGTGAGGTGGGTTTCTTTACCTTCCTCTGGTTCAGCATTCCCCCTCAGCCTCTGATCTTCAGTTTCTATTAGAAAGACGTTAATAGCAAAAATACAGTATGAGCTAATGGTCTGGAACGCTTTGCTCCCTTTAAAAAACAAGTCTGCTTGCATCATACTTGTGCATTATTATTAATATTACTCCTACCAGGAACAGCTGAACAAAAGCAGGAGGTGTATTTCTCAGAAGTTCCCCTCCTTCTGCTGCTTATTTCTCTGTCTGAAGGCAGCTATGACTGGATCAACATAAGTACCTCTGCTGCAGATATGCCAAACAAGCACAGTAGAGGGAAATCAACAGCAAATTATGACCTGTATAGAAAGAGACACTGTTTTTGTAGTCAGGTACTGTTTGTAGAAGAAGAAGAGGCATAAAAACAGCCTGTAAGATTCTGGTAAATTCTCTCAAGGGACAAAGCCAGTCCTGTTTAAAGCAGATATTTGGGAGGCAGTTGGGTCCCATGTGAATACTCATGTAAATGCAGTTTCCTGCCCAGCCCGATTACAATTTACCAGAGGGCAGTGTGTTATCTGGCAAATGTTCCCCTGTGAAAGACCTACAGGCAGCACACGCTAAATAGAATGTTTTCCAACAGGATGAGGTACTTGAGGGTATTTTGAGCCTTGTATCCAAACAAAGCTCAGTATCTCACTAATCATCCACCCATAACATTCTGGCCAGTGCAGCTTGCAGCAATGGATTTGACAACCAGCTGAGGACAACAGGCCTTTGCATAAAATAGATTAAAAACTTTAAAAACTGATTTAGAGATGTACTGAACAAGACTTTATAATGGAGAAAGCCTTTGTTGAAATCATCCTTGCAAGTAGAACCTATTAATTGGAGTGCTGCAGGTCTCTGCAAATGTCAGGTTGCCTTTGGTACAAAGCAACTTGTGTGCAGCTTCCAATAAAGGAAAAATGTCAGCCACTTTTTAAGTTTTCTAGGGCTGACAAATCTCAATTGCACACAGTTAACCAGGTCTCTGTTCCCTACCGTCTGCAAAAGAGAGTTTATGACACAGGTTTCCTCTTTTTAGTTTACCCACTTCAAGGTACTTCGAGTTCACACACTTTTTTCTTGCTGATACCAGCCTACCTAATAGTGATGGCTTAAGGCAATGTGATACATTAAAAAAAAACCACAAAAGACAGAGCCAAGTAGAACAGAAAATATAGTTCTTCAGCCCAGCTTCCACTCAATACTAACTATACATACCTATGTCACTCTGCCAGACAGTTACCTTATCTCACTACTAAGCCATACATTCCAGAGTTTAATTATGCTGAATTAGAATGGGACTTTTTTCCCGCCAATATCATAGAGTCATAGATTGATTTGGGTTGGAAAGGACCTTAAAGATCATCTAGTTCCAACTCCCACCAGCTATCACTAGACCAGGTTGCTCAGAGCCCCATCCAACCTGGCCTTGAACACCTCCAGGGATGGGGCATCCCCAACTTATCTGGATAACCTGTTCCAGTGTCTCACTCCCCGCAGAATAAAGAATTTCTTCCTAATATCTAATCTAAACCTACTCTCCTCCAGTTTGAAGCCATATCTAACTTTAACTTCCTTTGCTGTAAAATTCAATCTATTAATCCCCAAAGCAAAGACATAGGAACAACTCCATTTTGTTCAGCTCTGTTCTAGGTTTCTGCCTCTTTGAAGAATTAAACCTTCTCTTTACCCAAGTCTTTTTTCTAGCCCATAGATCCCAGTTTGTAGACATTTGACTTTCTTATACTCCTCTCTAAACTGTCTCTGGTGAGTTTTTATTCTTCTTTGGTGACTGATGTCAAAATCTGGAAAAGGTACCTTGACTAATAAGAGTTTCTCTGTTATTTTACTGAAGCAAGAGATCATAGCACTGAGGTCACTGCACATATTTTAACTCAAAAAATTCCGTTTTCTCCAATTGTTTATGCTGGTTACTTGGCATTTAACTTGATGAAGCTAACTTAACCTGGTTTTTAGGCTACTAACATGACCAGTGCAAGGTCAAAATAGATGATTTTGCATACTCTTTAGAAGTGACATAGTCTTGCACAGCAACTTATGCAAATGGAAGTTAGTTATCATACTAAGATTAGTAAAAACAAGGAAAGAATTTGTAGATATTACACAGTGGCTGATAGTTCACAGATTATTCCAGAATTAACATAGCTTTTCTAATGGCACAATTGAACCACTTTTCACGCAGCCCCACAGAGCAGGGATGTAGGTGAATGAAATGAAAACCAGAAAGTAGCAGTCATAGAAGAATCTAAATACAAACACCAAAATGCATACATGTATGCATGCATGTCATGGACAGACACGTGGCAGAGAAGGACCCTGCCAAGCATTTTAAAAACCCAGGGTTTGGGGCAGTGAAAAGTGCTGCCTCTTCATGGCACACTGTGATTGTATTGTTAATTTGCCAAGAGCCAACGACCCAGCACTTTCAGCTTGTATGACATTTACCTTAGCATAAGCTTATTTATTTATCAATGTCTATCAGTATCTGAAAGGAGGATAGCAAGAGGATGGAGCCAGGCTCTTCTCAGCAGTGCTGAGCAATAGGACAAGAGGCAATGGGCAGAAACTGATGCACAGAAGTTCCACCTGAATACGAAGAAGAACTTGTTTACTGTGCAGGTGACTGAAGACTGGAACAGGTTGCCCAAATAGTCTCCCTCACTGGAGATACTCAAGAGCTATCTGCACACAATCCTGTGCCCTGTGCTCTAGGAAGGCCCTGCTTGAGCAGGGAGGTTGGACCTGATGACCCACTGTGGTCCCTTCCAACCTCATCCATTCTTTGATTCTGTGAACTGAGAATACTGATTTTATAATGAATAACCAGAGCTTCAAAGACCCTGGTCATATATTTATATGCCCCTAACTTGTTTCTTCTTGCCACACTGGTTCCTGAAAAAGCAACATTATTAGAGCAAATTCATTCTCCTGAATTAAGGCAAGTTCTGATTTAATAATGTATCTCCAACTACCTATCTATCTAAAGACTGATCCTTTCTGTAGGGCTTTTCAAACTTCAAGTTTAGTTAGTGGCAGGTACTGTGGCTGGCATGGCACCTAGAAAGAGGGGACATTCCAAAACAAATCACACCACCTGAGGATTTTAAATTGGAAGTGAATCCACAGAGAGTAATGGAAAAAGCACAGTTTCTGCAGTTAAATTAGAGACATCAACTATTCGAGGGCCTGACAGTACTTCTGTAGTAGCACTGACTTAACATTAAGCAAATGCTGATCACTTCCTGCTTAAGTCAGCCCAGGATCACTTTGTGTGTGTCTGTGCACTGATCCATGGTGGAAGGTCACCTTCAGCAAATGAACAAATGCATTTCTAAACAATTTGAACAAAATATAAATTTTAGGTTGAGGTAGTGGTCATTTGATAATCTGAAAGCCTTAATGAGCTAGTGCTCCACTGAAGCACGGGAAGATGTTTTGCAGATTTAAGAGGTCAGAGGGACAGATTTACTATGTTTGTATAGGAACAATTAGACCTGCCTTCTCTCCTACAACCGGGGTGAGACAAGACAATTCTGCCACCTTACTGTTGAGCTGTTTATCTGACGACACACTAAAAAAAGAAATGAATAGATTTATGAATCATAAAATTATACTAACTGCAGCGGATGATGAAATTCATGACTCAGACTACTAAGATTACCATGTTCCAAATTATACTACTTGCATTTCTTTTATTTATTGCTTTGCATCTAGTATAATTTGTAGTTATCATCAATTAAATGACAGTCATAAACGAAACTTTTAAAAGATAAAAAAATTGATCATGATGTTGAGCGGAAAAGCAAATAAAAATGTCAAAAGATTAACTTTATAAATTGCCTGAGGTATTAAAATATTAACGCAACTTGCTGGCCTGTCAGCGTGCTCTGACTAGAAAATTTTCAATACACCAAGTGTTCAATAAACCAGGTTCAGCATTTTGGCTTACCTAACAGCACACACAAGTTGTTTCCTGACACTGTGTTCTTGCAAAAGACTAAAACTGTAACTTCTGATAGAGTTAAGAGCAGCAGGAGCTAATACTACCCCCCGTGTTTGAAGCAGTGTATGGGTGGTATGTATAGGCACTATCAAGTACACCTCATATAAACTCCTTAGAGCGAGTTCCAGTGCATATTTATTAAGCTTCCTATCAGAACCTGTCTTTTTTTAGAGAGGCTTTCACTGAAACAAAAATACCCAGAAGGAAAAAGAGGCATTCAAAAACCAAGTCATTGGTATCCAGTATCTCCCCAAGTTCCCCACACCATTTCTGTCTGCAGTAGTAGGAACAGAAGACTATAAATAAGAGTGAGATTTTTGATCCTATCTTTAAAGAATAGCTCTTCCCTAGGAAAACAGTGAGAAAATCTGCAGCACGCATGCAGGCAAGGCTGGATGTCTATTATTAAGTTGGAGGGAAAAAGGCTGCTCCGTGACAAATCACTACAGAATATCCAAATGTTCAGCCTCACATTTCATGCACATTAGCAGTCACGTTACTTGCAAACGGCACCATCAAATAAATAACACTGTCTCCAAGAGAACACTAGCACCAAACCCTTCTCACAATCTACAATAGCAACATTTGTAGAGGCAACATAGAGAATTCATACTGAAATACAAAGTCTGTCAAGTCATAGTGACTGAACTATAAATCCTCAACAGCAAAAGGTGTCTCAAGAATGTAACAGCTTTGCAGGTATGTCCCTGTAATACAATAAAGTCAGGCTCTGGTTAACAAAATACTTCAAAAAAAATATTAGGAAAAAGGCATTAGTGTAAACATACTGTTGTCCAACCAGAACAACTTTGAAATATTTCTTTCTTTCATGTGATATGTTGGAAACTGTGGCCTTAACTGTGCCTGCAAGTCACAACCAGCCCTGAAGGAGAGCTTGGCTTTACTTTTGTGGAATCACCATTTTGACAGTTATGTTAAATTAGGAGAAGGAAGAAAAGTTGCTGTGGAACAGAACTGCATTTCCCAACAGCAGATTTCAGCTTCAAACAAAGTTCTATGAGGAAAAAAAGTTTTTGAAATAATACCACTTCTACTTCCAGCAGCCTTCACCTGCATCTCCTGATCTAGAGGCCAGTGGGCTTTTCCTTTGGCCTATTCACCCAGCTTTCATCGCAGTAGCTGACCAAAGCATCTTCAATCTGCTTTCTCCAAAAGAATTCGCCCAGTTTCTCTCCTGAGGGAGAGTAAATCGATCCTGTGAACTGAAATGCTTGTACACAAAGAAATCCTCTGAGTTGTGCTGGCTGTACAGATTCACATGTGACTTTTACGCTGCACAAGGCTTCTTGTGTGTTTATTCAGTGTTTCAGCTGGTAGGACTAGCACAGCTTGCAATTAGTACAGTTCATGCAAACACAGCATAAAAATTTGAAGTGTGTTAATTGCCACTTAAAAATCCTTCTACAGAGCTTCAAGACACTGCAAATACTGTCTACTGGATACATAGCTCTTATTCTCCTTCAAGAATTGTCCTTGTGTCTACTCTACTGCTGCCTTGGCAGGCCAATAACTTAACCCACCCCAGGGTACATCAGGTAACAATATTAAGAACTTGAATTTCACAGATTTTCGGATTCCAGTAACATCACAATAGACTGTCTTTGAGAGCAACAGAGAAACTTTATTACCAGAGTAGGGAGAAAGAACAGAAGAAAAGTTCTCAAGAATCTGGTTAGAAAGAAAAGCTGCAGCAATGCATGGAAAGCTCAGTAAGTGATGGAGAGGAGGGTGTATATGTTCACTTAGCACTTGCAGCTAACTGCATGCAACCAAGGCTGTAACACACACTTTTACACCACAAGCATCCTAGGCCACGTCTGGGAGAAGAGAAAACCCAAGACACACCTGATGAGGGCAAAACCTGCTGCTGAGGCATCTAAAGGAATATCATCTTGCATCTCAAAGCCCCAGGGCTCACATTCACCATCTTCTTTGACTTCTGACAAGGACTCTTTCTCCAGAGCTGTGAAATCTGTCAGTATCCAGCGTAACAATGCCAGGCAGTACAGCTCTTGGCTTTGCTGAAGCACCAGGCCATGGAGTTGGAAAAGGAGGTCAGAAAGAAGCCAGAGGGCTGCTAAGATGACAGATTAAACTTGCAATACCATATTCAGAATACCAGAAACTTGTGGTCCACATTTGGAGTGCCAAGATGAGACAGAACAGATCAAGAAGACTGTGCTACCAATTGTTAAGGCTGCAGGAAAGTTGAACAGCTGAAGGTTCACAAGAGAAGAAAGGTATGTCAGGGAGTTTTGGCAAGCTTTCCCATCTCTGCATTGCAGCTAGTGGAAGGGGGTCTCAGCCACAGGCAGCTAAATAGCTACTGGCAACACAGCAGGTGACAAATACAAAACAGCATCACATCTTCACACAGCAGAACAAATCTTGTTTCTCTCCACCTGTTGGTAACATAGCTTTCAGCATTAACACAGAGATGCTAGACATATATAATATACTAAAATACAATTACAAAAAGTCCAATTCATCATTTTAGCTCAGGCTTCTACATGGTGGGGTCTTGACGTATTGCAGTCCCTGAATCTAAAGCTGCCAAAACCCAACTCCAACACTTGAGCCCACGTGCCACCACCACGCGTGGTAACAGCAGATTTAGGACAATTTGAAAATTGTTTATCTAGCCATGGGTGTCTGCTGTGAAAAACACACAGTCCAAGACAACTCCTGCAGGAGCTGTGGCACAGCACATTATCTTAGTGCCTGTCAGCACACACCCAGAAATATGAGGAAAGTTTTCACCAGAGTTTTAAATTATGTGAATGAAGATCAGGCTCTCAAACATTCATCACAGTCTAGAAAGTCATAAACTTGAAAGCTGTTGGACTCCTGATTTGAAATCAGGATAAATTCATGACAGTTTCCTCGCAAATTAAGCGACTGCAGATGAAATCAATCTTTGCCCATTTAGGGGAAGTTCTTGAGGCAGTTACCTATAAAATTATATAATTTAACCTGCAGACTATACATACTTGCATGAAAAAATGGTTAAATTCCCAGTGAGTGTTGGTAAGAAGGATTCTTATCTAGTAGAAATCTATTTTGAGGTACAAAATACCCACCCCAACCCTTCTCAAAACTATATAGGCACAAGTGTTAAATACTAATGAAGTGAGCAGAAAACTACCTGCAAAGATGTAGTAATGTTATTATGGATGTAGGCACTAAGATTAAGAGGTATTGAACAGAAGAGCAGGAGTCTCCAGAACTGAGCAGAGATGCAGCAGTCAGAACTGAAATAGTTCCTCCTGCTCCACCCAAACCATGGAGATAAGAAATGCTGACGTTCTCCCAATCGGATGAAAGAACTCCTCTTGCCAAAGAAAACCAGCCCTACCGCAGGGCTGCAGGCTGGGTCAGGAAGAGCCAGAGGAAATGGTTGCAGGTGTCTGAAGAGAGCATTTCCTCCGAGGTAACTTTGTTACCATTTCTACACCCTAGAAGGCAGCTGCACTGGCCAGCTGGGTATGATGTACTGAGCAAAAGCCAAGACTGATTCCAAGGCCTAGCTGGTGAGCATCAAGGTGAGGAGTGCGGAGAGAACAAAACTCTGAACAAGTAACACGGGTACCAGTCCTGACGAAAAAAGCTGTCAGTACCAGGGCTGGAACTGCAGGCTTACTGTTAAAGGCTGTAAGGAGCCTTGGGCCCATGACAACTGAATTCCTTACCTCCAAGTAAAGCAATAGCCAGCCCCTGATGGGCTCTCCCCATCCTGGTGTGTGCAAGGACACTGCTCAAAGCTGCAGGTTGCTGATACCAAGAAAGAGTGAGGCAAGTTTCTTTTGGGCTTCTTAGAAGCAGCAGCAAGTGAGCAAGGAGGCAGATGGTTCCTACAGGATCACTTCAGCCTCCCTTCCCTATCCTCCAAGTACCCATTTCTAGCCGGAAGAGACACAGCTGAAAGAGATGTCTCAAACTACACAGCAGGCAGTTCATTACCATAGATTAGTATTCAGCTTTGGCAGGAGGGCTGTGCAACTTGACCCTGAACCAACCTATTTTCTTAAGGCCTCTGGCAAATAAGAAATGAAAAGAAAGCCAGATCTACAAAATTACCATAGAAAATGTCAACGTAGAAACAAACAGAACTGGTGACACTAAAACTTTAATCAACATTTAATTCAAATAGAAAAGGCTCATACATAACAAAAGGTTTCGTAATACAGCTGGTGAAGAAATTTTGAATAATCTGCAATTTATTTTTCTTTAATCAAGCATATATGAAGACTTCTGGTTCCAGAAAACCAAGAAGGTTAACATTTTGGGAATTTAAGTACACTTTAGTTTGCATGGACTCTGGAGCAGGAAAACCAGGCAAAAATTTATCTTAACATTTATTACAGAGCATGATACAAACAATCAGGTTAGTCTAACCTCTCTTTAGTGTTTAACATTCATTGAAATTAGAGTTAGCATTTTGTTAATAGTGAAACACTGCAATCAGTATTTGGAAAGCATTCCACAAAACTTCTAAAATATTTACATTCATTGAAAAGGTATTATTCTTCTGTGATTTCTGTAATGAAAATATTTATCACATTGACCAAAAATTCTACATAAAAGTACTTTTAAAAAATATTTTACTGTCATTGGTTACACACACATTACTGAAATAAAAAAATCAGCATCATTTAACAAAAAGAGGATGAAGCATCTTACAAACTATTCCATATAAAAACCCCTAATTTTGGTTTAAGGATAGAAATCCAAGTCTAATATCAAACAAGAGCCTGCCAAGGGTATCTTCTATCCACTGTGGACCGTATTCTTGTACCTGAGGGCACCCCAATTTCCCTGGTGCTGCTGCTTGCCTATTACATACTGCATTTTGACATTCTTCATCCAACAACAAGCAGCTTCAGTAATTCTTCTGCAAAATAGCAGTCTGCCAACAGTGCTGTCCAAGAGCAACACCCAGAGGCTAAATATACTGCTACAGCAGCACTGCACACTCTGACCTGCTCCTTTCTGAGAAGAAAGGAAAACCTTCATAAAGATAAACAACAATTTCCTGTAAAGATAAAGAGCTGACAAAACTTTTCAATAGAAATATCAACAACAAAGTGGTGCAGGCACACAAACCCATTCATGAAAATCACATCCTCATAGCTATCTCAAATATATACACACAGTGATGCAGAGCAAACAAGGAGTTGGTTTTGCAAAGGTGTGTGTAGAATATTTGGGTTGGCAGCAGCACAGCAAAGGAGCAACTAGAAGAATTACTGCTCTCTAGAAAGCCAATTGCATTTTTCAAAGGCAAAAAGAAAAGAGGAAGGGTGCTCACCATTTCTTTTACAAGTTGTCAAAGCAGTATATTGGGTTTTTTCCTTAAATCCTAAAGGCAGTTGCTTTAAGAACAGCTGGTCTATGCAATAAAAAGAAACCTTCAGCAAAAAATAATGCCCTAGACCGTCTTTAAGAGGAATATGTTATCTGGAATCAGAGCATGAAGAGGGATAGAAAACTCAGTAAGAAACCAACTCACTAAAGCTTCATCTTAAAGATCTCTGGCATCTAACAAGTCTAGTCTCTGTAAATTTAAAGCCCACACACAAGTAAAAGTAAAAGGCTGACAAATCAAGAACACAATCAATAAAATCACACTTATAATCCCAAATACTTAATTAAAATAAAATTTACTTTAAAAATAAACCAAAATGAAGACTGTATAATCTCAAAAAATGAATGCACCTACCAAACCTTTTATTCTTTGATATTTCAGATCAGGTCAATTATTTCAAAACAAGTCTCAAACAAACACCTGATGGAAAATTTTTCATCTATTGAGTAGGGTTTACTCCATTTCCCTTGGTTAATCACTTTTTTTTTTTCCACCTGTTTTCTCAGAATTTTGTTTTTCATGTGTCTCATACTCTTCACCTGCTTGCAGTGAAACTGGAATCGCACCAACTGTGAGGAAGCAATCATTCCTTAGCACCTGCTCAGGCATCAGTCTGTTACAGCAGAACAAATTCAGGAGAAGAGATTTAACTTTATCATCCTACAAACAGAGGAAGAAGGATTTCATCAGTAAGCAAAACAAACTCGATTACAAATAACAACCAAGCATTTGATGAACACATCTTGTAAGTGCTTAGGGCCTAAAGCCTTCACAAGATGTTGTGCCATAGCATTCCCAACGGAGAGCAACGCTTAACATCATAGTGCTCATTAACAACAAAATTCAAGCAAATGTTCAGCACCATCTCTGTCAACCCAGTGCCAGCCAGAAGAGTATGAGGTTTTGAAATTTTGGAATATGAATTCACTGAACTACTATAAATTACAGAAATACTCAGTTTGGTCTTTCTACTAAGAATGAATGAAATAGGTGCCATTCACCTTCTATAACTTCATCTTTTTAACATTTGTCATATTGTTTTATCTCTCTAGAGGAGCACATGGGGGAAAAAACCCAAAGTAACTCCAAACCAACAGCAGCTATTTTGCTATTAAACCATCACTTACACTTAGGCTCTTTGGATTTATCAGAAGGGATTACATGCCTAAATACTTAGCACATTAACAGCACTAGACTCCATACACAAAACATAAATCCACAGCTCTACACACATGCATAAACATCAGCTGTTGAGGAGGAAGAGCACACACTGGATTTGGATAAAGGGACTACTAGAAAGACAATCTCAAATGCTGATCTAGAAATCTAGATTAACAAAACTCAACAGGAACAGAATCTTTCCATAAGAAGGCTTGCTTGTTCACAGTCTCCAAGCCAGGAACTCCTCTGACACGGGTCAATATTAACAGCAAAATACAAGACAACTGTACATCTCTCACCTATCCCTATTTCACACAGACAGAAGGATATGATGTAAGGGATTGTACACAAGTAGTCAAAAACTTGAAGACAGAAACAAGCGATTTCCAGCTCTCACTAGTTATCAGAGTGACTCCAGAGAATTAGTCACTCCCCAAGTAACCTGAAATCTGGGTTAAAAGATGAGATCTGAAAACTGTGGATCTTGCAGGCATAAAGGATTGTTCAATATTTATAAAACATTTTAAGTAGTCAAAGGAAAATCTCTAGCAAAGAGGATCCAAACACATGCAAAGAAATACAAGAGTGAACCATGGCTGCACACTTAAAATTAAAGTGAAGAAAATCTGAGCATCTGAAGAGCTTGAAAAGCTTTGTACTTGTGTATTTGCATTTCAAGATACTGTCAAATGTCTGTAAACAACACATATCCCCTTCTCACCCTAAGGAAACTGAAAATTGATTCTACAAGGAAAACGGCTGTAGGACAACATTTCATCGTGTTTACTCCATTTCATTGTGTTTGATCTTACTTGCTTTTTTTATTTTTTTTTAGTACAAAAAACTGGATGCTGAAACACACTGAACATTGAATCTTGTTGTGGCTAAATGAGTGGCTGCAAGATCTTACTGCTAAAACATTGCTCTTGCTACACAGTTACCTAACATTAATGTCCGTGTTTTAAAGCCCTATGTTATTTTCCTGTGGCAAATTTGCATTTGCTGAAAACAACAGAAATTTTGCTAGTTACAAGTATACAATTCCTCTGGGCACGAGATTGAGATGGAAGGGAAATTACCAGTCTGTCAGGAGCCTGCAGATGGGCATGGAGATTAATTCCGAATAAGCTGATTATAGATAAAGCACTTTGAAGCAAAATAGATTTTCCCCAAGAACTGGGACAAGGATTAACAACCAGAGGTCTAAAAGATTCCCCAAGAAACAGCTGAAAGATATTTATTAGTATTACAGTTCTTGGTAAAACTCTCATCTGTATTTCTGTGCACTGCAGGCAGCACAGATTGCTTTCTGGTAGACTTTAGTGGTTAGGGCACGTGCATGCACACACATCCAGAATGAATCCTTAAAAACTGCCAGCAGTGCTATATTGATTAGGATTGTATCACCTGACAAAGTCAAGATCAAGTACTTCTTTATCAGGTAGAAAAAGTCAAAGAAATTTGCTCTTATTAATAGCTGTAAAATGTATTAATCCCTGCTAAAAACAATACCAGCTAAATTCATTAATGGTTCTTGAGATAAGAGCAGCTCTTTGCACTTCAGAGGGTACCTGTGACAGAAGAATACAGAAGTATAATACCCTGAAACTGGCCATTAAAATTTTGATTTGCATACTTCAGATCTTATTTATAAAACATTATTACAGCAGAAATTTTATGGGAAGCAGAAGTGAATCAACTAGCTTTAATGTCCCAAGAAATCTTTTCCACATCCTTGAAGTAAGTTTCCTTTATGCATGAGAGAAAGTTAGGGGGGGGTTAGTATCTAAGGATTATTATGCATTATCCTGACTGCTGCTCTGGGCAGATGGTTCTGTCCAACTTTTGTGAAATACGTTTAAAACCCCCTAGCTGGCCTAATATTCAGTCATGATGTACTGAATCTTCTTTCCCATACTATTGTGTGTTTCATGAGATTCACTTAATTTTTAATAAAAAAACCAATCAACTATTATGAACTATAAGACATACTATTTACTGGATAACCTCCCTGCTCAAATGCTGCATGTTTTATTCTTCTGTTTTCTGTGGTAGAGCCCCACTGGAAATAATTTTGTAGGAGGATTTGGTAGACAGTCCTGCAGTAATGCAGACTTTCACCACTGCAGAAAACAGTTGAAGCTATTAAAAGACACTGTGGAGAAGTCATGTAATAAAACAAGATTACTTACAGTACTGTATCAGTGATAGGCAGTGATACAGTGCTGGGACACTGGAGCCACCACAGCGGTGTTGGCCTGGTACTGTATCATGACACTTTCTTAACCCAAACACAGTAGACAGGATACACTAAGCTCATAACGAACACAACTCTTGTAAGTTAGCTCTATGCTTAAACAGTCACCTCTGTAAAGCTGGCAAATCATTAATACACAAGTATAACTAGGAAAGAGGGATTTATTATTTGGTCTTAACTCCTCACCAGAAGACTGAAAGATTATAGGAAATAGTTACACAAGAAAATGAACCCAGGGAAAGACAAGCACTCAGGTAAAGAATGCATAGATATGAGGCCCTAAAATGATGTGCTTATAATTAACATCCAAGAGAAAGATAAGTTAGTGAAGATTGACATCAAAGCTGGAGAGCCAAGCTGTGAAGCATGAAGGTGCACAGATCTACTTCTTATTCTCCAGGAGTCACTGAAACACTGGGCAAACATAAGCTTCAAAAAAGGGTCTGCAAACAGAGTTCAAGGAGACACCAGCTGCAGTTGTAAGGCAGGCGGAGAATAACAGTTGAGAGTAGAAAGAATGAAAACATCAGCAACAATTTGTATCATGCAGATATATATATATACCTGTAGATTTGTTTCAGAGGCATAGGAAAACTTGCTGCACAAAAAAAAGAAACCCAAACCAAAGACTAAAGGGCACAGTACACTTTTTCAACTGCTTTTACGTGATTAAAATTGAATTTGGCGGGTTTATTAGTGTTCAAACACTGTGCAGTCATTGTGTAGTGAGACAGATGAAAAAAGTCAACTTCCTGACTTCAGAAAAAATAGATTTCTAATATCAATACCTCTTTTGAGGCTGAATCTCAATGACTTACTCTCCAAGTCTATAACATGGTATCATTCAATTATTAGTTGCTCCTTCTGAGATCTGAGTTAAATATTAAGAAAACTCTGGGGCTTTCTACCTTCTCAATTGTTTTATTTGTGCAGGCTATCTAGAATTATGCAAACAGGCAATTAGGAACATTTTCTCAGCCCAGCACTTAAAATGAATATTTCACTTTAAAATCCAATCAACCACCTCTAAACAAGGACAATCTTATCATCCTCATCTGACAATTAACATATCATGACAACACCTACCTCAGGTGTTTCATCTTCTTTTATGCCAAATTCCTGGGTTTGAATGCAAAGCTGCAAATGAAAAGATATATAATACATGACATTGGTGGGTTTTCCCATTTAGTTAAACAAAAACCAAACATCAGTCAAGGATATTCACCAGGTTCCAAATGAAAACAGATTGATATGAAAAGATGGCAAGGAAAGATTGTTTTCTAATTTTACAATAAGGTAAAACATGCAAGGGGCTCAAGTTTCCCTTACACAGAAACAAGAGGGGAAAAACAATGAGGAAACTTCTAGAGGTCAAAAGAAATAGGCTTTTTAAAATATGACTGAAAAGTCCATGCCCAAGTTGTATGTTAAAGAAATGCTGAGGGATAAACGCACTCTGACAAATGTGAACTTTGTACTCATAAACCAAGTAAAATCCCCCCAGTCTTCACTATTGCCTAGAAGCACGTTATGAGTACATCATTTTTCAGACACTGCCTGCAGGTTAAGCTGAATATGCCTCTGTTCTGAGCGATTACATAAACAGCAAAAGGAAATGTGTTTAGTCAGTGCTGGGCTCTTGGGACACAGATGAGCAGAGCTCTTGGAAAAATCACTGTCTCCATTTTAGAAGTGCCACTGCTACTAAATGAGGGAGAACACAATTTCAGGTTCCCAACATGAAACTGGCAACTGCTGAACACAATACTGAGAATTTTCCATCAAATGATTGATGCAGCACCAAGTCTGAGATGAACATCAGTTACATGTGGAGCAATCTGAAATTCACCCGGCAAACTTGGATGAGGCTCCCGAATGCCTATCTCGCTGCATTCCAGATATTCTCTTCAAGAATCAGTCATTTGTAAAACTGTCTTTGTTTCTTTTGGGATTTTTTTGGTTGGTTTTGGTGGGTTTTTTTACATTTTCTTTTGTCCTCACTTGTATGTGAAAAACCCTCTAGCACAGAGCACGATCTGAATAATGGTAGCAAAAGTGTTCTAACTAAATCCTACCATGTTAATAATTTATAAACATCTATGATATCAAGCTACACGTTAGTTAATCTATTTCATCACTCATTCATCCAAATAGAAAAATTACTTAATTTTAAGCAACTGCTCTCTAAATGGGGAATAAAACACAATGAAGAGTGACTTTTATATGAATCAGCTTCATCTTCTCAGCACAGTGGTTACTGTAATGGACAGTGGTTACTCATCACCTTGCAGTCCACATCTCTGTTAGGAATTGTTCTTAAAATGCAACAGCATTTAAGGAGAGGAGGATTTACTGAAGCCATTCTTGTAGAGATGATGGAACTGCCAGGATTTCCCAAGAAGACCTGCCCACATACCTGGAGCTCCAGCTGGTACTCTGTGAACCAGTTCAAATATATGAATTGCTCATGCAAAATTGCTGCATGGGAACATGAGCACTTACTGGGTAGCTTGTGGCTTTTCAAATTTGGGAGGTTTCCAGAGTTGTGGAGGCAGCAATACAGTGCCAGAAGACAGCAAGGAGGTGGAGGAGATGCTGTCCAACACACCACCTAATGCAGGAAAGTAGGCTGCTTTCTCCTCCCTAGCATACCATGCACTAAGAAACTATTAAATCTCATAAGGTGGCAAAGAATACAAATTTCAAAACTTCTCAAATTAAAAAAAAAAAAAAAAAAACAACAAACAAATACAGAAAGACTTTCAGCAATATTTTGAAGAACTTCAGTTCTGCCAGGTTGCTTATTTTTTCTTCTCCACGTTTCTGCTTTTTACCTACTAATTGGGACTGTCTACTGTCAAAATAAAAGACAGGCCCTGAGATTCTATCCCCTTCCATGATGGCAGCCAGCACCAGCTCTGGCCAGACTGGAGGAGTCTAGTTTGCAGGTTGGCAGGAGCCCTTGGTAACACATCAGTGGCCAGCTCCATCCTTTTGTGATTACACAGAAAGTAGGAGCACTGAGCAGTACTGACACCCTTACAGAGAAGGCCCAGACCTGATCCAGGCTGTGAACCATGAGTGAAACTTCCCTGCTCTGTCACATGAGCTGCTCATTTCAGCACAGCCCATACCTGCAGGGAGGTGTAACATTTTCCTCAGGTCTTGTACTTTTCACAATTACACCATCTGTACCTAGAATCACCTGTCAGAAAAATCAGCTGTCAACAAGTAGTACAATTCCCTATGACCGCTGGAATTGAATTTTATGTGAAGTAAAAGAGGAAGTTTTTTATGTCATTTCAAAATCATTGTAATCATCAGACTGCATTAGGAATAGCAAAGTCTGTGTATAATTCTCATTCTACTATTATACCAAGCAACAGTAATGTACTATACCAGGATTTAAAACCAACTTCCACATAACAGTTCTGGAGTTGAACATATTCTCAAGTGCATATTTTACTCAGTCTCCTTTCTGGAAACCCAGGAGAATCTCTGAAAACCTAATCACTGAGAAAGGTGTTCCCTTTATTTAAGTGACAAGCCAAATGTTCTAGCCTTTTGCCTAACTTGTTTCCTAAGTCAAAGAGCTTTTTTTAATTTATTTTAATTAAGTGGTCACATACAAAAGTAACAGAGATGTCATTAATCTACCAGCAACACCAGGTTCCATAATTCATTCACTTTTTTCTCCCATAAGCAGGCATTTTCTTCATGTCACCTCATTATTCAAGAATCCTTTTCCCAATAGGTTTCCTTAGTGCATCTCATTTTAAATCCCTCTTGGGAGCTTACTGCCCCTTTACAATGCTTAGAGGCAAAAGTGCAGGTTCCTTTTTTCCTTAAGCATCATCATCAGAATAATTAATGTGCAATCGAGCCAACAGCAGTGAAGATGAAGTAGTATTTACCTTCTTTAAACCTCTCTAAGGAATAGTGGGGAACCCTGAAAACTGGAACAGATGTTGACTTCTGTCAACAAGGAGAAGAGATACACATTATCAACAAAGTTAAAAGTAATGAGCACACCAGAAAGGGTTGGACAAAACTGTTCAGGCTGTGAACAACACCTGTCACCAGAGGGGGTTAGTTAAAAGCACAGTGCCATGGCTGGAGACTGAAACAGAAAAGTCTGTGTACTTGGTTTTTTTCTTGATGGTTGGTTAGTGGAGTTATTTTGTTTTTTAAACCGTTCAAGGTTGGTCTCAGGGGCCTGTAAAACTTCCACACTGAAAGGCAAAAACTGAATTCAGAAAACACAAACTGTTCTACATAGTTACCACTTACTTGGAACAGACAAAATTAAAGTTTCGTAACAAATCTGAAAACAACAGACAAAAATAACAACATTATAACACTTTTATACTGTCTCAAAGTTGTTCTTTTCAAACAGCTTCCACCTTAACTGGGCCCTTAAGCTTTTCACAGTTTTCTTAATAGATAATAAGTAGTTAATTACATGTCTTCTTTTCAGCCATTCCTCTGCCTGGTTTTTTGAACTAGGAGGAAAAGAAAAAAATCAGAAATTGTTAAATCTTTCTATTTTAATATTTTACTCAATGCATTAAAGAAACAGCCTGGAGCCTATTTGAATTCAGCTTTTCAGGGTCTTTCCCCACAGAAGAGGAGTTTTATTGTGTTTCATTTTAATTACATTAACAATCTTCTGAAAAACCAACATTCTCTTAAAGCTCAATCCCCTTAAGCTGCATACTGCTGATTTGCCACAAATCTAGAGATTCCAGCTTTCACTGCTTTATTTTTTAAGAAAGTATCTTTGTATTTAAATGTATGAAATGAAGTATTGGCTAAGGCAATGTACCACTGGGATTCTGAAGCTTTAACCCAACCAACCTCTCATCACCACTAGACTCCTAGAATTTTCTTCTAAAAAGATAAAGGAACATTTATCAAAAAGAAATGTATCAGAAAGGGTTGCCTGTACAGATCAGTGTGATAGAAATAAATAAGGCATAAGTGACCTCAACACTGGCCAAGTAACTTTTCTGTATTATAGTGATCATACTTTGCTCATGGTGAACATTATATATAAACTTTATTTTAAGTACTCATAATTAGTCCCTTCTATGCTTCATCATGCTCCTGGACTGAGTTAGAGAGAGAGAGAGTAAAGATTGAGAGTCATTCTCCATTTATACACACCAATGTTTAAGATGTAAAACCTTTACTGAGAAATTCCATTATTAATGGGAAAATTAATCTATCAGATTTTTCTCTCTCTTCTTATAGAGATTCTAAGAGGGAAGTTAGCAAGTCCAAGAGTTCATCCAAGAGTTTCAACAAAATAAAACTGCCTGGAACTTCTACACAGAAGTTCAATTTCATATGCCACATGCTACTAAAGAGGTTTTTTTAAGGCTAGCACAGTTAAATAGATATGGAAGATTAAAGCACACAACCATTGAGAGTCACTGGTTCTGTCACCAAGAGCATTCACAAGCAGGCTAAACTACTGGGGTTTTGTTAGTATGACATCAAAGGACGAGTGCAACATTTACTGAAATGGCCATTCTCTGGCACAGCAGGGACTCTCATTGCAGAGACAATGAAAGTACCTCAGAGTCAGCAAAAGAGAATGGAGGAAAAGCTTACTGGAAAATGTAAAAAACTGAGAAAGGCTAACACCAACACAGGAAAAGAATACCAGTAAGGCAAGAAAACTTGTCCCATGCAAAATAAAAGGGACGAAAAACTGTAAATCTCCTCAAACTGGAAAAAGGGAATTTATGCATACACGTGGACCCAGAGAGACAATCCCATTATTCCAAACAGAATTTTCACCTGTATTTCAGCACATGCACCAAAACTTGGTAAAGCTCAAAGAAAGCTTCTCAGCACACAGAGAGGGAAGAACCAGTTTTCCCAATATTTCTTAGTTAAGCCCACTCAAACTTTTCAAGAATTTCATCCTCATCCCCACTGCAAACCTCTTCCTTGGAATCAGAAGATGCTTCTGGCATCAAGCTACAACACTTCAAAAAGCAGAAAGGCAAAAAAAAAACCAAACCAAACCAAACCCACCCAAGAAATCAGCCTTGCAATTGAAAATGAGAAGTTAGCAATCAGACAGCAAAAACAAGCAAGAAATGCAAAGAGTTTAACCTACTGGAAATATAATCAGGATTCATGTCAGATCTCACCTCACACTTGAGTAATGTAACAATTTCTAGAACTAACAGATTTGAGAATCACTAGGCAAAAATGAAGTTAAGCATTCCCTTGATTGGTTTTTATTTTCCTAATCTCATTTTGCTTTTTATCGAAAAATGAAACAGTAGAAGAATCAAAATCCTTCTCCTATTGATTTTCATGTCAAAAATCAACCTGTGCTGCCCACACAGCAATACATAAGATTTCCATTCCTATATGGTACTGCCTGAGATGAAGACACATCCTGGGATCTATTTCACAGTTTATCAAGTGTGGCATGAGGTTAAAGATTTCACCAGGAAACCATAAGTATTTTCATAAAAGTCAGAAATAACTTCAAGTTATAAAATGTAGAAAGGGACAGAGAAAAATCAGTAAGATCAGCTTTCAATTACACTGAATATTGTTTTCAGCAAAGTTTTGTTGCTCATATCTGCAGGAGAAGAGATATTACACTGGCAACCAGAATTAAAATAGAAATATGGTCCTGTGTTTAGCATGCAAGATACACAGTCATAAGACAAACCTGCAAACCCCACTTTGTTCATTTACCTATCAAACCTGTGTATTCCAGTAAATATTATGAACACTTTTGATTGTCTTAACCTTAAAGGAACTAAAAGTAAAACTTGAGCAGTGAGTTCAGACAGTGTTGCTCCTGAAAGCCTGGAGATGCATGCTGGGAAGGATTCATACCGCCTGGGAAAATTTCCTGTCTGTCACTGACCCGTTTCCTGTTG
Organism: Aphelocoma coerulescens; assembly: GCF_041296385.1. NCBI lineage: Eukaryota > Metazoa > Chordata > Aves > Passeriformes > Corvidae > Aphelocoma > Aphelocoma coerulescens. The sequence continues at coordinate 41,261,556 of NC_091015.1, read as the reverse complement.
TATAGATTTTTATAGATGTTACAGTGGATGAATTTGAATTCAGGAAGAGAGGAAAAGGAGTATGTCTAAAATAAAGAGAAGGGAAACACTTCAAACAAGCATTTCCTCTACACAATTGCTCACCCCCTGTTTTAAAGGAGGTAGAAGTTAAATTGCAACAGAAAAATTGCATAGCAGAAGTTGAAGTGACTAGGAAGGATAAATGAAAATTTCCACCTTGACCTACCAGCCAGTGCTCTACGAAGCCATACCAAATTTCTGTACTTTTCCTGTACCTATGAAGCTTTTGCAGGAAAGTTCAGATTTGAAATAAGTAAACCAAAGTTGTCACTATGTTAACAAACTTCAGCCATGATTCTACGTGCAGAATACCACTCTGAAAACCCACCTGCATGTTTGTTTGTCCCCTCTAATAACATGATTATAAACAACTGTAAGTAATTATATTCATTAACATTATACTCCACTCTAGTATTATACAGTAAGTGCTCTGGGTACAATGAAATGCAAGAGCAGAAAATTTATTCACTGTGAGAGGGCACAACCCTTGTGATTATGTACAACTCAGGGGCAGGGAAGTTGTGCTGACACAGAACATTTATGTGGAATAGTGACAAGAAGGAGATCAAGGAAACTGGGCCTGCAGGAATGGAGAAGCAGCAGCTGACAGTCTTTCCAGGAAGATTGAGGCCTAAACTGAGAAAGAACATAGATATTAAGCACAGAGATAGGAAAGTCTCAAAGTTACCTCCCTACTTTGTGTTTTCCTTACAAGCTGAACTCAATGAATGGTAATCCACTTGTACCATGCACCTCCTTTTAAGACAAATAACCTGCACCCAACTTCAATGCTCCAGACCTCCTACAACTCAGACTGAGACAGAGCATCAGAATGCTATTGCAGAATGGTGTGTGCTTTATTTGTATAAATTCTCCGCACTCAGTGTTTCAATGAGGAAGAAAATCTATATACTTGTCTGCAGCCTGTGCCTACATCACATCCAGTCAGATTGGCTGCTCTTTACAGTAGTCTTTCATCACCACCTTCAACAACATTTTTGAACTAGAACCTTTTAAAATCTGAAATCTTTCTATCCAAAAGACGCTTGAAAGAACTAATTAAAGCATTTCAGTCACACAACCAAGATGGAAGAGCGCACCCAAAATAATACTTGCATAAAAGTACTGACATCTGTGTTTTCTTTTGAGAGGACATCTTTTGTGTAAACTCCAGCTCATTGCACCAAGAATAAAGGAAAATTCACACTCTATTCCTCAATGCATTGCCTTTCCCTCTGTATTGAGAAACTGAGATTTAGAGCCATTGTTCATAAGCACAATCTCCCTGCCACAGACAGTTGTCCCTACTAATGCCTATTCCTCACAAACTCGGATAGACAGTGTCATATTTAATCATTTTCACCAACAGGAAAGACAGATTGTTCATCTTACCTGTAAGATGTCACTGAACCAGTCAGCAAAAATTTGCAGAGTTTTGCCCATATTATTTCTGACACAAATTAATTTCTTTGCTTTAATGCCCTTCCATTCAAAGAACTATTGAAATACCTCCTGAGTCATCTGCTTCAGAATTTTGACCATACATCATCTCCAGAGAAGCTGTCAGCTCCTGCGTGTCAAGTGAATCAAACAAAAACAGGTTTGCATACCTGATGAATTCTGTGACCACATATGACCTACTAAAATCAAGATTAATTTAACACAGAAAAAGTTAGCACTATCTGGTGGTATAAAATTACTTTTACTACAAAAGTCTCTTTCTACATCCAGTGAAGTATATTTTACTTTATTTTACATTCCACTTTCCTGTGAGATCAAGTGCCAGTATGTCTACTAGAAAATGCAACAAAGAAAAGAGTCTCACACAGACAGAAATCATTGCCTCTGATTTTTAAACTGAAAGCATGGAAGAAAAATACACCACAAAAAAAAGCTTAACAGCTCATAAGAACTTATTAGTATTCTCATTACTTCTCCCCAGTGGACTTTAAATTCATACTCATCAAGATAAAGAGACAAATGGGGTTCAGTTTATAATGCTCCTCAGAGAGCTGCTCAAACTCAGAAAAAAAATCAAAAAATTAATTCAGAAAACAAAGTGAATTTGTACTAAGAAACATGGTGAGCAGCCAAGGAATGTTTCTGAATTAAAGCCTTTTGACCCTTAAAATGCAGAGGTAAGAGAAACCAAGTAGAACACCAAGTAAAATGACTGACACCACCACCAGAGGCTGGACCAGCAGTGGCCTCCCCTTTCTGAGGGCTGCAGGTACTGTGGAGGTGAGGAAGTGAGTTTAAACAGTTTTGTAGAACTATGCATGATGATGCCACAACCTGAACTGGCACTAGACACACCACAGCAAAAGTTCAGATTGGGGTCAAAAGAATAAGAATTTCCTCACATTATATTTACTGAATACAGTGACCAAAAAAAAAAAAAATAGCCAACAGTATTTTATAAAAATTATAAACCTACTTTCATAACAATAGCTGCTACAATGAGCAGCATTCATTCCATACAATCAGCTGTTTAAACAGCAATTTCCAACTGAGCCAAGTGGCATGAGCATTGTACAAATATGCTTCCCTATAAGTAAGTACCAGGAAGAGGTTTGTGCTATATTTACAGAGACTATTTAAATCAGTCAAGTTCACAACAGAATCTCCTTGCATTATTTTGAATAGCTGGGATTCAATACACCAGGAGACACATGGGTAGAAAATGGCAGGGCAAGGTAAAAGCCAGGTTCAAATGGAACACTCTGAAGGAGAGAGAAAAAATCCCCCCTTTTAACAGCAGCCAAAAGTGGGTAATAGAGCAGAGAAAAGTGATCGGTAACAGTTTCATATCCAATATCACACTCTGTTTACAAAAATAATAGCACTAGTCACACCAGAAGAGTATCTGCATGTATTCCATCAGGCTGTCCTCGAGGAAGGAATCCTGTAAGTCATGTCCTATTTCTTCCCGTTTATTTTTCATACTATAAACACAGTTCTCTAAAACACTAGCAATTTCACAAGCACGTGGATGCAGAAGCAGGTTCCAGCTCCTATCACAAGACAGGACCATCAACACCGTTAAGTTAAAGCTCAAAATTCAGTCAACACACCTACTAGCAGCATTTCAGTACCTCTTCAAATATTTTCAAAACACTCTTAAAATTTCACTGCTGTACAATTAGCTAAAAGATGCTTAATGCCTACCACCTAGTGGATTCACATAGCATAACCTTCAAGCATGCACACAGAAAAAAAATACCCAAACCAACTATAAACCAGTAGAAACCACATGCCACAAGTTTTTTCTCCGTCTGAAGGAGCAGGGTGCTCACAGAGCACCAGCGATAAAGAGCCACGGAATACTACCTATCCAGTATCTTTTCCAATTTGATACCAATCTGTATATCAGACCATTAAAAAAAAAATGTGTATCAAACATTTTTTTAATGGCATTGAAAAATAATTCTGTTGGCAATTGAGTAACTCCATGAAAATTTGAATGCTTCAATTCATTACTGCTGCTCCAACCTTACACAAACTTATGTGCAGACGGTAATCTTGGTGATCATTCATAAGAATGCAGGCTCATATATGTGTGGATTAATAAATCTCTGGAATTTGTACAGACAAAGTGCCCAACTACTGACAAAACATCACCTTCTGCACATACACTTGCCCAGTCAAAATTAAGGGAAGTAATATTGCTGAGGTAAAAAAGAAGAAAATTAATTATTTCTAAAAGCAAAGGCCAGAAAAATTGTTATTGGCAAAGTCCTCTGCAAAAGTTCTTACTGCTACTATGGAGCCTGTTTCCCCATCTATATCCTTACCTTCTGTTTTGGGTTGGCTGGGAGGGAAAGAGGCTCTTGGTAGGGAAGATACCATCCAACCAACCAATACACTACCACAATTTACAGGATAACTGCATTGACTTTTTAATTGTGGGTTCTCTCATTAACACTCAACTTCTAAATATTCTGTGCTTTGTGAAGTCTTGTTAGTCACCAAACACAGTACCATAAAAGAAAAGCTGTTGCTCAAATCCAGGATCTAGATAATAATTTGCCTCTGGAAACAAAACCTCTAGGAGACCAGGATCAAAAGTTCTATTAAGAACCACAGCTGTCAGCTGTAGAGCTTCACTTGGAAGTGTAACCTAAAGCATCATCTGCTGCTGCCGGGTCTCCAACCATAAAATGTTTCACATTGAAGAAACACCCTCAACAGGTTCTCAGTGTTTCAAAATCAATACTGATCAGAGCAGCCTCCTCACCTGTAACGCTCTTGAGTGCTCAGAGAGGGGCAGTTGATCCACCTCTGAAATTAATTCTGTCACTACTGAGTACAAGTTCTGCTGCACCTCATCTCACTTGATAATCAATTCATCTCTTTCTTCTTAAACAGAAGGAAAAGCAAGTCAGCAACTCTCACCCAAAGAACGTAGAAACTGATACCAAAAAAGCATTAATCCTTGTGAAGTATGCATAACACAATACATGCCTGACGAGAAATTAGTGAAAAAGCAAATTTTTTTAACCTCTACTCCTATGACATGACTGCCTTGCTTCACAGAGTAAAAGCATGACTACATGATCAGACAGCTAAAGGAAGAGTTTCTGCATGACTGCTGATAACTGTGGGAGTCTTAACTGCCACTGAAAACATAAAATGTCCTAGTTGTGCTCCAGTTTTTGATTATATTACAGAATTTAGAATTTGGATCATCCACACTTCCATACCTTTGAAATAACATCCACAAAGCCAGACTGCAAAAGATTTCTTGCTGGAAAAGAATTCTCTAGAATAAAAAAATTCTTGCCTTCTAGCAGGAAGAGTAGGTAGCCTGTGAACTCCCTACTGATTATCTGCAGAAAGATCATTAAACTAAAGATAATTTTCTAGAAACAAAACAAAAAGCTTCCTTGAATGACTGGCAGGATTAGTTAGAAGAACCCCATATTCCTATCAGACAAGGGACATATCAGACTCAGCAAAAACAAATCTTTTGAAATGGATGAAGTTAAGAATCCACACTCAGACAGAAACAGCAACATTCTTTCCACTGTAACTTAACCCAACATGCCCACAGCAATATGAAAATATATATGAACATGGAAGACCAAGCTACAGTTTTACAGACTTGCTGTAAAGATTTGCTGCCATCTCCAAAATAAAAAGGTAAGTAAAATGATTGAAGTACCTCTAACACGCTGTCCTGGCATGTGTTCTCTTCCCTACCACACGCACACATATGTGCCTTAAAATCTTGGAAAGTCTGGCGTGGAGGGCAATTAGTGAGGAAACAGGACACAACAGAAGAGTTAACATGGCACTAATAGCAGTTTCACATGGAGCCAAAGAACAATCAAATTAACATCTCCTACTAACAAGCAATATGTAATATAAATGTTTCTGCAGATACCTTTGAAATAAATATACAAAAACACAGGTTCAAAAGTGTTTTTAAATTTAGTTTATCTAGTGAAATCTTTAAAATGGACTTCATCAGGAATTTTAAATATCAATGAAAGATTGACTAGAAACCTTTTACCTGTAACAAAGGGCAGAATGAGATGCAATGGCTGGAAATTGAAAGATGGACAAACTCCAACTAAAAATAAATCCCCAAGTTGTAGGACAGATTGCTTTAAGTACTTAGATTAGCAATTGAACAGTTGCTGTGATTCAGCCAGACATTAATGGGCTGGATTACAAAAACCAATGGATTAAGTTCTACAATAAGAGGTGAACAGAATTTATTGCTTCAACACTTAAAAATATGAAACAACAACAGAAAAGATTTAATAAGCACTCCTGCACTTTGGGGCATCTCTGGTGACCAAAAGCACACACTTTTGTTACAAACTTCCGTCAGTTTTTCCTGTGTAAGACAAGAGCTACTTTGAAAAAAAATTCCTGTAGCTCACTGCATTAAAAATAATAAAGACCCCCATCTCATGAAGAATACTTTCCAAGACAAGATTTCTGCAGGATATTACAAAAACTAGAGCAATAGAAACTTAATGTAGCAGAAGATTCAACCGGGCAACCAAAATCCAGTTAATACCAATTCAAGCACTAGAGAAAATTTAACAGTCTACACATGACTAAATGAAAATCCAGGAGCTCAACAGATGGCTTGGGGGCCACTGGACAAATCTCCTTCCAGCCTGTGTACATGAGACAGTTCATGGCTCAAATAATGCCCATTAACTGCACAGACCATTAAGTACACGGGCAGCATTTTAACAGTCTGCTTTACAAAGATGCGAGCTCTTCACACTTGCAAACAGTAGAATTAAATTCCTTTAAAACAGGCTAGAGGCTTCTCAAACTGCAAAATTTAGTTTATTAAAGAAAACCCCACAACAACAACAAAAACCACCATGCAAACAACCCCACACAAACAACCACCAACCAACATACCAAGCTAGCTTACCACCACGTTTCTGATAACTATAGCAATGCTTATGAAAGTTCACAAGAGCAGGTTTTGGCTCCCTTTAGTGCAAGGTACTATTTTGCAGTATACAGAATAGCTAAAACTAACTCTGGCATCAACTTGCATCCTTAAATGGTTCAAATTATCCCACCCTCCCCCACTTTTTAATTCTGATGAGCAACTGAAGAGTTCCCCTTTTTTAAACATTAACATGAATATTTTTTTAATTCTTCCCACAAAAAAAAAAATGCTGAATATGTACACGACAGTCTCCAATAACTTTCAAAATTGTAATCACAAATTAGCAGACACATCCACATAAAACAAGCTATAGTGTCTGAAAAGCCAGTATGTATATTACACCCTATTACTATGAGTATCTACTTGACCTGCAACCAAGGGAACTTTTAATTACCCCTGCTTTTTCATCTGTGAAGCTGCCATCCTCTCAGCAACATTTCATGGGAGAGCTGGTAAAGTGGTCAGCACCATTACATTCCTCTTTGGACACTGAATTTACATCAAATTCTATCCATTTTGAAATTATTTTTAAGCATTTCCACTCCAGAAGAACTATCTTTGTTATTCTCGTACACACCATGTCCCAGTGATATCCCAGTCCACCGATTATCTCCTTATGTTTCCAAGACACACATTATATAAATACTTTATTAAGAACAAATGTTCCAGTCACTCATCTTTATTTTTGGGACAGTATCCAGGAGAGGAACAGTTAAACCAACATAAGCCAACTAAGAAAGCACAGGCAACGACAACTGAAATAATGCCGTTTACTCTGCACTCAAACTTTATTGGGTTTACTCGCACCTGTGATAGTTGTTTGGCATGCACCAGGTTTCCCCAAGGCAAGTTGTTCAGTTCCAAGAGCTTCAAAACAAGTGAGGCTTGTCACAGTGAGAGAGGGCACCAGCACTTTGGGGATCTTGAAGGAATAGCACATTGCTTAGGCAACTGAACAGAAGATTTAACTCAGTAAAGCCAATTTTGACAGTTAGGTTGACAGATTAAGCAGAATTAAACAGTCTGCTTCAGTTTAATAGCCAGCTATCTCATCCATCTGTTTGGGTTCACTGGGCTTCCTGTACAATGAATTTGCATGAACTTCATTTTAAGTGAGCTGGAAACAAAATCAGTGACATCATCACACTTGGTTGCACTATCAAAAATATTTGCTCACCTACCTACAGTCAGTATAGTTTAAGTGGGTATGACAGGCAGAATACTAAACATACCTTTTTACTGTGTGCATCTTGGACATTTCTTCTGTTTGAAAATACTGTAGCCAAGATTCTGTGGGATGGTACAACACAGAAAATAGATCCTTAAAAATTACTCTCAGCAAAATAAAAAGTTGAATCACTACACTGTGCATTAAAACAGGACAACTTTTGTGGCTCCACAGCTGTAGCACGATGCCAGAAAAACTTGTGTTCTGTATCCTTCACTTACCAAACATTTCAAAATACTTAGAACAAATCCCACAAGAGTCTTAAAATGGCCTGCTTCCAGCTGCTACTTAGTCATCTTGAAAACTGCATTAATTCTGCAGGGAGCTCTACAGTTCCACACTCATTACTGCTTGCATACCCTTTGCAGCACTCAGGCACTCTGGGGGACACCTGACATTCAGCAGAACTCCTGTCTTCTTCATTGTTCCTCATTTAGAATATTTGTGAGATTGCTATGATAACTTCCCCACTTCAGAGAGCAGGATTTCTTTTTTTTTACAACTGCATGTTCTTGAAAAGTCAGAGGATTTCATGTCACCATTCATTTTCACCTTAGCTTAGGCAACCAGGAATAGTGTCAGAATGGATGAGGAGATGGGGTGAGGGCTATGGTGTTCCTGAATAAAAATAGTTTTCAAGCCACACATGAGGCCACACACTGTCAACACAAAACAAGAGGACTACACAAATACATGTGGAGCTACAAGAAGCATCAAAGTGCTGTAAGCTCCTTTCAGCAGCATTTCAAGTATTTTGGCGGTGTAAGACACAATGTGTTGTGCAGACATGACTTCAGTGTTAGCACAATTGAAACAGGTGTCAGTGTCCGGACTGTCTAATACTTCAACAATTTAGTACATCACTCAAGGAGTCTTCAAGAATAAAAGCCCTTTACATGATGTTTATCATGGAATGCTACTTGTTGGGATTGAGAACACAAAAAAAGGAAAAAAAAAAAGCAAACCCAAAAGCACAACCCCAAAACACCTCACACACACTGCCACCAGAACGGCACCAAAGAAACTATCTCCTCTATCAAATGAATGACCTTGAGACTCTCCAGTCACACCACTGAATCTGCATCTGTTCTAACTCTGATCTGCATTAACAATTTTCTTTCACTTTATCTCCAACCCAACTGAGTCAAAGCCAAACTGGACAATGGGGTGAGAACAAGTGCCAAGACAGCTTTGCTTTACTCGTGGACTGTTGTTTAACATGGCTTATGGACCCCACTGAGCTCAATCACCCTCATAATCTCCAGAAAACTGCAACTGCTACTATTTCACGTGGCATCAGTAAAGTTGTTTAAAGTCAATCCCTAAACAGCCCTGTCTCACAACCTAGCTATTCTTCTACGCACTACTCCCCCACACAGGATGCAACACTAAAAATGCACCTGCTTATTAACACTTACCTTAATGTTACCAAGTTTAAACAATGAAACTGGGGCTTAGCAAAAAAAATAATTTCTTTTTTCCAATAGCAATCAAATGTATGTCATGCTCTAGATGTTTTCCCTTCACAAGCAACAAAACCAGAACTTACTTGGGTTCCCCTTGTAGCTCATTATTTTCTAGTCCACAAGCTGTTAAATTCAGTATAAAACAGCAAAGCTTCTTAAGCAAACACATTTAAAGTGGTTTAGGTTATAGCTGAAAAGAGCCACAACGTATTTGCTGTCATTCTCCCAAATGCACAACTACCATCCCTTCCCTGCCTTTCCACAGCGCCTGCCACAGACGGGGGAGCCACCCCGCTCCCGACAGCAGCACAGCCCCATCCTTACCACACCGCTACGCAGCACACGCCGGCAGCTTTCTTCAGGTCTGTGCCTCCAGAGAAGTTGCACTAGATGGCAGCTTCCCCCTGTACAAATCCATCTTCCCATCCCACCGCATTCCCAGCCCGCTCCCCCAGCGCCTCCCCATAGGAGGGGAGCACACACGAAGTGGTGGCATTATGCTTTTGAGGACAGGCACTGAAGCTGCGCAGCTGAAGCGGTTTCTAACTATTGCAGAACAGAAACCTTTTAGTTACCTTGTTCTGATTTCCTTATATTTCTTTACAAAAGAAAGGGTGTCAAGAAGTCTAGGTTTAACACACACAAAAAATAAAAGTGCACCAATACATCAGTTGTGGCAAAGGTAGCAAAGCTTTTGATGTTATCTAGCAAAGGACAGATGTTTTCATGCTGTGCGGATGCTGTCTGGTTACATTTATAACCAAAATACTATGTCAATAGCTGTTAAATTCTGGTTTCTAAAAAAAACAATAATTCCAACATACCACATTTCTGCATAATTAAATACTCTTTTGAGTTAAGCCATACTCTGTCTAAGTCTTGTGCAATTTTTCCAAGGAACACAGAACAGTGAGACAAATTTTTGTAACCACTTTTATGGCTTGTAAGGACTGCTCCCCAAAACAGTTGTTCTTGTTTGTGGTGCCTAAGTTGTAAGGAGGAAACAACATTTTGCCATGATTTTTTTTTTCCACAACTCAAGCAGTTTAAAAATTAACTCTATTCAGGCCCCTTGAACTTACAGATTTTCAGATAATACCTGTCATGTTAATAATTTAGTTTCTTTCAAAGGTAGCAGCAGCAATTTGTCTCATGCAGCTGTTAAATCATTTCTTTTTCTTTTTTTTTTTTAAAGCAAAGAGGAAGCACCAAAAATACATTCATTATACCTCAGTACTGACCAGGTTGTACATGACAATTCCCTCCTGCCCCTAATTACCTTTTTGTCCTATTTCCTCTCTTGGTAATTTCCTTAACTCATCTTTCACACACACATATTCCAGTATACATTTTCCCTCTTAAAGGAGCTGATGGTCACTTCTATTTCAAGTCTCTTCCCTCTGCACTTTTGTCTCTTCTTTTAAAACTAGCAAAGTGATTTGGGCTACCCAAAGAGATACACCTCTCACAGCAATACAAACACCCAAGGAACTCTGACTACCCAGTTACTTCTAGCAACTAGATGCATTTACTAATTAGCATCTTCCTTGGAGATAGAATTAAAAGCTCTTCTAGTAAAGGGGCAGAAGGGAACCAAAGTCATCTGATAAGCACTGAGAGGCAGATAATGCAAATTCCAAAACGAGCTGCCAAAAAAATCAGGTTTCAGCCATGCTTTTGGGAAAAACTCCCCTCTCCATACATGCAACACTGTATTTTTCTTAGAAAACTAAGAAAATTAAACTTCTGGGAAACAAAAAAGCAGGCATGGCTTCAAGAGATAAGCAAGGCAATGATTAATAGTCCAATTTTAGAAAAAAAACCCATACCTAGATGTTATCGATGCTTTCCCCCTAACAGCCAAAATTCTCGTTTTTATTTTAATATAAGTATGTAGGGTTTGTTCAAAGCTTTCAGCAGTTTTCTTAGATGCTTCCTTCCCTATGAATTATTTATCATTTTTGGAGCAGCGTTTCAACAAAGTCAGGGAAAGATACATCAAGAGTCACAACAGCCAACCAGCCCTACTAACACACAGACCACAGTCTAGACTTTTGAAAACTAGAGATAAACACATACAGAGCTGGCCCTCCTCAAAACACTAACAAAATGCCTAGAAAGACATACAAACCAGTGAGAATAATTTTATTTTCTTCAATAGTTTTGTAAAGGTTAATGGTTAATTTCCTTCCTCTCATTTCAGCACTGCATTTCTCCAACTACTCCCCATTTGCTAGCAAGTCTCCAGAAAACATGGAATTTTTTCTTCCCCGGCTGAAGATTCCCACCCATTAGTTCAGGGATATCAAGTCCAGGGCCTCATTAAACTCCTCACTCCCAACACTGCCACACATCAAAGTGGTGCAGCAAAACTCTCACTCTATGTACAGCCAGCCTGACGTTCCTACAAGGAATATTCTTACCACAAAATAAGGAATATTCTTGACCCAAGAAAAAGCCCAAACACATCAGGCCATATCCCTCAAGGGGCAACCTAAATTTAAAAACTCTTGCTCTCATTCCACAGAGATGTTTTTATCAAGTCCCCCTTAGGTATTGAAACAGTCTTTAAATGTTGTTAGCCTTTCAGGCTCACTTATATGATATTAATACAAACAACAAAACCAAGAATGCCAACAGAAAAACAAACACACTAAACAAAAAAAAAAATAGAAGGATTTAAATAATTTTGTGTTTTCAGATGTGCATCCAAAGTCTTATGATGGCACTTTAAGTACCACTCAAAGCTGCCACCACCAGCACAAATCACCCTTCTCAAATAAATCATTGCCTACCATAGTGTTTTTAGCAGTGAGCAAATATTTTCTCACTTAAGAGAGTATCCACAACCTTTTCATTCAAAGTAATTTAATTGCATTCAAAACAAAACAGTAATTAAAATTTATAGAAAACGGTCTTTTCAAAACATCATCAGACTGTGTGTAAGATTTCCTTACATTCAAATATTTTTTCTTAGCTGCAAACATTTGTTCTGTGGCAATTCAGTTTGCACAGAAGTGCACAAACATTGTATCTTCAGTGGATGGAGGATCCATGCAATGACAGCCTGGTTTATGTAGAAACATAGATGTTCTAGAAAAAGTTAAGCAGATAGCCAAGCTGGTTATGACTAGTTTTAGTCTGCAAGAAAAAGAAACAGCTGAGTGCAAGTTCAGGTTTGGGGGGTGCCAAAGGGATTTACACAGAGGCAGATTTTCCTTTCGTATCTGTTGTTTGTACAACATTTTTCTGAATTCATGCAAACATAACATCTTTCCACACAATCTCTTCATATACCTGCTGTTTATCACATTTTAAATCATTCACAGCCTTTTTAGCCATATCACTAACTATTAGTAAGTACTGTGCTTCTCAGATAATGCCAGGAAAGAAACAAAAGCATCCATTTTATTAGGCAGCAGTTAAGGAAATACTCTAAAATTCCACAGCATTCCGTGATGCTTAGGAATTCTTAGCCAAACACACAGAAATCTGTTTTTCCCCCTATGTAGGGAAAAAGAAAAAAACCAGGCAAAGATTACATCCTTGCACAAAAGCACATTTTTAATCACAAAGTGATTCCATGGTCAAACTGAACACCTACATCCAAACTAGAAGCTGCATCAAGTGTGGTGGCAGGCCAGTACATACACCAAGTGGACTGCAAAATATGTGCTAACACACTGTGACTGCATCTCCTGGACCAGGGCAAGACAAGTGTTCACTCAACCAGCTTAATCCTTCTGTGTTCCAAACAGCAATCCACAGCTGAACTGCAGTGTGATGAGACACAGCACAGAGGTATTGTCAGAAACACTCGCAGTGAGGAGTGTCCACTTTGCATTTCCCCATACCTGAAGTTTACATTTCAGCTCTTGAACCTTCAGTTCTAGCTCCCTCTCCCTCTGCAAAAGATTTACACTCTCCCTTCTGAGAATTTGTTTCTCTTCAGACAGCTTCTGATCTGGTCTTATGTGTGCCAGTCTGGTGTCTGGCACTGAGGTAGAAGCTAGCATCTTTTCCTTTTAAAAAATAAATTAAGAATAATTAATTTTAAAAATACATAATTTACAGAAAACCCTTTGTGTTTTCCCAGTCACTAACCAGAAGTCTTTTTCATCCACAAACCGTCTTACAATACACTTATATCTTAAAATACACACTTATAATACAAGATCTGAAAAATCAAGGTCCTTTGTAGCTCAAATCTCCCATTTACTAAATAAGCCAAAGCACATTAGGATTAGTGTGTGGGATCTCTACCCTAAAAGTTGTTTCTGTAACAAAAAAGAGTGATGTGAAGCAATCTGAGTACTGTGACGATACTATACACTACCAAAACTCCACTACACCCCACATGGACTCCATCCTCACCTGTATGGCTTTGGTTACATCCCAGCTTGTTTCCTTCTCAGGCATGCTAGCCCAAAAATGTCTGTGATGTGCAAAACACACAGAAATGGAACAGAAAGTCTGCTGGCTGCTGCCTGCTCAGGCTAGTCAGGGCAGCTTTGTACATAAAAGTATCTCAACACAGTGCGTCAAAAATAACCCAAAAAGCCCTCTTCCTCTTTTAAAATCAGATTCACAGCACAACTGTAACTCAAAAAACAGAGTATCAAAATAATTCAGTATGAGGCATTTTACTATAAATTTAGACTACTTTGAAGAGCACCTAGTTTCATATTAGTATTTGTTAATAGCACAGACTTGCCTAAACGATCTAACTTTAAACCAGAATCGGAAACTGTGCTGGTATGTGGAAGGGTGTGCCCTCAGGTGATTCATTAAAATGTTCAAGAAGCTCAAATTATGGAACATTAGCAAATTCTAAACAAGTGTTTTTGGAGAACACCATACTCCTTACACCATCTCAACTTTATAAATGCCAAGTACCGTTTTTCCCACCCACAAGCATTTTCCTCAGCAGCCTGTTGCCATGGCAATCCTAGCAACTGCAGGACAAGTCGCTTTAAAAAGATTTCTGACAACAGCTGTATCTGCCAACTTAGCAGCACCTCTTGTCAATGTAATTACAAGTTGCAGAGAAACCGTTATCCCCTAAAGCTTGCTTCAAACTGTGATAGCTGGCTTTATTTCATATAAGCACACATCGTTACATTCCCACCCAACTAAATCACCGTAATATGTCTGTCCTGGTAGGCAAGTATGCTTTTACAATCCATATTTCTGTCCAGTGAGTTTTTAATAGAGATAAATAAAGAGGGGAGAGATACAAAAAGGCGCAAGGACAAGCCTGTGGAAATTACACAGATGCTAAAATAAGCATAACTGCATTGCCTATCACTGCAAAGTCTGACTAGAGGCCTAATGTCCTACAATCTTGACTTTCAACTAAGCTTCTGTGACCAAGGGAGGACTTCTTTTCCTCAGAAGGGGAAGAAGCAGAAGTACTTTGTTTTCTCGGCACCAAAAGAACTTGGGTCAGCCAGAAATAGACCTGAGGCAAATCATACTCTAAAAACCACTTTCCCAGCACAACCTGAACCATTTTTGACCAAACCATTTAATTTCTAGAGTATGTTCACGGCAACAGATCAGACAGTCCTTCCCTGCTCTGCTTTCAGTTAAACAGACAACTCCTCCAGGGAACACTGTGCTGGTATTTGCGAGCATCTGCCACATGTCCTGTGATCTAAATGCTTTAAAATTTGTTACTCACCTGGTCACACATGTTTAAGTTCAGATCAGCTGGTGTCTGCAGTGCCCAGAGCCTGTACTTCTCATCAATACTCAGACATGGCAAGTTTGGTGGAATTTTAAATATGCTTAGTCTATTCAGAATTTAAGATTTTCCACAGTCAGATGATACTGCTTTGTAAGATAATATACAAATCAGCAGAGATTATGCAAACATCTTACAGAAATGTGCCCTGACAACTACTAGAATACAAGCATGCTGCAGAGATCAGAATCTTCCATACTAAGGCCAGATACCCTTCAGGGGAAGGAACTGAGAGAAATCTGTTACACTGGCATTTGTCTAAAAGCTTAGTGACAAAACTTTAAGTAACAGAACAGATCTCTGCTGGCAATTTTTTCTCTAAAGGCTACAATTAAGAAGCAGTGAAGAAGACTTTCTTCATGACCTGCAATGTAGTCTAACATTTCCATGCCAAACAGCCTGCCTAGACAATAACATTTTAAGTAGGAACTACTAGCCCTCTGCACCAGTCTCCTAATGCCGATTAGCAGCTCTTTTAGGTCATTTCCATCAGTGCTAACATGTCACACAAAGCCTACCATTTTCATCAGTCAGAAGTTCTGAAATTAAATGACATTGCTTACCAACATTAACTACCACTCATGAATCTCTTTATCAAGGGATACAAACAGCACTTTGCAAATATGTCATGTTTTTCAGTCTTTTCATTAGAATTTTTTTAAAAACAGGTCACTTGAATTTGTGTCCCACACGTATATTCACTGTTTTAAAATACATTCACGTAGCAGGTTTCAAAAAGAGAAAGATTCATTTATTACTATCATTTTGTATCTAGAACTGAAATACAATTGAAAACTTTAATAAAACAGTTCCTGCCTATTCACTGTTGATCTGTTGCTCTGCCAACATCTGTCTTCAGAAAAACAGCTGCCATAAATTTGGAAATTAGGGAAATTAGGAATTAGGAAATTAGGAAAAAAAATATCAGGAGTACCATTGGGAAAATATAAGCATACTTCAAACTGGTATCTGTGGAATGGAATACAGATCTTATTTTTACACTTTCCTTTAAATATCCCCACAGCACTATGGAAAAAAAGTAATGCGTTTGATATCCTATCGCTCGTAAAACATATGCTAATGCTTCAAAAACATAATCCTCTAATCTAAAAACAATAGATCAAAGAAAATTTTGTGACTAGAAAACACCAACACATTACACAGCAGCCTCACATGGTTTTTCTCTTAATGTGTTCCTACAACATTTTCTTGACACTGACGGCTTAATACACCTGACAAAGGAACAGCCAGTCACAAAATAAACATGCAGGGTTGGTTTTTTCCTTTCCCAAGAAGAATGTAGAAAGTCATTTACCTACACACACAAAAAGTTCAGACACATCTTTTAATTTTGGCTTAGTTTGCATTAGGCAGAACCACCAGTAGTTTGCACACAAAACCAAAAGTTGCCATCACCCTTGTTATGCTTGTCATAGAACTGCTGCTAAATATGTCCTTTTTGTCTTCTCAAGAGTACTTTGTCCAACACATTCAACATTACAGTTTTTTACAAGGTCTTTTATAATTCTTGAGATGGAGCAAAGAACCATTTTTCTTAAAAAAGCATTGCTCTGTTGTTAAAGAAAGCCCATAATGTATACTGGACGAAGAAAGAGAATTCAGCATTCTGTATACTACCTTCTTGTAGTATTTCCTGAGTGTTAAGAAAACCCAAAACAGTGTTTCCATAATTTTACAGAAGTGTGGAGTGCAGCAAGATTTGCTCACACAAAGTAAGTTTTTTCTTTAGGAGACCAAACATTTCTTGATGAGAGCTTAAGAGAATATAACCCCCAGCACAATCAAAGATCAAGCAAGTACCTTAAAAATGGTTGCATAGAATAAAAGCTTTTACATCCAGGTGAAAAACAAACTCCACACATAAACAAACTACTTACCTTACTAAAACCAGGTTTGCCAAAAACTGCATTAGTCCTAGGACAAGCTTCAGTCAACGCACGACTTGTTTCCAAGAAGTCATTACATTTACTGACATTCAAAGTGTGGAGAGAAAATACAAGTTATCATCTGTCATTTTTCATAGATGCTTGACAGCTTACAACAGCCAAAAATTAAATCAAAACAGTGGCACTGCTGTTAAGACAAGTAATGCCCCACCTTGAGCTTTCAGTCTTTATAATTTTAGGTGCATTTGCAAGCCAGGTCTCATCTCCTTCCAAGAATCAATGAATCGGATCAGGACAGGTAACGTACCTCAGAGAAATAGTTTGCAATGAACAGTTTTAACAGTTTAATTACCAGCTAGCAGTATGCAAATCTTACTTATCAATCCTTTCTCACAAATGTTAGCATGTGTGTGGTATCCATTCTCTTTCTCTCCTTAATCAAAGGAGACAGAAGTTCTGGCATACCCCTCATTCTCCTTACATGCAAGACTCAGGGTTTGGGTTGGCTGAGAGAAGAATCATTTCTGCAGTTATAACTTGGTATCTGAACCACTGTAAAACCAAGCCAATTCCAGAAACATGGCTTTTGGTAGACAACATTCTACCTGTAATTCAAAGGAAAGGATCCAGAGTTCGGAGCTGGAAAGAAAACACCTATGCAACGGAACATTTCAATAACCTTAGAAGCACACTCCTAACCTCTGTACTTTACAATATTAAAGAAAACCCTCTGAGTCTCAGAATGCCAGAAAGAGAACCCCAAGGAGAATTACCTATGACTATTACATGTAAAAACCCCCTTATTAGCAAAAGTTATTCCATAAACAGAGTGAGTAAAGTTTGGTCCACCTCCCCAAATTCCTACTGGGGACATGACAACCAGCATTACCTCCTCCAACTGGCTCAAAGCTACACAGATTCTGACCAATATGCACACACCAATTAGCCAGCAGACCAAAAGCACTCCTGGATTTTTCCCTCTCCCTGCTACAACCCTCACATTAAAGAAAACTATTAATTTGGGGGGGAATTTACTTTTTCTCACTCCCCCCTTCCAACATCCTCCTGCCCATCTACACAAAAATTGACGCTTTTAGGGCAGGAGATCGACTCCCAGCAGGACTCCTACTGCCTCCTACAGTATTCTTCAATCAACAGCAAATATTTTATCTTTCAATTTATCTATTTTTTGGCCTACCAAATAGTCAAGGAAGCATAGTTACAAACTTATTTGTGCAACAGATTCTCATTCATCATGTGTTCATTTGATGAACAGTTCTTTTTGACATTTCAGAAAAGAATAACTGATGGCAATTTGAAGGGGAATAACAGTACTTGAAATTCTGAAATCTGAATTAGATTATTTTTCTTTTTCCAAAATTAAATGTTATCTTTTTTTCTCACTTAAACAGAAACTTGCTGGGAGAGGGAGGATAAGATTAAACACCTCTGTTAGAATCAAATAGTTTTGAACTGTGCTCAACCAGTGTGTAACAGGATACTCTGCCTGGATTGGGGTAAACCAACTTTAACACAGCCCTATTTGTAAAGCTATCCATGCTGCTTTTGGTGTTGAATAATGCTGAAGGCAGACTGACTCATTAGCTCCAAAGTTAAACATCCTGAGAGTGAGGTGAAGATGTAGCTGGCCTGGTGAAGTGCCCGATAAAGGAACAAAAAAGTGATACTACTGATAACTTATCTAAAGCTGCTGAACTGACACAGCTGGCCTGGACACATCTGGGTGACCAGTCCCACTCTTTAATGGCAGGGTCTCCTGACACTTCTTGGAGTGTGTGTGGAGATCCTCTGTTGGGTTGGGGTTGCGTCTCAAGGTTATTTCTCAAGGCTGAGCAAAAGAGATTTGCCCATGGTCTTCGGTGTGAGAACATCAATCTCTACTTATTAATTGCTTTTGCTAGCTTTCCTGAAATTGTGTCAATATTGCTTAAAAACAGTGCACTAGACTGTGCTAGTAGTTACAGCTTCTACCCTGTGCAGTAAATAATTATGATTAAGATATTTTCATCTAATTATTATCATAATAAATTAAATACTTTATATAAATATATCTGGTTTGCCATCCTTAATTCTGCATGACAAAGTTGTACAAAGGCTCAATTGCACCTGTATAATCCTTTAGACATAAACTGTTGACTGAGTCTGGGGCTAAGATTGGATCCAGTCCCACCTAGACTCCTCTCTGAAGAGTTCAGAAAGAAAGGGGGTCCTTTCTGCACCTTGTGGGTCAACTAATAACCTTTGTGTGAGCCTTCCATTCTGCTTGTGACACAGCATCACACAGGTGACAGGTTATGGCTGAGCCTGGGACCTTCCCTAGGGAGGTAACTAAAGGAGCCCGTGGGATCAGTGCCCAGGCATGTCAGTATGGGTACAGTGAATATAAAATCAGAGCTAAAACCAGTGTAAAGCAAGTAACAATTCCTTCTACTAGAAGAGAGATGCTAAAGGCTCCAAAGCAAGAGTAGGCTTCTAGACAAAAATAGTATATTTAGTTACAAAAAAACCTGTAACAGATACACCTGTGCAAGGTCTTTTAGACTGGAAAACCTTTGTTGGATTTTTTTCAATTATATTTGTGCTAAGAGCAAATACTATCACCACCTGCAAAGTTGTCTCCTTTCTTAGGCCACATGGCTACAAACTACTTCTAGAGAGGCTTGGGGACATACAGTCATGAGACCTGCCAACCATTTAGTATGCACAACATGCTGTAAGGACACTGACAACTTGACAAAGTAACTGCACGGATGCCATTACTGGTTGTGAATTCACACGTCACGTTCCCCTCGCTCCCGAACCTGAGACAGACAGACGTGGTTTGTATTTAGCACCAGAAACACACAGAACGGGGAGGAGCTCCTTGCGCCCCACTTAGGATCACTGACCAGTGTCCACTATCATAAACATAAGGTGCATCTAAGTCTTTTCACAGGATGATCAAAACTAGTGAAAAAATGCTGTTGTACCCTCTAGGAAAGTTGTAATAATGGCAAAACACTGACTTGAAAGCCACCTATTTTAAAAATAAGACATGCTTAAGCATTGCCCAGGGCCTGTGCAATTAGGCTTTAGCATCTTAGAGCACTCGTGTGTATGAGAACAAACCCTTTTCCCTGTGCCTGATTGCTTGGATTAGGGTCAGAAACAGTTAATGCTTCCAGCTGAACGACAGCTACACGCCCGCCCAATAAATCGCACAGATGAATTGGTAACTTATCTGTCCCATGATATTTTGTTCAAAGTTCATGGCTGCTCTCAGGAAAACAAACCATCAGCGAGTACCTGTTAAACCAAGCTCTTTATTTAATGACCACTGCTAATGGCACACACACTAGCATTTGCTCTCTGCTTTTATAATTAAAAAAAAAAAAAATCTTTTCTAACAGATGTATAAAGAAATTTTTCAATAGAATTGGTGGTTGCAATTGTGATCCTACAAAATGATTATTGTTTTTTCAGGAGAAAGTCAAATTTCATTTAAGATATGACATCAGTGTCCAGTTTTCACAGCCAGCAAAGTTATGAGATATATTGCAGGTGGTTTTTCATGTACAGATGCCAATAAAAATTCAGCAAAAAAGTACTATGCAAATACTAAGAAGTCAAAACCATGCCTTCTAGTAAGGACGGCGAGTTTCTTTTCCTTGGACATCATCAACATGAGTGAAAAGTGGTCAGAACTCCTAAGCAATATTTAATGCCATTTATATTTTTATGATCGAACCTGTTACCTATTTTCCAACTAAAACTAAATATCATTAAATAAATGTGATAACTTTTTTTTATCATTAGAGTGGCAACATCAAAAAAGTTAAAGCACAGAATAAATTGTTTTAAATTACTTTAGTAAAACCAGTTTGTGATGATCAAAGTACAGTTTAGTAGGACTGAATTTGGCAGAAAAATAACAGACAAATATTGTCAATTCAAGATGTAAAAAATTACATTATTTCCTGAAAGTTATGTTATCAGTATCAAAAAAACCCCACGAAATAAAAGCTTTTTGTAATTATTAAAACCTCTCTCTTTAGCAATACTTTGCTGTGAGAAAGCTCACTGCTGCAAGACACACATAGATTTCCAGAACTGCATTCCCTCATGGGTATAGTCATGGGGATAAGTAGGAAACTGGAGCGAACTTCCACTATTAAGCTTGTAATAATCTCTTTGGAAACAGAGATAATTTTTTCCTGTATTTTTATTTGCTTTTCTTTATGAATGCTATTTGTATTTGTTTGTTTCTTGCGATTACACTGTGAAAACCCCATTTATTTTCAAGACCAAGCAGAGGATGTGCAGAATGGATTGCCTGCCAGGGCCAGAAGAGGGAGCTCAAATTAGTACTTTCATTTATTAGGCTAAAGCAGCATGTAACTGTAGAATTTAACAGTAAAGGTACTTTCAAAGCATTAATTAGACACTTTGATGCATCATTTATTTAAATTAAAGTAGCAGATTAGCCTCTCTGATTGGCATCTGTAGTAGTGGCAGTATAGGTCTGAGTTAAGGTAAAAGGCTCCCTTAAAACTGAGCCCCGACACTGCAGCTGATACCTGAACAGAAACCAAGTTGCCCTGCAATAAATGCCTTCAAATCCACCTCTTTTCCTTTGCCCATCAGGCACATAGAGGCATTATTTCCAACGGGAAATAAAGCTTTGTAGGCTTCTCCCAGTTCTTGCTGTAGAGTCTCAGTACACATCCCCCCACCCCCATAAAGTCTCGAGTCCAAGAGACATCTTCAGGTATTTTTAAGAACAAACTGACTTACACCTCTCTGTTCTCAAAGGAGAATAAGTTAACTCAGGCTTTACTTTTGCCTCCTAAGCTGCACTCCGTGCCAGTTATTCTGTTCCAAGTTCTTGCTGTGCTGCTTTGCAGAATTAAACCACCACACAGTCACTAAATTTTATATTTTCCTGCCCACTACCTTTAATACAACCTATGTTGCCACAGTTGTGAATATGGACAAAGAATACAAAAGCACATCTCCTTGAGATGATCCAGTCTTTGTTGGGTTAGACAGGATGAATCTGTTGGATAAATAAGTTTGTACCAAACAGTATGCAATTGTTGCTTTACTTGCTATAAATAATATATCCATTTCCACTTAAGGTTTTCAGAAGTTTAGTGTAATAATTGTTATGGACAGTGACAGACAAACAGAATTGGGAGAATTGTACCACCAGAGAAATCTGGGATAAAGTATACCAGCAAGATCCCTTCAAGTAGCTCATAAGTGTGGAAATGGGTTTGCAAGTGTACAGAATGACTTTTTTTTTAAATATATGATGGCAGGAACGGAGACTGCAGAAGTGTGAGAGAAGAAGGGTATGTTTGAATTTTATGTCAAGGCAATGAAATCAACAGAAAGTGGAAAAATATTTAAAGAAAATATTAAAATGCCAGTATTAACAGAATAAATCTCACCACATAAAAATCCATAATAAAGATAAGTTTAAAGGACTCTACAAATAAAACATATAATGAAAGTCTAAGAATAAGACATATCTTTTCTTTGCCCTCCTACAAGCTAATATTTAAACACAAGGTTGTTCTCTCAGACCTTAAATAACAGTTCTGCAACTCTCTAAATACGCTTCTCCATTCTCAAAGAAATATCTGTGTAACAGTTCTGGAGATTAGAAACACATTGATTAAAGAAACCAATTTTATTACAACAAGATAATTTTAAATTAATTTCAGCAAAGGAACAAAACAACAGAATAAATAAATGAATAAATACAAGTATGCGGGTAGGCACAGAGAAAAATACTGAATGTAATAATGAACAATGTGCCAAATAATAAATAAATATTTATTAATCTCATGGCTTCTTTGATGGCACTGGATTCCTCTCTCTCCGTTTAGCAGCTTTCTCCATTTTCAGCTGTAATAAAAAAAGACACCAGCAGTGGTTCAAACACCGATTTGCAAGCTGGCTAACAATGCAATATTAAATTTCTACATTCAGCCACAAATTTACCAGGGTGATACATGCAGTGGACAAAGGTAGAGAACATTGTTATTCCAACCTAGCGCTGCTTACATTTGTACCATAGGACAAAGCAGCACTTCCATGGCACTGCAGCTCCTCCCTATTGAAACCAGGGCTGCCTTATCTCTGATAATGGCAATCTAGGGATTTAAGAATCTCTCAAGGCCAGTGTCTCTCACTAATGTGCACGGGTTTATCTCTATGTCAATGAAAGTTAGAGCATTTTTATTGCAGATGTCTAACAGACACAGCTAGACAAACCAACACACACAAAACCACACAGGAATGGAGCTGAACCTTCATCTCAGTGTTTCCCTGCTGACCCACAATGCCATGACTTCCTCTTCCACTTGTAAGATCTTTCCTACACAGCAGGCTCTTACAGCATGGTAAAATTTATCAACACCTACACGTTCCACTCTGCCACTTTTGTAGTAAGACTATTAATCCAAACAAATGTATCTGTTGGTTTTAGAAGCTACGTTTTTTCTCAAGTATTGTTACACTAGTAAATGAAATCATATTTAGAGCAATTATATAAAAAGGATGTGGAGACTTTTGCATCTCATCTAACACACATGCTGCTATCAAAAATGCAAGAAAAAAAAATTAATATGCTTTTTCCTACCATAAAATAAAATCAAAAGGAAACAAGACCTCATTTAGCTGTCTAAAAATGAACTCACTGCTAAGAAAATGTTGTTGGTCTACACAGAAATGCATTTTAAACCACTTTTCCCTATTTGAAGGCTTGAGGTTTTTATCTAAAATTCCTACAACCTTTTAAAATAAAATCTTGGGAGAAAAAAGAAACAAATTTGAATTCAATGTTCTCTATGAACCAATGTAATATTTGTAACATCCATCCATATTTTTGTGATTATTTACAAAACAAAGAAAATTATTTAAAATTTCAGAAAGCTAGAACAGCCTTCTCCTTTACAAACACCTTGTTGCCAGCAAGCAAAACAGCAAAACAGTTTAGATTTTAAAAGTTAATTCTGCAGCATTGCCTTACGAAAGAATTCATAAACAGTTGAGACATACTTCAGCTGAGATGGTGGAGCTAAAGGGCTAATGTGGGGAAAGAATAGGTATTTAAACATGTGAATAACCTACACTGCAGGGCACTTAAATTGAAGGTAGTCAGTGAGGTGGAGGAGACACCTCTAAGTGAGTGATACAGATCATTTACCCTATCAGATTTAGCCAAATTTACGCAGACATTCATTTAAAAAAAAGGAACATTATAAAGTTTTATAACTGAAGTAGCAAACACACAGTCCTAAATGTCACTGGGGAGTTTCCATGAGTCTGCACTGTTGTTTCTTTTTGCCACATAGTAAAATGTTTTGGTTTTCTGTAATAGAGAGTCACCTCAATTAAAATCTGCCTGGTTAAGGTAAATGCTATCCCACACATGACTGATCTCTGAAATCCTGTAATAGCTCATAACTATATTTAAAAATTTATGTTAAGAAGCTAGCTTTCTCAGAAATTGAGAAGGAATTATATGATGCATTTATATGCCACTTAAGTAATACATTTATCAGTTTTAGACATCCTCTTTGAAAGTGTATTTAAATTAAGCAATAAATGTAGTAACTTGCCCGTTCCTGATAACGTTTTTCAAAGTAAGCCATGTCATCAGCTTCTAATTGTTTTCCATGAGAAACTTGCCCTGTGGCCCTTGAACTACCTGAAAAACAAAACATAAACAAAAAACAAAACCCCTTTTTTCATTAATGGTACTTGCTATTCCATTAGCTGTTTTACATTTGGCAAAACCCATTTAAAATGGGAACTCAGCTTTACAGGCAAGCACAAAACCCAGCAATTGGGACCAAAGATAAACCTTTTTTAGTCTAGGCTTGCACCTATTATAAATTGTCTTAAAGGAGTTCAACAGCCATAGTAATTGCTAACTTGTTGTACTAACTAAGGGACATAAATGTAAGTGATCCACAGTCCCATGTAGAAAAAGCTTGCTGGCAGACGGCAGTTTCACAGGTGTGCTGAATATGTACAACCCCACTCAGACATGATGCATTTCTAAGAGGAATTAAGAATTTTAAAACCTGATCCAATGAATACATGATACCATTAATGGAAAAGATAACAAACCCTAAGAAAAAAATAATTTAAGGTAAAAAAACACATCACAAATAAAAATAGCAAGGATTAAGTTATTCTAAGCATTTGAAATTCATGAATGTCGTACTAACTTATCACATAGCAAGGCTTCAATACTCATTTTAATGCCCTGAGCATCCTTCAATTCATTAATAACATCAATTAATTTTATATTAAATTCTTTTTGTATAACAGTATTATCCTACTTATACATCACCTGCTATTTGCGGCATGGTTTGAGCGGAACTCGAAGGCCCCTGAAATGCTTTTAGAAATGGATGATCCATGCTAGTAATAGGGGCCTCTAAAAGTGCAGCAGAAGGAGCACCTGTTAGAAAATAAGTTGAATGAAAACAATAATTAACTCCAGGAGATACAGTCCTAATACACATGATGGGGTCAAAACAAGGTTACAGATTCATATCTACAACTCTCAGTGCAGACCCCATAAACTAGAGTTAACAAAAGCATTACAAGGATGGCTTCAAAAGGAGTGAAAAGCTTTGTTTCTTCAATTACTGCAGTAATGTTGTAGTTTCTAAACTTCAGACAAATCCAGGAATCCAGATCAGAATTTAAAAAATAAATAATGTGTATGTAGCAATAATAGATAAAACAGTATTTCAGGACAAAACGTGTGTTATTAAATGACACAATCACAGAGCAGAAAAAGTATCAAGACCAACTAATGTGTCTGTTAAAAAGTTCTACCAATTGCCTCCTTTTTTTATGCTGAACAGCTATTAACCTTTGAGTTTGGAAACAAAAATGTTGTAAATATATAACCAAGAAATCCCTGGGTAGTATTAGGCTAAAGGACTAACATAAATAGAACGTGGAAGTATTAGGTTACAGGAAGTATTAGAAGTTAGAGGTTCTTTCCATGGATATGCTGCATTTCAGCCAGAAGCAACTAGGTTGAACACCAGAATTGATGAAAAAGAGTTTTTTATCAACTCACTACAGGGAGTGGGACAACTTGATCCCTTAACACCTGAGGACAGCTGGAAAGGAACAGTCTTTCTGCAGTCCTACTCCTATTGATCCAATTTGCCTTCAAACTTTGAAAATCTATTTTGATTTAGTACTTTTCAAAAATTAGGTGGAGAATTAAATTTCATCTCAGGTCAGCTGCACATACCTATTCCACTGTCATCAAGCCTCCTGTAGCCTTCTGCTAGAGAACTAAAACCAGTCAGTCCTCCCATAGCAGCGTAAGGAACATCATGCCCCACAGGCCTTCCTTGGGCTAAGCGCTCCTCTTTTGTTTCCACGACTGTTTCATGAGCATATGCTGGCTGACCACATGCACAGGTAAAGCAGCTATGAAAGCCTGAGCACTTGGAACCTAAGAAACAAAAAATGAGCGAGATGGTGATGGAATTTAAGCATCCAGCTGTATGAAAAGACCGTACAGAAGAGAAAGGACGACTCTTGGGATTAGATCATGAAGGCCATCCAGTTGCAGTCTCTTACAAGTTTCAAGTACCTCTAAGGATGGAGATTCTGCCTCTCTGAGCAGCCTGGACCAGTGGTGGATCAGAAATTTCTTTTCTGATATCTAACTGTATTTCCTATGTTGCAATTTGTGTCCATTGTCATTAGCAATACCCCTCTCCATCCACTTACAATGAATAAAAGGAAAAGAAGTTCTGACACTGGGTAAAGCTGACAACCTGCCAGCATTTTGGCACCATTCCCTCCAAAGGTGTATAGCATGTGTCAGTGTTGCATGGCTAAGAAACTTCATATCACAATTTATTACAGAAATCACAATTTAAATGTCTTTTAAAATTAGCAAAATTTTCTCAGTAGCAAATAGAGACTGTGGAAGCAACAAAACGGGTTTTATACAAGATTATCATTAGACTGACTTTCAGGGTTTTTTTAAGCTTACACAGCCACAGGATGTAACTGAAATATTTATAAAAATGTCATGGAACATTCAGAAACAGAGTAAAGTGACGTGTCTGCTCTAGCTACATCTAAAACTGTCATCAAAGCCCCTCTGGAGCAATGTGACCAATAAATTGAGGAAGTGATGTTGCAAATATTTCATTATTCAAATTACCCTGCTTCCAACTCACAGTTCATTTTGTGGAACACCAGGAAAGATTTCTTTTAAGTCTTGTGCCATATGTTGATCACATTCTTGGAAATGTTAAAGGTTTTTTCATATTATTTTGGGTACTCCTCAGAAACAGAACTCTGTGTTTGGACACAGAACACAGTATATGCAATATATACAGAGCAACAAGCAGTTAAGGTTTTCAGTTATAACTTATCTATCATATTAGACTTATCCACACTGGACAAGACTAATATCATTACATTAAAACAACACAAGTCCAAAAGACAAGCAATTCTTGGCACTTCACTAGGAAATCTGTGAAGCCCTCAGAAGTGTCTGGTATTTTTGAGAAACAGTAAACAAAAGGCATTATATATATTAATATTGAAAACACTGTGTTCTATGGATTCAACCTGAATAATCCAGCTGCACATTTAAGATTTTCACAATACTTAGGGCAAATTCTTGAAAGGCTGTCATAAAGATATTTTATGGTTTATTCTGTGGGATATGATTCTCAACCAGCAAAAGTTGCTTACAGTTTTCTCTGTACAAAATAGAGACATTCTATGAAAGAAATTTAGTAACAGCACAGAATTCTAGCAAAAAAACCCCTTCGTCTTATGTAATTTGAGGTTTCAAACTAAAACATCTTTGTGCTTTATTTATTTCCTGTGGTTAATAATTACTGCTGTTTCACTACATTAACCTCAAACAACTGTAGTAAAATGCTTCCTCTTAATCCCTCCTCTAAGATCTTGCTGAAACTCCATTCCCATTTGCATTTCTGGACCCACAATCTGTATACTCATGAACTGCTTTGTTAGAGTGCTAGCATTAGTATTATTTGGGAACAGAGTACTACTTCCTGCTGAGTTGAAAGAAGATACAAAAATATATTAATGTTATAGTCAACTAGGCAATAGAGGAATGAAGATCAACACTTCTCTCTCTCAAATTACCAAGTTCAGGTAGAAAAGGCACATGCATGCAGCTGGAAGTGACATACTGCAAACAGGGTGCTTTCATGTGGTGTATCTTCAGGCATCCATCTCCATAAGCACTATCTGAAGCATTCGGAGATTTAAACTCCTTCACAGGACCTGGGGAAACTAAGGATGTTGTTCTAAACCCTCCTGTGCAAAAGGTGCTGTCTTCCTTCCCACTTCTCATCCTTCCTCAAGGATGAAAACGCACATCGGTGACAAGTGCAGCACATACCCAACACCCGGGGCAGAACACAGATCCCTCACAGGCTGTTCCTGTTGAGTTTCCTGGCAAAGGACGCTGCAAGCCCAGCAGTAACTTACAGGAGTTACAGGGAAACCCAGGTGCTGCACTGTGCTGATCAGCGAAGTGTTTGCAGCGGCAGCGGACGGGCTGGGTGCCATTCAGGGGCACAAACTGGTAGGACTGGCACGGGCAGCGTTTCACTCTGCAAGGCACACAGACAGGCCGCTCTTTGGGAAGCACCTCATAGTCAGTTTTGTGTTGTTTATACCTGTAACAGGAAAAATAATAACTTTTATAACTTTGTTAGCATTTATCAGATAGCTAACTGAAAGGCTTATAATTTACTTGACAAGTTTGGTTTTGAAGCAGTTTTAATTATATTGTTCATTGTTAATTTTCAATTAAGTGCATAACATCAGATGCTTTTACATCTATTCTTTACATAAATATCACATATCCTTATGTTTCATTTTGAAAGCACTACTAGAATCAATCTGATCTATGTTAACTCATGCCTTACAGCTGAATTTATTGAGACTACAAAATCATTTTGGTCTCAAAAATATATTGACATTTACATTTACTAACAGTTCTTACTATTTAAAACCTAATTTTCTCAAGCCTTAAACCTTAAATAAACTTGCCTATGTGCTACTGTAATGTGTCTGGGAGTATTTCACATTTTCTTGATTTTTAAAAATATTAAAGTGCAAAAGAAGGGAAACTACCCACCGGTGA
The DNA here is from genome assembly GCF_041296385.1 of Aphelocoma coerulescens. Classification (NCBI taxonomy): domain Eukaryota; kingdom Metazoa; phylum Chordata; class Aves; order Passeriformes; family Corvidae; genus Aphelocoma; species Aphelocoma coerulescens. The sequence continues at coordinate 41,232,526 of NC_091015.1, read as the reverse complement.
GTGCAAAAGCACAGTGTCTCTGGTCCTACAAGCTTACAGTCCATACCAGTTGGTGATCTCCAGCTGACATACAACCTGTTCTGTAGCCGAGCTGGTAATACTTTTCTTTTGTACTCCTCGTATTCCTCAGGAGTAAAAAGCTTTCCTCCATCATCATCACCTACAATTCTGTATACACGACATAAAAAAGCCATAAGAAAATGAAGACAATAAAAGTAGGTTTCTCCAGACATTTTTTTCAAATAATATATAGCATCACTTCTTCTGTAATTGCAAAATAAATCTTTTATTTCATATTACTGTTCTAATAATTTAACAGAACTATAGCTGATTTTTAGAGAATATTTTTTGAATAATGCTCTTTTAAAAAATTTGTTCTGATGGACTGAAAACTAGTTCTAAGAGAAAAGGAAAAAATTAATACAGCAAACTACCAACGGTTCTTTTGGCAAAAAAAGCAATGAGCATCAAGGGTCACATAGCCAGCCAACCCTGCCTCAGACTTCTTGACTGACCTCTGACAAGTCCCTTTACTCATCTACACCCAACTGTACTGCAAACTTGTATCAGGAGATTAATCTTAGTCTAGTCTGAGTATTCAACTGCAAGCAGGTAACCACACTGCCACCAAAGCAACAAACAACACATCCAAGCTGTCTTCTGATTTGCAAGAAGACTAGGCCAGTTTCTGCAGCTGAAGTTGGTGGGAGCTGTACCCTCAGTTCAGACAGGCCCATTTGTTAAAGCTATCACTGTGTTCAAATTCAAGGGCACTGAATAGCTGGAACTCTGGAGCAGCATCCAAATTCTGCATTTATGGAAACAATTAATGACAATATGTAAAACATGTAAAATAGAGTTGAGACTTAACTGCAGCACTTACCTATGCTGAAAGTGATTTTAATAATGTCTGTAAATATTCCAGTTATTCTTTACTGGATATGCTAAAATATGCTGAATGAGTGATTCTTTGCCAAATATTCTGTGGATTTGTGCACTGCCAGCACTGTACAGCACCAGAATAATGTGCCAACACAACGTTATCATTTGCATGTCAACCCAGCCAACACCCACTGAATCACTGCACATCTTATGTAAGAAATACCACTGTGCTTTCCTCTCGTGTTTTACTCAAGGTTTTCCTAAACTAACTTAAGACCTCATCTCGGCACAATGACTGTGTTTATTTTTGTTCAGCCTGTCGAGGGGACTGCTGACAAGATTAGCAAAGACATGCAGCAGTATAACGGATTTATACAATGCAAAACTTGGAATTCGTGATGCACAGAAGTCCTTGTATTCTGAAAGAGCAGTACGGCTGGCAGATTATCAGATATTGGCTTGGATCGGACGGGACCTTAGAGACCACTTAATTCCAACGCCCCTGCCGTGGGCAGGGATGCCACTAGCAGACCAGATGGCCTCTCACAGCACATCGCACAGACACGCTGCCGGGCGGGCCCGGATGAGAGGGACGATGCGTGACTTCACTGCTGACAGCCAAGGTTTGCAACGTGTCCTCTCCAGGGCACACCAGCCACGGCAGCTCCGACTGCGACAGTGAACGGCGCCCGCTGCGTGTGGCTCAACGCAGCCGCCGCAGCCCCCGAAGCAGCCAGTTCAGGAGGGCCGGGGCGAGCATGCCTCCCGGAGGAATCCCGGGCCGCGGGCCGCCTGCGGGGGACGCGACACGGCTGCCGCCGGCACCCTTGGGCCGGCTGGAAGCGCCCGGCCCCCGCCCCAGCGACCCCACCGCGCCGCCCCTGTGCCCTCACCGCCGGTACTCCGCGTACTCCTCCACAGCCTGCGCATCCACCTGCAGCCGCTCCATGCCCGCTGGGCCGCCCGGCGCCGGGCGCTGGGAGACGGCAGGGCCCCGGGAGCGCCGGGCGTCGCCCGCGCACGGAGAGCTGCGGGCGGGAGGCACCGGCAGGCACCGGGAGGCACCGGGAGGCAGGCGGGGGAAAGGTGGGGGACGAGGGGGGGACAGGACAGGGAGGCAGGCGGGAGAAAGGTGGGGGACGGGGGGAGACAGGCGGGGGAAGGCGGGGGACAGGCGGGAGGCACCGGGAGGCAGGGGAGGGAAGGCGGCGGCAGGCGGGCGGCTCGCCCGCAGCACGCTCCGCACCGGCGGCCGAGAAACGTGCGGGTCCGGGAGGTCTGTGCGGCGCCCGTGGGCACGGGCAGCCCCGAGCCGGGGTGTTGTCCCGGGCGCTCGCTACCGGGCGCGCAGCGACAAGTCACACACCGGGGGAGGTGTGTTTTGTTTTATTCTAGTTTGCGCAAAGCAGGGAGCTAGGGTGGTAACTCACAAAAGGCTAGATCATCAAAACTTTACACTGTTTATACATTTTAACAAAGGCATCAGCATTCACTGACTATAAATTGCGTAATTTTTCCATTAATTAGTATTCAACCCCCTATTTACCAGTCATATATCTCATTTGTCATGCTAATTGGTGCATAGGGACGGTTCTGCCCATTTGAGTCTGGGGTCTGTTTTGAGTAGGTGGTCGCGATTGCCGACATCTGGAATTACCTTTCCCCCAGTTACTGCTCAGTTCCGCTGGCTTCACTCGTGGTGGCTTTCATCCAGACAGACCATTCATCTTGGGATTGTCTTCTCTTTTCCTTAAAACAAAAAATTAGCCGAGCATACAACATTCACAATGCAATTGCCCAATCATTACTGTCCAGCTATGGCTACTGATTAACAACTAAAACAATTGCAAAGTTTGATTCAAATCTTGAGGGGCTTGATATTGAGGACAGGACAGGTGTGGTGTGCACACACTCCCCAGGAAGGCAGGCACCCCTGTGCCCCTTGGGATGGACATGCTCCCTGAGCAGCAGTGCCAGGGCATGGCCACACACATACCCACCCACCCACAAGCGCGGTGCCTGAGAAAGACACCCGCAGTCACGGGTGCCACCAGCCACACAGCACAGCACCCAAGCCCTCCCAGCGCCTGCCTTGCACCCCCATTGCCCTCTGCTGCTGCTACTGTTTAGACCACCACATTTCTGGTGGGTGGATGAGTGGTATTTTTGGTTGGTCACTGATCCCTCTTCCTTTACAAAAAAAAAATATATGTTCCATTAGAAAATATATGTTTTGTTCATAGTTCAAGACTACATGAGGCCAACTTTGGGAAACATTCCTAACCAAAGATGGTTCTTAGACTAGCAACCTGCAAGTCCCAATTCTTCTCCATGTGCCACAATCAATTGTCACCACACTGGAACAACTCCTCCAATGTGTTTTTAGTGAATCCACCACAGGCTGCTATTTCTGATACTGCACTATCTGTGTAAATTGACTGCTTCCCCTTGATACAAACAGGCTGGCCACAAAGTGACCAAATATGTGAGGAAAAAGTATAGTATGTTTTCCTTATCCGAGCTTTAGGAAATTGGTATTTAAATTGGGCTCTGCCCACTACCATAAGCTACAAGCCTTCAGACTGTGAAATTGAATCCAAGAAGAAAGGCTTTTTCCATACCAGACAGTGATGCTTCCCAAAAAAAAAAAAAAAAAAAAAAAGATACAGCTATTCAGGGAAATCTCCACATTGTTTTGATACAGCTATTCAGGGAAATCTCCACATTGTTTTGAACTGGGCAAGCCACTAGCAATGCCGCAGAAGGTGAAGAGGAACGTCACAAAGACCACGGCAATGTTTTGCCAAAACATCCCTCAGAGAGAGATGAAACAACAGGGACACTCTCAGGTTCCCAGCAGTATCCAAATAAGGCGACAGGGCATATGGTCTGGGCATTTGTCCTGTGGCTATGCCACATGTATAAGAAATTTCAGCAGAGCAGACAGCACTGCAACACAACACACACATTCTGTCACACTCAGATCTGAACACTAACAGGTCACCCTCAAAGGCAGGAAAGATATGGGAGCAAGTCCCCACTGCAGTTGATTCATCTTCAAGAGAGCCAGTGGAAGAAAATAAAATCACACAAAAAAAGTCAGGATTGTCTGGGGAAAATCAGGGAAAATTCCTCCTGTGACCAAAACTTCGAAAAAGAAACAGATGGCAGAAAGGGGACCTTGAAAACAGGACAAGAATCTCTGCAGACAGGGAGTTTGAACATACTGAGGAACACACTGCTGCAGAGGAGCTGCACAAAACTGAAGATCTCTGAGATACCTTATCTGTATGCACATTTCACTGGTGCCAGAGATCCCAGCACTGCCAATAAATGGGGAGGTGTGTGGTGGGGAAGTGCTCTGGCAAGCCTGGTTCAGATAGAATGAGCAGAGCTTCTGTGTCATGGGTTGATGTGCCTCATCTGTGCAAGATCTTTGTTAAAAACAGTCCTCTGAAATACAGTTTGGGTTTAGAGAGAAGAGCCAGGTTTCTTAATAAGGCAACTTTCAGTGAGGGGTACAAATGTTAGTCTATATGCCACTCGTGTCAGTGTTTATGCATGAACAGCCAGTGAGAACTTATTGAGAGTAGGAAATCAAGTCATTTTTTGGGAGGCATCTGTCCTATGAACTACCTCTCATCAAAATAATTAAGGATCTTTTTCCTGGATTAGATCACAGGAAGTGTTTTGCAATACAGTGTTCAGTTTATTAGCACCCAGTGCAAATAAGACCCCCCCAAGACCTGCTTGGATTTAAATCTGGATTGGTAGATTTGCATGGGAACAGATATAAAAGGTGAAATACTTTGTAACTCAGAAATGGAGTTCTTAGCTAATACAGCTATCTCAAATACTCTCTACTGTCATAGCATGAGTATTGGAATACATTTTGAATTTAGAAAACCCATTCCTGTCTTTCATCCCTTCTAAGAGATTGTTAATAGACATCCAAAATAAAATTCATTAAAGACTGCTCAAAACAGAGGGGTTTTTTTGTGAACTACCAAATAATTTTGAATAGAAGGGAAGAAAAAAAAGAAGGCTTTCTGCTATGGTGAAGAAGCCACGACACAAGGTAAGTAAAAGGAACAGGAATCCAGATGGCATGTTTTACCTCCTATAGTTGTGATGTAGCATACGGATACTGCTGGCCCAAGATCCCTGAACACATCAAAGTGGGTTGAACATATGGACACATACTTACAGTACAGCTCTGTGAGACCTAAGGTGCTGCCTACACATCAAAGGCAACAGCTTAATGCTTCATAGGGTGTTGACAGTCTCTCTCAACACCCTCTGTTAACAATAAAATGTGTGACCCTTTAAATTTTTAAAAACCCTTACAAGTTTGACAAGTGCTTGAAATTATTCTCAGTGAAACATCTATAAATTCAAGATAGCCACCTCACAATGCAAAATAATTCAGGAAAAACCTGTTTTAATATTTTAAACCTCAAGTCATCATTTTGAAGTAGTAGTCAGTCATTCTATTTCTATGGATCTGGTCAATTACTATCTGATTAGCTCTTCTGAAAACAAGAAGCATTTAAGTGGCATAAAGAATAACAAACAGTTTCCGTCAAATTGTTTCTTCCCTCCACACGTGTTATCAATATCCCAATATACTTAAAAGCAAATCAAGCAGTACTCACTTCTATAAACTTCTAACCATGAACATACACTATGCTACAATAAAAAATTAGTTTGTGTATTACTAAACCTAGTTTACAGTATTTAAAAATGTCAACATGCTTCTCTTCAGTTTTGCCATCAGAAAAACAGAACCCTATTAGACACCGACAGAGTAAGTTGATGAATGCCACGGGGAATATGGAGCTCATGTGCAAGCACAGATCAATTAATAATGAAAGATTTTTGCTGGAGGTACTGACAAACATAGTTAGGAAACTTGTAGTAATTAAGATCACTTAGAGATAAGATAATTCAGCAGCATGTGACGCCACTGCTGCTTAAGAGATGTGATTCCACAAATGTATGCAATGTGAATTTTTTTTAACTTGGGTTTCATTTTAATAACCTAAAGGATATTTTCAAATGCCTATGTGCATCATTCCTAACAATCTGAGATTAGTGAAATACCCATTCAAGCACTGGTGTTTTCCACATGAGAAACAGCAAAAGTCTAATTCACTTTTTTGGCTGCGAGAAAGGGAAGTTTCCCATTTCACTCTTGCCTTTGAAGGTGGCACACTATCAGATACATTAAATTGAACCCCAAACCTAGCAGGCTCTTTGTTTTGTAAAGTACAAAACCATGAAAGAGCACAATCCTTAGGTAAGGAAGTCATATTTGGATTGTTAAATATATCAATCAACACTCTGTATCACCTTTAAAAATACCACACCAATTTTACGTTAAGACTGTTTTAGACATTCAGCTCATTTAATTAGTCAGCGTATTTTTAGGAATGAAAATATTTTCAAGAAAATATAATAAACTGGGATCTTAAATCTTATGCAATCATTTTTCTAAATAATCTTCTTGATAGAGGTTCTAAAATTTACTCTGCTTCTGCATTCCCACAAAGGCTGTGATAGCAGCAAATACCCCCAAAACACGTACCTGCACAGGAGGTGCTTGGTTGCTAAAGCAACTTACACACATCACAAACATGCTGCGGCTCGGAAACCTCTGCACTACTAAATATTTTTAATTAGAATTCAGATATATCTAGTCAACTTCTTTAAATTATTGTGTTATTGAAAAACAAGGATTTAGCAGTTCCTTGGGAAAACAGACAACTGTGCAGTATGTGACGCATAATACTGGGTGCTAAGGATACCAATTTCACCACACTAAACACAAGAACCTATATATCCTTGTGCCATGTTTCTGTATTTTTAAAATTAGTTCATTTTAAACAGATCAGCAAAGTTTTGTGATCCTAACAGTGCATAGGCAGTTTGTTAAGAGCTGTCTCAGTGTGTTTCACAGAGTCTGTCCATCCATTCATCCCAAAAGTTCTTCAGTGTGGAACCACTTGGCACTTTTTCTTCTTCACACACAACTGTGAGACAATGCTTGGATATCTTCATTATGCTAAGGTTACTATACAGAGATTCAAAATTATTTATTTAGATGAGAAAAGCAACAGAAAGAACAAGAGAATAAAGACAATTTCCCCAAGATTTTTCACTGCCAGATATTTAGTTGTAGAACTCGAGGGCTGTATTGAGACCTGTGCTGTTTCTGTCTATTTAGACAGCAATCAGTATATACTCTTTTCATTCCATTTTTCTTCATTAGAACTTTTATTTGGAAGTGGGTCTTGAACATTTGTTGCTACCTACATTAAGCAATCACTCAGAGGCACAGAAGTACTGCCAATTACCTAGTGAAATCAGCTGATAAACACTCAAGAGGCAAATTACAGCTGGGAAAATTGAAGTCTCCTAATTTACCAAAAGATTTCAAGACAAAACTAAAACACTCCCCCATCCCCCATATCAGCAGTTCTTTATATAAGAGAGGTCTCCTGCCTTCCAAAGAGTAGAAGAAGAAAAGGAAATAATACCCCAAACCCCATCCAGCCTAAGAACCAACAAAGCATAAGGCGATTCCATAGACACAAAACTTGAATGAAGTCACTTTAGGGGGCATTGTGATATCATCTGAAATGGGAAATACACAGCTGCATCATAAAAACTGCAGCACAGCAGAAACACTACTTAAATACTCCTCAGAAAGAAAAAAATGGCAACACAACCAAATGCTGTGATACTGTCAAGCATTTTGGACCTGGGGGAAAGTTGTAGGCTTTCTCCTGCTTCTTCTTCACAAGCCCTTGGGTTCTTTACACAACCTCCTGTCTTTGTAGGGCTGCCACACTTCTCACGTGTCCTATATAGGAGGCTGCAGGCTAGAACATGCAGATGTTTTCTTACTACTGTTGCTAATAGGAAAGTCAGCTGAGACCCTCCCTTTATCCCTTCCTTACCCTTTTTTACCTTAGTCTGCACACCTTAAGTTTAGTTTTGCCACTCTGAAAAGCGTTGTCATCTCAGCAAAAACGATGAAGGTCAGCTTTCACCTTCTGCACTGCTGGAGCACAACTCTTTCAACAGTATTCATGAATGGAACTTTTATGCCATAAGTGAGGTAGTTTTTTCTCTAAATAACTATATATAACATTTTGTCAAGTACAAACCAATTCCAGTGAGCCATTGGGCTACCAAAACATAAGAAAAAAAACAACTATTTGCTAATGGCCCCAGGAATTACCACGACTGCATGTATCAGTCTCCAATATAAAATAACCTGCTTGTGCACACAGCGACAAAGACTCAGCTTGCAAGTCTTGTTATGTTTATTTAAGATGTGTCAATAGCTTTGAGGTTTCATATACCCTCACAAGACAAAAAAGGTACTTTTGTCTATACACACAAGAACTGTGTGTTTATAGCACAAAGGTTTTGGTTTGTAACAATCAAGTATCTAGGAAATAAACCAGACAGCTAGATATAAAAATCTATCTATCTATCTGTTGTCAACATGCAGGTTCAAAAGAAGTTCTGCAGGTATCTTCTTCACTCTTAGGTTAAACTCTTCATTCTTAGGTTTGCCATTAAAGATCTAAATCAGTTGTTTTATTTTCATTTCTTTCTCCCCTCACCTCTAACCTGAGGAAAGTTTCAGGGCATTAGAATTTCAAGAGCTGAAGAACTCAGTGACTGAGAAGGAAGAATACCAGAAAGAGTACTACTAAACCTCAGAGATGTACAACTTTCCAACCCAAAACCAGATAGAGCACATGTAGCAAGAATGACAAGACTATTTAATAACAAAAAAACCCACCAAAAAACTCCAAACAGGAACATTTACAAGTACAATTAAAAATTTATTTTTCTCTTTCTGTATTGAAGTGAGTATATGTTTACACACAATGTGACAAAAAAAATCATCTGGATACTAAGTAAGTACTAACTAAGATTGCAATTGTATTTTCCTTTATAACCGTTGAGAATATCAGCAGGGAAACAGAAGAAAGAAAAAAAAATACATAACTTTGTCTGGTATATTATCCAGCGCCTCCGGTTTTACTCATCCCCAAAACCTCACTCACAGGACACTTTTGGCAGAAGTCCCCGAACATTCTGTCCCCTCCAAACATTCAGTACAATTTAAAAAACAGGTTCAGTGGCACTTTAATATGATTTCAGTAACATTTGAGATACAGTGCACCCACATGGCATGCAATTCACTTTGCTGTAAGGCTGACTTAGACATAAGGCAAACATTACCTTAGCTCTCAAATATTCCATGATAAGACACCCTTAGTACATATACCTCTGTTAAATGCAGAGATGCCTTGATTCCCGTCATTGCTTTTCCTTCTGATCTAGAAAGCAACTCAGGGAGATGGTGTGCTATACTCAACACAAACTGCAAGGCATTCAAATGTTAAAAACAAACAGCAATGAATAAAAATAAACTATATTCACATATCCAAAACTTATTTCCATCACTTAAATAATTTTTTCTGCAATTACAAAATACATACACTTAAATATCTTTTTAAGAAAGAATCATCTAAGAGATCACAGATGATGATTTGCTTTTGATAATCTAACTGCCCTATCTCTGGCATAAAGATAAACCTGGACAGTGTAACTACCTAGAAAGTTTTCCTATTATAATAAATTTTCTTAAATATACAGTAAATTCTCTAACTATTCTGACAGTGCAAATAAAGACATTCTTTGGGTCACAATTTAAAAATATTACCACCAATGCTATCCTCAATTTAATAGTGTTTTAGTAAGTAACAAAATATTTTAAGTGTACACATTTTCTAACATTTGTTTAGCAACACATTTTCCTCAGTTACCTCGGCTTAATGCAGATCACAAAAAATGAATAAGCTACAATACTGCTCGCCTATCCAAAAGATATGTTATATTCATACTTAAATAAATATATTTAGAAACCTACCTATAAGCTTCTCATTGCTTTCCACATATCGTTATTATCCAATGGCCTACTACACCAAATCAAGAATATCAAAATATCTTTAGAGACAACAAAGATCACTTCAGAAGCACTGCTCAAAGGCAATGAAATAATGCTTTGAGAACCTAAGCACATGTTAGGCCTACATAGATCCAAGCACATTGTAGAATACGATAGTTTACGTTTGTTTTAGAGTCAACTACTTCTTTGCCCTAGACAGAGATAAAAAGCTTATCTTAAATATTATCCATCAATGACGTAGCTACACAAAGCAGCCCTGTTTGCTATCTAATGTTGCTTGCTGGCTTTACACGTTTATTTGAAGTCACTGGCACCTGATGATTAGTTCCATTAGTGGTATTTGTTGCTGAGCCATTCACAACGATGTAATCAACCTTGTTTTCCAATTTCACGAGGCGTTGTAAGATGTCATCCAGAAGAACAGCAATTGTTCTCTTAAGATCAGCTGAAGATAATGGAAAAAACAAATTACAGCCTGTTATTTACTACATGTGGAAAAGAACTGCCATTTCAACATATTCACATCTTAACACTTGCTATCCTCCCTACCACACTTTTTGGAAAGGAGTACAGATTGGTGTACAAGTACAGAATTAAACAGCTGCTTGATTTTTCTTTAATACCATTTCTTTGTTATTTTAGGGAAGGGAGATACCACCATAACAGGGAACGGTGAAGGCAGCCAATTAAATATTAGAGTGTAAGAACAAAAACACTAGTTGGAACATTAGAAGTGACTATTCAAAGGTATTATTTCAAATTTCATCCAGACAACAGCACTGGAATACTCAGATATGTCACCTTTTAGCCTTGGATGCAAGAGAATATATCTAAATATTTTCCAGCATAAAGAAGGTAGTTAATAGCTTTCCCCTAAATGACAGATTTAGCCCATAGAAAAGCTGCTATTAGAAGGTATCTTTTTGCTTCTTACCTAAGCTACAAAGCAAGGGTAAAAAAAAACTATTTACATATTTATTGACTGAAAAATAAGAGAAAATATAGGAAAAAAAAATCCCATGCTCTGGAACACAAAACCAGTAACATCTTTCATCAAAAGCTAATTATGCTGTTTCCAATCACCATCTTCTTTCAGATTTGAAAAAAAATTAACAAACTTACCAGATTTTACAAGGTGCCAAGACTCCCATTACACATGAAGACATCTACAAACTCTGTCTCTACCCCCCACCCTCTAATTTGTTCTTAACTAAGCAGAAATATTGGGGAGAAAGATCACAGGCATCAAAGTGAAAAAATAGGAGTAAAACAGATAAAATTAAAAATCAGTAGTAAATTAAGTTTAAAAAAAGAGAAGTCTCAGGTCAGCCCCTTCCTCTAAAATTAACTAGTTCTTGTTTAGTAATGTTAACTTTGAGAAAATAAAAAATAAATTGCTTATCAATTCAAGCCAGAGCAGGGTCTACTGCCAGTAACAGAGGGTAGGTCATGTACTCTGTAGTATAATTCTGTGCTCAACAGTCTGAGGGAAGGAATTGTCAAGTTTTAATTCTGATGATCAGCATGTAGATCAAGAGATTACTTCGTTTTTTATTAAATTTCAGACAAAACCTCAGAAGACAGGTCTCATTTGGAAATACACTGTAAGACTTATAGAGCAAGAGAAAGCTACAGTACAAAAGGATTTTTCAGGGTTTTTTTTATGATAGAAAAACTTAATTACACAGTAAAGGAAGGAAGTCCTTGATGACAAAAAAGAAAAGTGGAAGGAGAAAACAGGGAAGAAAAGAGAAGGCAGTCTCTTACTGTCATAAAAATTAATTTTAAGAAGGAAAGGATTGAAGGTTTAAACACTTTTTACTGTCCTACTCCTCTTGGGTTGCTCCTGCACATCTTGTCATCACAGACTTGCTTCCTTCTTCCTGAGCAGCAGCAAAAAGACTTCAGACACATTTTTGCTGCTTACACTCTTACCAAATGTCTATAAAGGGCATCCTACGACAGGCACAGGCATTTAAGGAAATCTTAAGAAGGGGATCAAAGTACATTACTACGCATCTTTTCAGATACTACTTTTTTAAAATAAACATTTTTAGTTATCTTTTCAATATTTCAGAAGGTAGTGAATACTGGCCACCTATTTATCAAGTTAGGTACATATTCACAAGACAGGCAAATCAGACAGAGAGATATGATGCAGCAAGTATTAAAGCTCACAAGACAATAAACCTTATCTGTTATGGCTACTTCTAAAACAAGGGGAGATTCTGCTAAATTCATAATTGCCTTGCAGTCTCCAGACTGCAAACTCAACTAGTATGTTGCTTTTTCGCTGCTTTTTTAAGGAGAAGAAAAGTCAAGAAATAAAAGTGAGAAATTAGCAATGAGGTACTAGAAGAACTGGGAATGTTGAAGTGACTTAATATAAAACTTTGTCCCTGTATCATGCACATGCTTATTCCTCAGAAGCTGGAGATTCAGAAAAAGCATAATGTAACTGTTACTTCTGTAAGTAACTGTATTCATGTACCTGGAGAGATCTAAAAAAAAATCCTGGAAAGTGAAATTTCATGTCTGAAGCCTGATTTTGCAACTCATCTTAATCTTCAACTTCATTGAATAAACTAAAATCAAATCAGTTAATATAAAGACGTTTTTTCTGCTGAAGAGCAGCATATACTACTTTAAAAAAAAAATTATAACTTTACAGTTTTCAGAAAAAGAATATATTCAAGTAACTAGTATGGCTTTTTTCCTCTTACCATATCCTGCCACAGAGGCTCCACCACCACCATTCATTAGGTTTTTATTTTCTTCTGCCAGTGCTTTGACATATCTTTTACTGAGATCTAATATCTGTCCACGCAGCTCAGCACTGCTTTGGCGTCTTGGATACTGGAAAGTGTAGCGTAGCAACATCAAACCCCAAATGATTCCAAAGACTAGTAAAAACATACTCAGTTTCTGGGACATATTTTTTCTTGGAAATGTTAGAAACATTTCTGATGAAGGCCACAGGCGTGTCCTGATTTCAAGGTAAGTAACTGAACTTGGCTTTGTCAAATTATATTACATATTAAACAAAAATAGTATTTCTATGAAGTGACAAATCTTCTAGCTGGATCATCTTGAACGTATCTTCTCATGTTTTAGTTGGTCGTGATTCCTGAAATTTGTAAAGTACCACTTGGTTATTCAAAACTGCTACAGTTGTTGAGATCAAGAACAAATATCAGTTTCCAAATACAGTATCATTGCATAATCTAGCAAAAAATTGTGGGATTTTATCTGCTTAGAGGTTCAGTTATCTTTCCATCTCACCTGTCATTTACACGGTTTCCTCCTCCTATGTTTACCTATTTTTATTCTCCAAAAATCAAAACTTCTGTTCTTCCACAAATCACCTTAAGTATTTTAAATACCGGAATTTAAACTGACATTAAACTCAAATGCATTTCAAAGAAAATGCAGTATCTAGAAGAGACCTGTAAAACATTTCTGTACAACATTGTATGAACTATACACATACATCTACACACAAGATCTTGTGCAATGATTCACTTGATTCTTACTCTTCACTTCGAGGCACAGAGCAAGTATGAACAGACAACATGTGGAATGATGTTTCTTGATTGGTTAGCTAGTTCAAAGTTTCCTCTCCTGGTTTTGTACACCATTAAGATTTATTTGTTTTGGTGTTTTACTACTGAATAAAAAGATAAAACCAAAATAAATTGGCACATTGCACCTACCTTCAGGATTTTGCTACAACTTTAAAAAATATCTTACCATAATACCCAATTCTGATCCTTCAATAGACTAAGGCTTCAGGAGGAAAGCAAGTGGTAGGAAAGCTTCAGCAGTTAAATAACAAATGTTCAGACAGTTTGAAGCAGTTTGAGCCACACATCTTCAAGGATGTACTGGGAAAAAAAGAAAAGATTTAAACAAAAAGTGAAGATATCTTCATTTACTTGTGAAGTAGTTGCAGTTGAAGGCTTCAAGCTACATGCTTTTAAAACAGAAACACATTTTAAAACCTAACTTCAAGCAACTGTTAGGGAAGAACATAGAATTCATTTCCATTTTATTATGAATGCATGCATTTGAATGCCCAGTAACTGACTTCAACTTTTACTTTTAAAAGAAAGCTTGGTAAGAATCTCACTCAGCATTTCCTTCTTCTTGGGTTATAAGACAGTGACAACAGATGTTCAGGATTCATAATATATGTACATGCACATATAGTTACATATGCATCATTCTCTTACTAATTTTACCCCTCAAATGTATCCCACATTTTCAGAATCTTTCCATGTGTACCTTGTATTTCTCATTTTTCACCCAGCTCTGAAACTACTCCAATTATTCAATACTTTTTTAGAAGAGAATTTCTATTATTTAACATAGTCCAGACAAAGCTACTCATTTCACACAATAGTTACACTTTTCCTCATTATTCCCAGTTCTTCCCCACATATTACCTGACACAAGCACTTTTTAGACTGATATTACACATCTAATAGGGTTCCTCACCAGACTTTCTGTAGTGGCACATTAGGCCTTGGTTTGTATCAGAATATCGAGACCGAGCATCTTGTACTCCTGAGCTCTCATCTAAACCTGACTTTGTCTCCATGGCATCTTTTGTCCCCTCCACTGACCAGTTCCACCAGCCTTATGCTGACACCCTGCTGTCTGCTGCCAACACAAGTGTCACTGCCAGCAGGGCCCCGAGCCCTGCTTGTCGCTTACCCTTCACCTTCGCTCTTCAGATAATCCTCTCAACAGGCAAGCCAGCGTGCCTCATTCAAGTGGAAAATTTTTGAAGTGCTCTAAAATCAACATGCATATCTCAATTATTCTGAAAATGATTAACCCAAGGCAGGGAGACATAAGGACTTGGACACCAAAGTTGCTGTAAAGTAACAACGTGCTGTGTATAAAATGCCCTATGGTAACCACTGCCAGTACATAAACTCTTACTTTTACTGCTGGGTGCACTAATGCAAGTGGCAATCCCAAGTCACTGAATGAGGAAAGCTCACTTCATCCTCCACTGTGGGGTATGACTGTGCACAAGGACAGACAGTCAACACACAGTAATTTGAACGCCCACTGTAAATGCAGTGGGATGCACTTTGTTCAAGGAACGTGCTTATCCCCTCCTAAAACTGTTTTAAGATACAAATTTGTCTTAAGTACATAAAATAAGACAGAAAACAATAAAAACTTACATTCCACAGCATGACTATCTGGAATTGTGTGGTTTAAGATTTCCTGAAACAGATCTTCCCTAAACATGCACTAACCAAAACTTCTTTTCCCTAGCTGTTTGCCAAACCTATGGCTCTGCACTCAGACTTTAAAGAACAAACTGCACCCACATCGTTATGTATCTACATAATCTCTGAACAGTATTAAATATGATGGAAAACATTTATGAGGTCCAGGAGTAGAGCATTCATGTGATAGCTGAGAAGACCAAACAGTATCCCTCAAGAAGAGACTCTAAGTTTCAACCCCCATTCCCAAAAGTCTCTGCTTCTTCTATTAAACAAAATAATAATTAAAAAAAAAAAAGAACAACCCAACAAAACTGAAAAGAACAAATAGCTCTTACAAAACTTGAATTTAGTTCAGCTGTCCACGTATCTCCAACCATATCTCAACCTGAAGCATTTAGACAAGATCACTACAGTCCTTTGGAGCAGAAATAACTCTGCCATCACAGTGTAAATAAGACCACAAGCCAGGATAAGAGGTCTAGCCAAGAGGAACAGATTGAATAAACTCCTGCCAAGCAGCAGCAGGAATTGCAGACTGGGCCATCGCCATGTAGATCTGATCCACAGTGCACATGCTGACTACCGAAACTAATGGAAATCAAGGACTTAACCTGCTGGGAAATTGCCTAACACCCAAATACTGACACTAGGCAATGGAACTGGGAGCAATGTGTACCAAAATTAAGAGAACTATTTGTATTTGTCACTTTTCGTACAAATTTTTAAAGGCCATTCCCCCTTAATGAATTCCAGTGTAATCTCAAAGTTCTGGAGATTTGGTCTCCTCTTTCCCCCTGAAGCATGCACTTCTAGTGACCCATAACATACTCCCTGCAAGACCCTTCCAAGATTACACAGTGTCGGGGAAAAAAAAAAAAAAAGCCCAAGCTTATACCCACATGATTTGGAAGTAGGAAAAACACAGTATCGGAGCAGCAGAAGCACATATTAGGAAGAAAATAGCACAGCAAAATGGATGGATTGGAATATTCTTGTACCTCCTGTTGCCCTGAAGGGTCACCACTTCTCTATGAGAACATTATAATTTAAACAAAACTTGGACTCAGAATGGACTTTTATTTTCAATAATTCAGAGGTAGTATCCCATAAGGTAAAGGCACACATGTAAGAAAGAACATTGCCTCTTTCTGATCTTTATTACCCTCATTCTCTCAAAGTACAGAATATGCTGAGTTGGAAATCCTCCCTGAGCAGGAAAAAAAGGAAGCTGAGACTTCCTTCTTCACACTGATTTATCCTGGAGAGGAATGCTGGCATACCACTCTCCCAACCACAACTGAGGGACTTTTGTGGCAAAGGCAGTCAAAGCGCTGCAGAGAGCAACAGGAAAAAAGGGTGCATCAGATCTACACCTTCTTGGAATTCCTACCATCCCTAATCACGGAGACTGAGACAAAAGGAAGACAACCATGATGATGAAGGAGTACGACCAGAACAAAATTTGAGTATGTGAGGAGGGAAAGAAAAGAAACAAAACCCAAAACCAACAAACCCAAAACAAAACAAAATATTCAACATAACAAACCCAAATCAAACAAAACTCCTGAGTAGGCTGCAAGCAAAATGGCAATCCAAGAATCCATGAACGTGTTGACCTGGCATGGCCTGTTTTTTCGGTAACAGTAAAGGGCCACAGAATTAGCTTCTGTGAGAAGCTGCTGGAAGCTTCCACCATGCCCAGCAGAGCCAATCCCTGATGGCTCTGAAGATGGACATGCTGCTGGCCCAATTAGAGAGGTTGGTATCGCCTCCGTGATGGCACATTTAAGAACAAAATCAAAACAGCACGGGGCACTTTTTTCCGGAGGGGATGAGGCACTGCTGCCAGGGTATCCCAGCGCAGCCCGTGGCAATGCCCCACACGCCCACCGTTTCGGCAGCCCGCCGTGAGCCTGGCCTGCCTGGCTGCCCATAGCCAACCACACCGTGGCGGCCGCCACTGCCTGCACGGTGCCGATGCGGAACCTGGACGAAATCAACCTCTCAGCGCTGCGGGATCCTGCAAGAATCTTTGAATTGGTGGTGGCAGGTTTTTTTCTAGCTAGAGAAGAGGAGGAAGTGAGGACGTGTGAAGGAGAACAACATGGCGGCAACAGGGTCAGTGGAAAAAGAGGGGGAGGAGGTGCTCCAGGCGCCGGAGCCGAGATTCCTCTGCAGGCCGTGGTGAGGACCATGGTGAAGCAGCTGTGCCCCTGCAGCCCAGGCAGTCGACGGGGGATGCAGAGATCCACTTGGAGCCCGTGGGAGAAGTGCTCACACCTGAGCCGGTGGATACCCCAGAAAGCTGTGATACAGTGGGAGACCCGGTGGAGAGAGGGCGCCCCTGCTTCCAAACTAGAGCAACCTATCCATAGTGGACTGCACTCTGTGGAAGAGTGACCCACACCGCAGCAGTTTTGGGAGGACTGTTTGCCTGTGGGAGCGACTCGCGTTGCAGCAGTTTTGGCAGGACTGCTGCTTGTGAGATTAGAGCCACGCTGGAGAAGTTCACGGAGAACTTGTCTCCCGTGGGAAGGACTTGCAGCATTGCAGAAGAAAGACTCCTCTCCCTGAGCAAACAGAAAAAGATCTCAAGTGACAAACTGACCAAAACTCCCACACCTTCTTTCCCTGCACTGTCGGTGGGAAGGAAGAAGGGGCTGGGAGGAAAAAAGGTGTTTTAAAGGCTTATTTTATTCTCATTATCCTCCTCTGACTCTGTTAATAATAAATTTACTTTATACCTTTAAATTTGAACCTGTTTTGCCCTTAAGAGTGTTTTTCTCTCAGTGCTCATCTCAACGCATGAGCCCTTCATTAATTTTTTTCCCTCTCTGCCCAGCTGAGAGCAAGAGAAGGTGAGCGAACAGCTTTCATGGGTGCCTGGCGTTTGGCCAAGTGTAAAACCACGATGATGAAGAAGAGAATATTTTCCAGATAATCCTTTCAATAAACACCGATTCAAGTGCCAGTTTTCTGAAGTTCTTTAAATCAGCATGCATATTTCAATTATTCTGGAAAGTACAAGCCCAAGCCAGGAGCAACATTAGAACTTGGAGCTACAACCAGTTCCTGAATGAGGATCTGACACTATGTTTGCCTTTCACAGACATACAAAGAGCTTGGTTTTCTTCACTGTTTCACTGCTGATTGTCTAAGAAAAGTACTGCCAAAACCTACCAATGTGGATATGACTTGGTCCAGTGCTAGCACAACACTGACATACATCTGGCAACAAAAACAATGAGCTAAGGCACTCATCCACTCCAAAATAAAATCCTGTCTCTATCCTGTGACCTGTATTTCAAAATCAGTCATATATAAACCATATTATTTACTGCATGAAACAAAAGGAGCAAAGGTAAAAGAAAAAGCTACAGAACATGCATTGTATGTTCCATAATAAAGCAAAGTTCTAGTAGCTCTGATACTACTTAACTAAACAGTAGCATTGGACTTCAGTTTGAATACTGACCCCTCTCCATGGAAACCAGCCCATACTTAGAAAACAGCATTCTTGAATTTTGTTGCAAAGTCTTCCTCAGATTCTGCTTTACTCATTCGCAGAAAAACCAAGAGATTATATTAACATACAACACAAAGGAATGCCTCATACATCCCCTGAAACAACCTCAGGTTATCAGGAAAACAAGGCATACCTAAATCCTTAAAAGCTTATTGTACCTTACAGCACTGCCACTTCTGCCAGTCAGCTCATGGAAGACTGGTACATACTCAGCATCA
Source organism: Aphelocoma coerulescens (assembly GCF_041296385.1). NCBI lineage: Eukaryota > Metazoa > Chordata > Aves > Passeriformes > Corvidae > Aphelocoma > Aphelocoma coerulescens. The sequence continues at coordinate 41,213,656 of NC_091015.1, read as the reverse complement.
TTTTTCTAGCCTACCCAAGAGATGGCAGCCTTCCTAAACCACTAGAAATGGTTACAGGGCAAATTTAAACCTGTCCTGCAGAGATGATTTGTGTACTTTCTAGTTTTGAAAAATGTACAGGACAGATGACGATAATTATTTATTTTTAAGAGAAAAAGCAGCAGGTCCATCAGGTATTTTTGGTAGTTATTAATAAGCAGTTTGCAAATGCAAAGAATACAGAAAACCAAAGCCTGAGAGAATCCCATTTGATTCAAAGATCAAAAATACTTTTAAGGATAAAGAGAAGAAAAGTGCAGTGAAAATAATACTGTTAACATACAGTCCAATAAAGTCACCTCTTTGGTCATATATTTTTGAAAGATAGAATCTCAAATACTAAGGCAGTAGTTCCTCAGTGATACTCTAGATACCTAGACAGGTCTCTAATGAACTAATATATTAAGAAAATAGGCTTGATAAGTGGGAATTTTACTCAACCTATTACTACCACAATATTTATCTGTTCCTCACTTCCAAATTATGATGAGCAACAACATGACACCGTGAATTCAAGAGCAGGTCTGGCTTTGCAACCAGTTATTATTATTAACTGCATAAACAGAAGAAGTGATTTATCAAGACAGAGCTTAAAAAAAAAAGCGATACACAGTCATAGAAGCGTGCATCCAATTACAGAGGAAGTGGAAAAAATCTTGTAATAGAACAGACAGCAGACAGAAATCAGGACAGTACAAAAGCTGACATTAATAATTACTATAAAATAATTGTAGAGTACAAAATTGGAATTCATTACCATCTCAGTGGGAGCACAAAAAGTTTCTGAAATTATTAATGATTTAAAATTACCACACTAAAATTACATCTGTAAGAGAAATAACTATTAAATTCATGGCCACAAACATCCCTCAGTACAGAAAGGGTACTGTATCAGTAAACAATAAACTGTCTGTAAATACACAGGGTGATATCTCATTGCAATAGCCAGCAAACATTTCAGGAAGACAAGAATCACTGGGCTTTACAGAATACCAGGAAAAAAATTCCACAGTACCATCAAGCTCCATTCTATTATTTTCCCTTTTTTTGCATCTATTTACAGGATGCACCCTCTGGCCCATTTACCTCTGTGACCTCCAAAATATTTTGTTTTCTAATTTTCCAACAGAAAACTTTGAGCATCACTCAGCCGACAGGAATCAGTTGTGCTGACCATTCTGAGAGCAGACAGGCTGGTTCTACGTTATTCGGAAAACCATCTGCAGTTTCTGTGCAGCAATGAAAATGGGAAGTCTAAGGAATAACTGACACACCAAAACAGCATAGAACATATTCACTAGCCAGTTAATTGTAGAAGACTGAGACAATGAAATTAGCACCTAGAATCCCAGGACATCACATGCTGAGACTTTTTGGAATGCCAAAAATGAAGTTTGTATTCTGGTAGTTTGCAGTCTTAGATGGCTGTTGGTTTGGCAGTAGGTGCGATTGTTGCTTTGGCAATCTGCATGAGGTGCAGCTGCCAAACAGGTGCCCAAAGAAGTGAAGTGTTTACACAGAGCCCTGTTTAAAACCAGTGCATAAGGAAGAATCACATTCCTCGTATTTTTATGAGTGCACGAGTTCTTGAGAAGATGCCAATAAAACTACTGTCCTGCACTGGTACATCCATACTGGTGACTGTTGCAGACCAACACTGTCCTTTGGTTCCCAGGTTCACTCAGACAGCTGCACAGCACCATAGAAGAGCAGGATATTCTACTCAGAACCAACCATTAAAAGCAATGCCAGTTCCCAGACAAGTGAAACCACATTTAGCTGTCTTTTGTTAAAATTTACTCTTAGCACTTCAAGTATTCCTATTATTGTTGCTGTAAAACTTGGTCAACAGAAAAACATCACAGCAGAGAGGGAAAAGAGGATAGATACTTTACTGACAAAACTTCAGCAATCCTGACATAACAGAGCCCACCAAAATGTGCTGATGAAACCCAAGGGTCTTTTCAAACTGCATTATAGATGAGCAGATAGAAGAGACCGTTTACATTAATAGCTGCTAGATTCAAGTGAAAATACCAGTACTATAAAACACACTGATATCTTAAGAACAGGTAAGAAGGCACATTTCTGGGCAAAAAAAGGCTGCTCTGTCACTATGAAGGCTGCTGGCCTGCAGGTTTTAGCAGTTCTGTACCACTTTTAGAGCGTGCTGCCAAAGGAGTCTGCCTTTGTGTCTTTTCCAAGGCATCTATCTTTATACCTTCTCCTGCAGCATGTGTTCCTTCATTCCCTGCTTCTACATGCCCAAGACTTGCAATTACCTTGGCATACTGAAAAAAAAAAATCCTTTTGCCTTGTTGCTAGGTGTCTTTTGGGGAATACCTTTAATGGGTATTCCAAGTGAAGGAAACATGAGGTTTAAGGGAATAGCAAAAATGGGTAACTACCAAAAATACCTATTTTTCTGCAAAGAAAGAAAAAAATCTTGTGTGCTCCCAACAGTTCCTGTCTCTCAATGCAGCCAAAGGATATATGGGCCAACAAAAGTCACAGCTCATCAAGCAGACACAGTATTGCTGCTGATGAGCTGCTGGGACTACCTCAAACGTATCTTAAACCAGGAGTGGTTTTACCTCCTACAGACTTCTAAGAACAGCACCAATTTGTCTTGTAGCTGAACTTCGAGTTGAAAGCACAAACATATTGCTTTTGGCTTGAAAACCCACACAACAAGCTTACAGTGGCTCTGGTATAAAATTATCTGAGAGCCCAAACACTAGACTACCTTTTGTCAGTATTTTAGAAATACTGGAGAGCTGTTTCTATTTAAATGCATGCAATCCTATTTTAATTGGTTTTGCTTTACACCTACTACCAATAATTATTTTCATTTTGCATTGTGTCTAAGGACTCTCCTCAAGTACTTTAGAGTATCTTTTTTTCAGCACCTTCCCCCTTTATTTTGCCTACTACTGCCAATGAATGCTTTTAAAATAAACCAACCATTTAAAAACAGAAATTCTTTGTTCCTTGCCTGTGGGCAGTCGGCCAAGATTCAAGATTTTGAGAGGGGAAATGGCTTGGCAAGGCTTGTGAAGAAAATTAAAGCAAGCAGATATCAATAGGGACAGTATATCAATAGGGACAGTATTTTACACTTGCTGAACTTCCCCTCCTCCCACTGGGTCCATCTGGGCCCCAAAACATTTCTATATCTCTGTATCAGGTTCTTAAATAATAATAATAATAATAATAATAATAATAATAATAATAATAATAATAATAATAATAAATATTTTTTCAAAAATCTCAGCTTCATTTTCCCTGGGACACTTTATTTTCTCTTCATGCCTTATTGCCACCATTCAGGTCACTGTAGGACCCTTGCTCCTTGATAAGAGTCACTTATGACAGAGCACAAGGGACCTTCCTGGCTTCTCGTTTCCCAGTAACACTGCCACAGTTTATTAATTGCAGGCTATGACAAGTACTCCCACAGTACCTCTGCTCCCTTGTGAAATCTCACAGCGGTCTTTGTATCACTCTTTCCAAAGCCCCTGAGAGTCCAAAACTTCCTCCTGAGATGATAATGTTTAGCTAATTTTGACTAGTTTTATAGAGAGCCAAGGCTGCAGGATGATGCATGTAGGTTACTGGTAAAAGAGGGACTTTGACTGAATGTTTTAAAGAGACCTAAAAGGAAGGCAGGTGTCATTAAAGAGAATTAAGAGGGGAGTGGGGAGACAACTAACAAAGTGACAGCTGCAGTGGGGGAGAGATTGCCACTGCTCACACATGTACACACAGTGCACCACACAAACACTATTCCTGTAGAGCGGCAACAAAAAAAGGACTTGTTCCACTGGGGAGAGAGGAAGAATTTAACTTGTCTGGTTTTCTTTCAAGAAACCTGAAGAATTCAAACTGAGTATGAATTTGCCCACTAAAATTATGTTTCTATGGCAAATCTGCAATACAGACGAGGCTTTGGATTCATGCTCCTTCCCAGTAGGCTGACCCAGGTGAAGATTTCAGAAAAATAACACTGGAGGAAAAATTAAAGACAAGTGATTTCTTTTATTCTACATCTTTTCTTCTACAATCTTATTTCTAGATTGACTTGTCAGCTCATCTGAGCATAATAATGGATTATGACAGACATTAGTTAACTGTAACACCTCAGTGGTATGCACTGCAAAATATTTTCTTCTTAACATTAAGGAGGTACCCAGAAATTTAACTGGATTATTTATATCATTGTAGCCTCCTATTTCTTCAATATTACTGAAGAAACCAATTTCATTTGAGCAAGTTTTACATTCCCTTGTCTAGCCCTCTAGTCCAGGCCCTATTTTATGTAGACAAAGTACTCATTCAGTTCTGAGCAATCCAAAATTCATCTTCTAAATTACATAGGCAAATGCTAATACACCTACTTTTTTGTAAAGTTTGTAAAGTTTTTTTGTAAATCATAGAAGAAAATATAAGAGGCTATTATTAATAATGCTCAGTTGAGAAAACCCAGCCCATAAAATGGCACAAATTATTAATCACAGGTGAAAGAGGTTGTTAAAAAACAAATAGCATATAAAGTACATTTTAGCAGTAAACTTGTACCAGGAAAAATAAATTTATTTGAGTAACTGAGCATCACAGATTTTTCACAGCTACTGAAAAATGGCTGGTTTTGACACTTACTAGTCTTCAGATACATTGACTACACAGCTGACAATTTTAGCTGACAGCATGCATTTATCCTACTTACAGTTTAGGCATGATGCAAGAACTAGTCCCCTTTACTATTCTCAGAAAATGTACAAGTGATCATGAACTCCAGGGGAAATATCTTAATTTTAGCAGCTAAATGACATCCAATCCCCAAGATACACCACAATTTGTGATTAGCTAATACCAGTGCCTCCTTTAAGGAGATAACAGCCAAAAAGTGTCTAAAATCAGATACTACAAAAGCTTTAACAAGAAAATGGGGGGGGCTGGGGGGTGGGGAGAAGTAGCTTTATTTCCAGCTGTAAAAAACTTTAGGAAAAAGACCTATTTACTACACCAAAGGAATTCCAGCATAATTGCTTAATTCTCTGGAGCTCTCAAGTACCTATTAAACAGCTACATATTTTAACAACTAAAATAATATAAAGAGGCCAGAATAACTTAGGCTTTATACACATGGGTATCTGCAGTCAAAACAGGAACAGAGATAACAATAAATTTCTACATTTGGTCTAAAACTACAACCACACTGCTTGTGACTCTACCAGAAGATGCTACTCACAATCTCATACTATCCTCATATTGTCTCCTTTCTCTGATATTCTCACGAGACCAAAACAGCAATTCATTACATTTGTTCCAAAATGAACACTACGTCACAGTTAGTACAAATCGCATGCACACTTAACTATGATGTGCATCATGTTCATATTCTGAAGGTTCTTTTAAAATAAAAAGTTGCAATTCCTACAAAGATCACTTTTCACAGTGAAAAAACACACCCCTCTGCCCCCAGTTCGCCCACTGAGGGGGCAAAACAGCAACAACAAAAACCAAAACAGCAACCAAAAAGAACTAGTTAACCCAATCTGAACTGTTCTAAGGAAACTCCACGTCATGTCATAGCATAGAAAAAAAAATACTCTCTGCTTGTTTTGTGGCACACAAACACAGAAATTACACTCCACTTTAGTTGTCAGTATCTTTTAGAGGACAAGAGACATAAAAGAGAATTTACAGGATGCTGCCATGTTAGGTTAGGGAACCAAAAAGAGAGTTTATTAATAATGAATGATGAACAGAGCTACAGAAGAAAGGTAGAGATAATAGTACGTTATACATATTTACCAAAATAAACTTAATTGAAGATAAGTGCAGCCAAAACATCATCAGATGTTACATATAAAAGCAATTTTATTATATTGTAAGAAGGAAGCGTTATTCTACAACTCTCGCTGTCAGGAAATTTCATATATTATAATCTCCTAAAACTGAATGTTTCAAACCTTGCAGACTTCATTCAGTATTATTTTTACCTATTTCTTCAATAGCATCAAAGAGACCAATTTCAGTGAAATATTTACTCCTTTGTTTTGGGTTTTTTTATGCAGACTTTTTAGTGCCCGGAGATCACTTAATCTGACATTGTTAAGGATCCTGCCTTTGCCTGAATACGAATATTTTTTTTTTTTTTCCATCCTGTAAGTTCCATCACATCGCTGAAATCATGCTTTGCCTCTTTGGAAGTTATGTCCTTACAGTAGAAGACATCGATCTTGCAGAGTCACTGCAGTCATAGCTTAAGACTGGAAGACCACTGCTAATAGTGAAGGAAACCAGAACACCCTCGTTTCCTCCGCCGCTTCCTCCCCACCCAAGGACACTGCATCACAGCCCTGGCACACGGATCCCGGCCGGAGGGAACCCCGATCCCGGCACAACTCACCGCGCCGCGCCCCTCAGCGGGGCCCGCAGTGACACCGCCGCAGCCGCCGGACAGCCGCGCAGGTACCGGGACCCGGCGGGAAGGAAGCCCGAAGGAAGACAAGCCTGTCCCGCAGCTCCTGAAAGAGGGGCGGGCCAACGCGGGCGCTCAGGGGCGGTGCGGACCCGCGTGTCCGGGACAGACGCAGCCACCCTGCGCCAACCCGGTCCCGCCCGAGCCTGCAGCCACCCCCACGCCTTCCCCCGTGAAAACACACACGGACACACGGACACACGGACACACGGACGGACGGACGGACCCCACCACGCTCCCGCTGCCCCGGCCCAGGGCGCGCCTCTCCGCCTCTGCCAGGGCCGGGGCGGCCCCCCCGCGCCGCCCCTCGCGCAGCGCCCCCCGCCGGCCGCCCCGCGCTACCTCCGCTCGCGGCGCTCCCGGCCCGCACCCGCGCCCGCTTCCGCCCCCGCCGCGCGCCCGCAGCCCCGCCCCCCCCGCAGCACGCGGCCCCCGCGCCGCCCGGCGCCGCGGCCGCCCCCCAGCGGCGGGAGGGAGCGGGCGGCGGGGCCCGGCTCCGCGGGAACGCGCCCTCAGCCCGGCTCTGGGCGCTGTGACCCGCAGCGCCGGCGGAACGGGGGCTGGGCATGCTTCGTCTAAAGGAGACTGAGAGCGGGTCTCATCAATGCGTTTAACTATCTCAAAGGCGAGTGCCGAGAGCATGGTGCCGGACTTTTTGTCGGTGCAAATGTTATTTCATTCCTCTCCTGCCATTCATTATCTGTAGACAGTCCTTTTGAATTTAATTTGCATAGCTATTGCTCTGTCCTTTTCAGATATGTATTAAGAATTTCTTCTCACAATATGTTTAAACTGCTGAATGGTAATGGCTAGAGAACAGCACACTAATCAATATGCTCTGCGATTAGCATAGCTTCTGCTTCCTCGCTTAACCAATTAATCCTATAATCTGTTTATGCAGATAAGAATACATGCAACTTTATACTTGCCTTACTGCCACTCCTATTTTTCCCTCTTCCTGATCCCTTACCAGTTGTTTTGTACCCCCCAAAGTGTATTTTTTCCCAAAACTGTGAATACTCTATACTTATTACTGCATTAAAGCTAACACTGTACTACCAGTATATTAATATTGCTTGAAAAACCTCTATAAGGAATGCTTGAAGAACATGTAATTATGTCATGTTAGTGTATCCTTTAGGCCATCTCTAGATGTTTTCTGTGCTCAAACCATCTTCCATTTAACAGAGACCCAGATCAGCTTTGCAGTCTTACTAATAACGAGTGAAAGCTGAAATATAATATAAAATAATTATTGTCTTTATGCTCCAGGAAACTACAGTGAAGTCGTAAAGAACAATGAAGGCAGATAAGTCATGGGAAAAAAATGGTGAAGGCAGCTTGTAGTTTTCAATTCAAAATGTAAAATTGATTAGACTTTTTAAAAATAGGTATTTGTATCAGCAACTGTCATTTTTGTTTTAGATTTAATTGCCAGAACATTTTAGGATAAGAGGAATGAAAAAAATTCTGCTGGAATAATGCAAATATCTTGAATGTGTGCATTAGTTCTAGTCTAACACTCAGGAACTGAAATCACAATGTGGACTGTAGCTAGATCTTATATATGCACACATTACAAAAAATGTATTCCTGTCCTGTATTCTCCTGACCTTTCCCTCTCTCCCCTGCTTGGTTTTGTTTTGTTTTCTTTTTAGTGTAACCATTATGTATTTTTGGTAGGTCCTTCATATTCCTTTATTTTTCAGTGATCCATTCTATGGTACAAGACTGATTAGCATTTTCATCTCAGAATTTAAGCATGTCCTTCATGCTCATTCAGTTTTGTTCCTGTAGTTATAATATAGGCAACATCGGAGAGGATCAGCATATGCCAGAACAGTATGTGATCTTGCAGTAGATTAAGTACTGTGCTAATAAAGTTACATTTGAAAAGGGAGATGAACAAATCTCTCAACCAGAGCTGAATGGAATAGAGCTGTTATAAAAGACAGATTATGAAATGGATTCAGAATATTTTTTGGAAAGTGAGACATCAGCAGAGGCTAAAATTCAGACCAGCCTCCAAGGAATGAAAATTTAATTGTAATTAAACAGGAACTGACTATGGAGTTGACTGAAACTTTTTAAGTGACATGCAAGAAGCTTTTTGCCAAAATTAAATATTTTGCAGACCTAGATGACAAGGAAGACGTTTCCTCAATACTGCCTTCTTTACCATTGCAAGATAATTTACTCTTTAATTGATTATTTGCTTCCAAATCACCAAGGAAAAAGAGCAAGGACTGGCATGTACAGTTCCAGCCTTCCATTTACAACAGAAGCACGAAACCATCAACATAATTTATGGTTCAGGTAGGAAGAAACACAAAACATTCCTGTAAAGAATGCATGTCAAGGCTCTGTTAGAACCTCAAGCTGTGGTGACCACTGGCTACCAGTGTCCATGTGACTTCTCCGCTGGGACAAAGAACCTGTTGGAAACCCAGTGCTTTCCTGCACTGACAGAGCAAGTTTAGCTGCTTCATCATCTTTGGAAATTTTCTGACTTAAAGAACTACATGCTTTGTCTCAAATGCCTGCAAGGTATGAGCAGCTCTAGCTTTGGTGCATGCTGGAGGAGGAAGCACCAAAACTGCACAGGACACAGGAGCAGGGAAACCTTTCTGACGTGACTGAGCAGAAAGGCTAAACCTTTTAACAAAATCATGGTTAAAATGCAGTTCTCTTGATTGCAAGTCAAAATTTAGGCCTTTGTTTCGTAGAAGCACTCAAGACCGACTGCTGTGACTTTACCTCCACGTGTGTACAACAATAAAAGCAGCCCTCCAGCTTTGCATATTAAATATCCTCTTGCCATAACAAAACACCCTGATGATGCGGACCCAAACAAATTCATATGGTTTCATAAATACATCTGTATAAATGATCTTCCCCACACCGCGAGACGAGAACCCCAGAGAATGTGCTGGGGGAGGTGGGAAGATAAGGGGAGCCAGGAGCAAGGCTGGTAATTTTCATGGCGTGCAGGAGCAATCCTTGTAGGAGAGAGGAGGAGGCCTTTGGGCATGGAGTCGCAGGAGGGGTTGTCACGTGTTGTCCCAAAATAGGTTCTTTTCACCCGGTGTGCAAGAGGCCAGTCCGCACACACAGTCGAGGTATTTGATTTATTTATAATTCTGCGCAGAAAGGGGTGCTGGGTGGGAAATCCACAAAGCCGTCACTGCGACTATTAAAACTTTTCACTATTTATACGTTTTAGCAAACAAAGGCGTTAATGTTCATTGGCTACAAGTTACCTCGTTCTCTTACTAATTAGTATTCTACCTTCTATTGGTTAATTATTCTCTCGCTTCTCATGTTAATTCGTCTGCATGCTCAGTCTTTTCTTCTTTTGAGTCGGTGGGTTTCTTGAGTCGGTGGTCTGTGAGTCGGTCACAGACCTCCCCCTGCCGGAATTAGTTTTACCCAGTCGGAGCTGGTTTCAGCACAGTTGCCGAGTTGCCTTTATTAGTTTCTTCCTTATCTTGGGAGTTGCGCCAGATGTCCTAGTGGTCTGTAAATTCTGCATTCTTTGTATCCACTATCAGTGGCACGTCCTTCTTCCCAAACTTTGTTAACCTCTCCCTAGGTCTGAGATCACTGAAACATGTTGAGCCCTCAACCTTGACGTAAAGCAACTTTACCTACAACTGATTTGTCTTTTTAACGCCTGGACATCACTTGGAGCTTGCTTGTCAGCTGCTTATTTCAGGGATTAAATCTCTCTTCTCACTGATTAGGCTTGAAAGCTCACAAATATCAGACATCAAAGAACATCCCTTCGTAAGAACATTTGCTTACATATTCCACATTTCGCAGCAGCGCCCGCACACCTGGCGGGGCGGGGCGGGGCGGGGCTGGGCCGGGCCCGGGGGCAGCGCGCTCGCTCCCGCCGCGGCGGAGGCGCGCTACTGGGGCGGCGGGGGCGCGCATGCGCGGCGGGTCTCCCCGCAGCGTTCGTCGCTTCCTTTGTGAGGGGCGGGCGCGGCCCCGCCCCGCGCGCGGTGCCGGGCGCAGACGGAGCGGCCGCGGCGGCGCCATTTTGCGGCGGTGCGGGAGGCGCGGGCGGGAGGCGGCGGTGGTGGTGGTGCCGGTAATAGCGGCAGTAGCGGTAACGGCGGCGATAACAGCGGCCGTGGGTGTTGCTGCTGCTAATCGGGACTAGCGTCCCCCGTTCGCCCCAGCCCCGTGGCCAGGACTCTGCCGATATGAGCGACGTGGAGGAGAACAACTTCGAGGGGAGGGTGAGTGGCCTCCCCTGCGCGGGCCATGTTGAGGAGGGGATCGGGCCCGAGGACGGTGGGTGGCGGTGCTCGGCAGCCTCGGGCCTAGCGGGGGTGGGGGCAGCGCAGCTTGGCTCTAAAATGGCTCCTTCAGGCGCTCGAGGCTTGCCTGGGCCGTGGGTGACGGCCCGCGTCCCTCTCAGCTGCCCGCGTCCCTCTCAGCTCCCCGCGTCTCTCCCTCACACGCTCCCTGCTCCCATCGCCCCGGTGGGGCGCGGGTGCCGAGTCCGGTGCTCCGGGCCGGCCCCCGCCCAGGCAGCGCAGGCTGATCCTGTGCAAACGGCGCTGCTATAGCCCCCGGCGTTCTTCCCCGCTGCTCTGTGTTCTTACCGCTGTCCCGAGCCGCCTTGTTGCCCGCCGGGCCCGGGGGTCGCTGTCCTGCCCGTTCTCGCCCCCCCGGCCGTGGCCGGGCCTCCGAGGCCTCCTCCCGCCCGAAAGAGGAGGGACCCCACGTTCTTTTGTGCGAGGTGCGCGGTCTCTCCCGGCTCAGGAGCTGCCTCGGGCCGGGCCTCCTCTGGCCGCTGGGGAGGTCCGGCCGTCGTTTTTAAACCATTGAAACTCATCGATCGTGCAGCTGAAGGCTTCGAACGAGCTGCTGTGGCTTTGTAACCTCGTTAGGCCTGTGTCTTCCCTCTGATGGTTGAGGGTTTTCATGTACCCATGTGACAGGTCCCTTCTATTTTCAGTGTTTCTGTGGTTTTGTTTTTGTTTTTCTTAGTGATGATCAGGGCAAGCAGGAATTAGAAGCTGCTTGAAACAGGAACGAACTGTGTGCTCCTCCATCACAATTTACTTTCTTTTTTGATTTTGCGGAGGTTTGTGGGTTTTTGTTGTTTCTTTTTTTTTTTGTTCATTCTTTTAAGAGATTCTGTAGAGGAGCACCTGAGCATCTTCTTGGTGACTCTCTCTGATGAACCAGTGACAGCAGCCTTGCAGTTACTTTTACAGTTACTATCTGGGGAAACCAGCAATAAAATTTTAGAAGAATGGCATTGCGTTCCAAAAATTACTTTTACATGACTATTGTTGCCATTTTTGTGGTGATAAAAAAAGATCTGCAAGTTCTTTACCTAGCTATGCAATAACTGCTGCTGCTTCCTCGCATGAGGTAAACAAAACCTGTTGTGTTGGTTGCCTGGACAAAAGGTGGCTGTGCAGCTAAACAATATTGGGGTAAATAAACAGATCTTTGAAGGGGAAACAACTAAGTTTCAAAAACTTGAGCAGTGAGTATGCTTGGTTGGTTTGGGTTTTTTTAAAGATGTTATCAGTCTCCCATTTTACAGTCAAGATTTATATCTTGAAGGATCAAAGTCTTTTCTGTATTCCCACAGTGGGTTATTGTTAGGAAAAACATGATGTTAGGTTAATTGTCAGAATTTGGTCTTGGATTCCTTGATGGATCTGTTGTTCACGTTACAAAGCTGTTACAGCTCTGTAATTCCAGTATTTCTGCACACTGCCTCCTGCCAAATGTAAAATGTTTCGAGAGTACGTGAAGTCTGAAAAGTCCTACAGTAGCAGTTTCTGTGACTTCTGCTTATCAGTTGTTCCTTTTTTTTTCTTTTTTTTTTTTTTTGTGATGGAAAATTTACCTGTTGGAAAGAACTGCTGACTGTGTTAAGTCTTCATTTGGAAAACTTTTGGTTTTGCCCCCTACACTGAAATTTCTAAATTGGTGTGGCATAACTGAGCATAATGACAGACACTTGATTGATTTCTAGTTTTTCGGTTCTACTGAAGAGCATTTGTTTGTAAGCCTTTTTATTTTTCTTTTTCAGTAATACTGCTTTGTTGTGATGGTAGTATAATACTTGCAATAAGAAATTATATTTCAGATTAATGTTGTATGTTTCATTTCAGTTGAAAGTGCTCAAGAGGCATAAAATGAAGCCCATGTAACTCTGAGGCTGTAGTGTTTAGTCTGCTGTTTCCAATTGGATAGGACTCTGTCAGGCACTGAATGTCCTGGTGTTTCAGTTTGCTACGTCCAGGCACAGGGCACCAAGAGCAAAAGTTTTCACTGGGAGAAAGAACTGCAGAAACTGGAAGAAAGTTTGTAAAGAACCTGTTTTCCTGGAAATTGGCACAAATAGGAGTTCTAAGTACCCTTTCAATTCTTCCACCCCCTGTCAGTTTACATGCTAATTAGTGTGATGTGCTTTCAAAAACTAAATTCCAAAGGAGTAAGGGAGTTTTAAGTTTAGTTTAGGGTCTTTTATATTTTTTCTGTGTAGATGCATATTGTTCCAAAAGCACTTCGGTGAAAGTTGAGTATGATCAGAATTATTTTAGAAGCTAATTTTATCATCAGTAAGATACTGCCCACTTACGTACTTTGTCTCTAATTTAGGACTTTAAAATCATATTAACTAATCTGAACAGGAAATTGAGAGTGATTATGGAAATAACTTTCCAGTGAAATTGCTTAGTTTGCACTCTTTTAAAACTTCCGTTTCTAAAGTATTGGGTAAAATCATTGTAGATCTTTTCCTTCTTGAACTCACTCCTTTATTGACCTTTTTTTTAAAGCAAATATTAATCAAATATGCTCAGACTAATCACCATCTGGTCTGTTTTTGTGTTATTTTGTTTCAACTTAAATAAGTTCTCTATTAAGAATGTGGCTGATTGAACAGAAGAAAGCCCCCCCCCTCCCCCAAGCATGGTGATTTAATGGAAAGAAATAGACAGAGGAATTAGATATAAAGTGGATGTGGTAGAGCTGAGTTTATGGACATTAAGAAGAAAAAGAGATTTTAAGTTGTGCTTCTTATCCAGTGACTTGGTTTTGGAAACATCAAAGTAATCTATCACCATTGAGTGCTTCTTATGAGCAGATTAGACAAATTCTGTCAGATGACAGGCAACTTTTGCTTCCTTTCATATTTTTTGCTATTTTTAATAGGCTGTTGTTTATTTGGTGTTGAGTCTGTGGTGCGACTTTAGATGCTTCCCAGAGCAATGAACAAGAGGGAGTCTGAATAAACCTGCACTTCAGTAGCTCGGCTTGAAACTTTGATTGGGTTGCTGGGGTTTTTTTTGAGCTTCTGGTAACATTTGATTTCTGCAATCTTAAAAGTTTAGTAGTTTTTTACTGGTATTAATGTGCTGTTCGTCTAAATGGGTAAAACATTTTATCAGAACAAGGGTAAAATTCCATTTTATAGCTCTATATTGATTGTCTTCATTCTAATGAGATGCCTTCTCCTGCTCTGTGCAGGATCTTACAGTGCGATAAATAGTATAATGTAAAAAATACTTCAAGAAATACATGGTTTTGCTTGTGGCCCACCTTGTTGAAGGAAGTATCCGTGTTTCACAGGTATGCAAGTGGCTTTTGGGTCAGTTTAGCTGTGAAAGTGCCTTATATTTGCTTCATGAAGTTTGGATTTAAATACTTAAATACTTATGGAATTACCTAACTAATCAACTTTGAGATGATTTCTTGGGGAAAAAAAAACCCAACGATGTCGGGGTCAGGCTTGCTCAGCTATTGTATTCCATCTCTCCTGCGGTGCCAGTCTGCCACCTGTGTGGAAAGGAAGGCATGTTGCTTCCCATACCTTTTGAAACACAGGCACAATGGAGTGCTAATGCTCAGGGGTTCTGCATTTGTTTGGGGAGTGTTGTGATCACCCTGCAGTGTCTAATGACCAGTGTGGGAAACGAGAGTTTTTCTGGAAGTCCAATTTTTATTTTTTGTTGTTTTTAATCAAGCTTAATAACTTCTGGATTGTTCTGGATCTTGTCAGCTGGGAAGACTGCTCCTTTTGAACTCAAATTCTTTTTACTGTCTTGCATGTGTGGTAATGGAGTGACTACAGAGCCCTCCCTGAAGAGGTGTATTTTCAAGACTCAGTGAGAAGATTAACTTGTAATTTCAAAAAGTTTATTGCTGAAGCCTCTTCTTTTTTCTTTCTTTTCATAAGTGGGATCATTGAGAAATACATAAGTTTGCTTCTGTTAGTAACTTTTGAAACATCCATGTCTTCAAGGTAACAACTTCCAAGATGCTTTTTATACAGAAGCTTATTATGTGTACTATTCTAATATTTATAGAAGAGTAGCTAATTAAGGGATTCGTTCTTAGTATAGTGACAGATCATAGTATGAAGCAAAAAGGATTTAACTTCTCTTGTGAGTTTCGAGGAAAGTTGGTAGATTCATGTCAAAATGTAATCTTGTCCTTATAAGTGAGATGTCACTAGCTTAACAGTTCTATCCAGTGAATGTGGGCTGCTGCTAAATTCATGTTTCTTTTTTGACTGCTTACATTCTTCTGTCCCCTCTTAACAGAGTTTGACTTCACTTATTTTTTTAGTTTGGGTAGGAGTTTTTAACAGGATTTTTGGAAATGGTATTGCTAGACTACTTGTCCTGTCCTTTTTTTCACCCCAGGTCAAATGAATTTCACCTGAAATTTCTTGTGTGATTTAATGATTTTTTTTTTTCCCATTTCCCATGCTTTGCTGTAGAAAGCTTAATTTAAATTTACATCATTATTTTTAGTTAGCATCTTGCTCTAAATTTTGTTAGCTTTTCAGTCATACTTTGAAATTGTAAGGTGGGAGTTGAGGTAAGGCATGACACGTTCAGGAGAGAAGAGTAGCATGAAAGAACAGGGGGTTGTTTTGGTTGGTTGGTTGATGGGGGTTTTGGTTGGTTGGTTGGTCAGTTTGTTTTGTTTTGTTGTGGTTCCTCCCCATGTTCTTCATCATACCTTCTCTCGATGGGTGGAAAATGGAAAGAATACTTCTTCAAGACTTCTGCAATTCTCCTCTGCGTAAAAGTGTTTTTAATGCTTTTAAAATAGTAATTATGTTGGAAAGTAGAATTTATTTTGAAAGATGCAAGGAATTTAAGTGATAGATAGAACTTGGATCAGTTAAACAGTTTGACCAGTATGAATGAAATACATGGACTGACTGATGCCTTGCTCAGATGGATCATCTAAAGTTGTTGATAGTTGTTCAGTGACTGGGTGTATATGATCACGGAATAATGGGGGAGGAGAGATCCTTTCCATATCACTTCGGTTTGTTATTCTTCCTGGGAAGAAAGAAGGTAACAAGGATTCAAAATACTTCTCAGTGCTCTCTTTAAGTGCTTCTAGCTGTGCATTTTATCCAGAGAGTCAGTAACTGAGGCTGCAAACCTTAGATTTTGTGTTTGTCTACGATTTTGGCTCCAGCTTTTAATTCTTGGTGAATCATTAGTCCCATCTCCTGGTGTGTACTTAAGGAAGCCAGTACATCTTCCTCTGAAGAAGCACACTGTTACAATTGAGTTGGGGTTTTTGTAATTATGGGGGGGAGTAATATTTTTTTTGTTTAGGTGAGGGGTGGGGTTGGTGTTTTGGGGAGAGGTGTTTCCTGGGAAAAGTGTTTTTATTGGCAGATACAGGATTTGTTTTGAAAGGGAAATCTGATCTGAAGAATATTACAAAGCTCTGTTTCTTTTCCTGCAGGCTCTAGTGACAGCAAATCTAGGTAATGTGACATGGAGATAGGGAATTACCTGCCTACAAGTTTGTAAGGGTGAAAGTAGTGACTGGATAGCTGCATAATAAAGCCCAAGGCATTAAGATAGGTACTGTTTTGTAGGAAGGTGGTGGGATGAGAAGCTGAGCTTAAGGTGAGTCTCATCTGTGGCCCTTAAATGACTGAGGATCTTTAGAACAGAAGGATAGGGAAGTGCATAGGAGCCAAAGTGCAATTTTATTCTTTTCTCTCCTGCACAGTGTTTAGTAATTCTGTGGTAAGAATGGAGCTAAGATCAGACTGGTACAGAATTGAGAGATTTTAGTGCATTGGGATAATAGAGTTGTCTGTTTTCTTATGTTAAAGATGACATACTAAGAATGTTAAATACTTTTGTCATACGTATTGCAGAATGGATATAAATAGTTTATGAAGAACAGTTGGGTTGGTCTGTGCTATAGACTAATATACAGCTTGCTAATTGTTTAATTATAGTAGGAAGTAGAGGAGAAGAATTCTTTTAAGATCTCCCTTTGTGACTCCTTGAAGCTATGAATCCCTTAATCCCTGCCTATAGTCTTGCTGATATAAGTATTACTAGGTACTTTTTCAGCATCATCCTTAAATCCTTAAACTTTTGCAGGTTATTGTGATTCCCTTAGTCTCCTTTTGAAGCATTGTAAGAGTTATAACTAGGTGAACTATGTTGCATCAGAAGATGAGATGTAATTGCTTGCCAATGACAGTGTTCGACTGTTACCAGGTAATCTCTCTTCAGCTGCAGTTTACATCTACAGTTACTTGGTTAAGGAAGTTTGAAATCTCTAAGAATTTACACTGTCCTTTCTGTCACTCCAGTTTTCAAGTTTTGTATTAGTGAATGCATCCCTTAAAGGTCATAAACATACTTCCTAAAGGACTTAACCTATATGAAATTATGTAATATTTGCTTCTGACAACTTAATACAGCTTTGCTGTCATAGCTGATATTATTAAAGGCTCTGTGAGTGGTATCATAAGATGCTTCAGTTGAATAGCTAAGGACACTAAGCTGACTTCTACATTGTATGGGAGCAGTTGGGTCCGTGGTGTTTTTGGCCCCTATCGACACTTCTAGATTGTGCAGGACCAGGGCGGGGGGTGGGAGAGGAAGGGGGGTTGCCTTTGTTCAAGTTTCCAGAGTTCTTGTTCAAGAATTGATCTTTCAAATGTAAAAAGTATGGACAGTGCAGTATCCTTAGGTAAAAGGAGTGTCTGAAGAGGGTGAATTCTTTGTCTTTTTATTGAAGGGTGTTTTCTAAATCTGATGTCACTTGAATGTTTTTCTTTATTACTGACTGTTTTTACTAGGGAGAGAAATTGGCAATTGTTGCAAAGGATGAGTTATAAAGGGAAGAATTTAGGAGGCTATCAAACATTGAAGAGCACAAAGAGGCGAGGTGATAAAAAAATCATGTTAGTGGTTCTAAGAGAAATTTTTCTTTATTGCAAACAGTGGATTTCAAATGTCAAAACACCAAATCAAATCTGGTAATATTTAAAGGCACATAATTTATTTCAGTGAAGTCACGTAGTTAGTTCAGCACATAGCCATCTTCATAAGGATAACCTGTTATGTAGACCTGATTACATGGTCCACCTGTCACAGCCAAGCATTGAATTTGGCCATCATTGTTAAAGTTGGCAGGCCTGTCATCCTAATAGGTGACATTCTCCATGTGTCCTTTGTCCTTTTTATTGAGGTAAAGGGGAATGGTCGTGTGGCTGTAATAGTTGTTAGTAATGAGCCTCTTAGGTTCCATTTCTGGTGAATTTACTGTCTTGAAATATGAGGACAGCATCCTCTGAAAAGGACTCCAGCCCAAAGTAGTGAAGAATTTTAACTGCAAAAGAAAGTGCAAATCTGGACATAGGTAGAGTAAGAAAGCAATTGAGAAAAAAATAGTGAGGACAGTCAGGAGGAGAAATCATGCAAATGCAAATAAACATGAAATGTAACACCTTTGGGAGGGGAACTTGCTATGCATTTTTTCATTAAGTATTTTGTGAAGTTACAGATGTATATAGCATACTATTCTGTAGGGGATTTTATAGCTAAACTCCCTAGAAATGCTGTACACTATAAAATGTGAGGAAATCATAACCTGCTCTTTGTTTGCTTGTTTTCCTAGTTTTTCTCTTGTGTGCCTTGCCATGCAAGAAAAAAAACCCTCCTGTTTTTACTTTTATTGGATTGCTTTAACTATACTATTCTACATCTTAGTTTATATGGATTATATAAGGAAAACAGGATAACAATGAGGAAGAAAAAATAGGAAGAATAATAATTTATGTTGCTTAAATGTATGTGCATGTATTATGTGAGTAAGTATGTGTATAGATAGGTTTTGATTGGAAATCTTTGGCTATTCTGTTAAATTGAGAGTGTCTTAGTAATCTGTAGGAGTAAAATTTGGGATATTCAATACTGAGAAGCACGTAGTTAATATTTTAGGGGGGGGGAATCTCTGATATCAATACTTCAATATATTTGTGCTAATTAGTTTTTAGTGTATCTATGTATCTTACCAAAAAAAATCTCAGAGGGGAGGAGGGTAGCTTTGCAAATACAGTAAACACTGAGAACTCAGTAAGCTTATTGTTAGAACATAGACACTTATACAGTTTTAAAGATACTTTTTTTAAAAAGTTGTTTTATAAAATAGTTTCTTGCACTTTACCTGCTGGCTTTTCAATTTGGTAGATAACATCTGAACTCCAGCAGAGTTTTATAATCCCCACGTGCTTAAATATACTAAATGTTCTTTTTCCATTAAGGTTAATGTTCGTGAAGAAATTGAAGAGTTTTTTCCAAGAATGTGGAAGATAAATCAAGATAAAAGAAGGCTAATGAAAAGTATTAAAGATCAGAAAATTAAAATTGAATGGGGGAAAAAATTGAACAGAAGATTGGTCAGATAGAAGCACTTGAATATTTTTTTAAGGCTATAATGAATTGTTTGAATTGGGGAAGAATACACGAAGTATGAAAAATGAAAAACTCAATGAAGAATGAAGAAAAGTAGAAAGCAAGAGTGAAGTAGAATTAAAAGAATCTGGAAGAATGAATGGGTCCTAGGTTAAGTAAATGTATGGTTTATGTTCCAGTGTCTGTATGATCAAGTTGTAGATGAATTTGCATGATTACTTAGTTAATAGAGAATTGGTGATCTGGTTCAAGCAGGGAACTATTTGAGGCAAGCATACAATATTAACAGTGGGTTAGCAAAATGAAATTTGTTTTGGAGGGTATTACCTAACCATTTGTTTTTCAGGAGCAATCAATATAATAGAATTACTGTACTTTAAATGTTAGGAGTTAGGCATTTACACAACCAATACCATTTTTAATACTGTCTTTTTTGTTAGGAGTCTCGCTCCCAGTCAAAATCTCCAGCTGGGAGTCCTGCTCGTGTAAAATCAGAGAGCAGGTCAGGATCTCGCAGTCCATCGAGGGCTTCCAAACATTCTGAATCGCACTCTAGGTCAAGATCAAAATCAAGGTATGTTCAGAAAGTTATTCACGTCAACTCAGCGTTACTGCTGTTGTTTTGGTAAATTGATGAAATTTCTCCTGTTGTAAAAGTTAAAAACTTTTTGGGATATATTAACAGGGATATGTTAATTTGCATGTTTGTGCTCATATAGATGGACAAAGTTGGGAAATGATTTCATGGGTATGAATAGAGAAAGTACTATGAATAGAAATAATAACATAGAAATCACAAGTGAAATGTGTAGGTTTGTGCCTTCCAGAAGGGAGAAAATGGATTGCATTTCAATTCTGTGAAGCTCTTGCTTCCTTCTCCCAAAATTGTTCATGGGGGAATTCTTGTGTAGACCTCTCCTTTAGGGGGGAAAAAAAAAAAATCCAGTGAGACCTGGTGCAAAGGTAGTCAGGGTTAGATAAAAAGAGTAAGCTCTCTAACTGTTGGAAATATTGAAAAACACTGCTTGTGAATGTTCTTGACACTTTTTCATTGGAGGCTTTAAAAACATAATCGAAAACTAAGTCTTAAATTGGGTGTGGATAGGTTCTTGATCTATGAGAGTTTTAAGATTTAATTTAAATTTTTCAGTGCTGCACATGTCCTTCTCTGTCCTTTTCTACCCCAAGTATGGATGTGTGGAGGTAAAACTTCATAGCTCTCCGTTCTAGCAGAGCTTGCATGGATCAGAAGAGGAATGTTTTGGGCTTTTTTCTCTAAGTATGCCATAAATATTACCTGGTTTATACTACCTATCTTCTCTATTCCATTTTACCAACATACTAATGAAAATGGGGAGAACTACTGAATCTTTCTTTAATCAACCAAGAGAGAAACTAGAAAACAGCATTTGTAGCACTAGAGACGAAAGAGGAATAGTCTTAAGTTGTTTCTCCTTCCCAGAGACATCAGTAACACATCTTCTCTTATGCACTTCATTCGAGAACAACTGAAAGAGTTACTGTGCTCTGAATTGCCAAAGTTCAGCTAATGTTGCAGTTTCTCTTCTTGCAGTGTTTAGCCAGATGATTACCTGCCTGTTTTAAATTGAGCTTATCATCAGCAAGATGTGTGCAAAGAAGTGCTTGAGGAGTTAAGCAGGTGTTTGGGATTGTTTGTTTGTTTTTTTTTGTCTGGAGTAATTTTCATGTCTAGCAAACCTTACTGGTAGATATTGCAGCACTGTAGTCTTGCCAGATTTTTCAATTTTTCAGTCAAAACAGTACTTTACAGTGTGGCATGTCTAGTTTTTGTATCACTGTGCAATTGTTAGATAAGCAGCCAAGCTGATGTAAGTTTAAACTTTGAAATTCCTGAAAATTGTTGTGAAAATAATCCTCAGTGTATGCCAGAAGTACTCTCAATGAGTTAAAAATGGTGCTACCGAGCAGGTTATTGGAGATCCATGCAATCTTTAGATATGCAAGGTAGAAGAAGCTTAATGGTTTTAATTGTAGGGATCATCTGAAAAAAGATTTTTCAGTAGAAAATGAATGGTTTACAGTTCAATGCATTATGTGCCTATGACCTGACTAAAGGCTTTCTCTTTGTCGAAGATCCAGGTCCAGAAGACATTCGCACAGACGTTACACTCGTTCCAGATCCCATTCTCATTCCCATAGGAGACGTTCTCGAAGCAGATCGTACACACCAGAGTACCGTCGTCGAAGGAGCCGTAGTCATTCTCCAATGTCCAACAGGAGAAGGCACACTGGCAGCAGAGTATGTCATGTTCACAAAGGCTGAGTATCAAGAAAGCAATTGCTGCTTGTATCAGTGTAGTCCAGGTTGCCTGCAGGCTGAGCTTGACCTGCTGTCTTGTCACTGGGGGATACGGGAATTGGGTGGGAGTGGGAGGTATGTGTGGGGCAATCTCTGTCCTTACATCTGAGCACTTACTTCTTGGGCCTGCAGCTGGCAGAGAAGTTGTAGAAATTAGTTGAAAAACATTCTATTGCAAGTCAATATGTGCAGATACAGTGACATCTGCTTCCATCAGCTCTAGAAGTTGAGCTCTTCTGATGCTACTTCTGTTACAGGTCCAAGTATATGTAATCTTTACAAAAATGAGATTACCTCTGTGTGTGCTAGCAACCTGACAGTATTGATAAGATTGACATGGGGATCCATAGAAGGAAATTCCCAACTGTTTATTTGCTTATAGAGCATACATTGAAGGTTGCTTGTGATTTTATACTTCTGATTATTTAATTTGGTTTACCTTGAAATAAAGCCCTGTGTTTTTAGCTAATATGTAAATCTTTATAATAGACTAGAAAAATTTACAGTTGTGAAAAGGAGGAGCAGTAAGTCTCTCAAAATGTAAATGAGAAGTGTCTTTGTATGAGCAGGAGAAAGTATAGCTGCACCAGCCAAAGTACAAATCTTGTCATTTGGAGAAGAGATTTCTCCCAGTGTCTTCCTCTGTAATAGCAGAATGGTTGGGGTTGAAAGGGACCTTTGGAAATCAGGTAGTCCAATCCCCCCCCCGCCAAAGCAGGCTCACCTAGAGCAGGTTGCACAGGATCACATGCAGGCATCTCCTCCTCTAGAGAAGGAGACTCGGCAGCCTCTCTGGTCAGTGTGTTCCAGTGTTCAGACAGCCTCAAAGAAGTTTTTCTTCATTATTTAGATGGAACTTACCATGTCTCAGTTTGTGCCCATTGCCCTTTGTCCTGTTGCTGAGCAGCACCCAAGAGAGTCTGGCTCCATCTTTGTGATGCCTGCCCTTGAGATACTTGTATGCATTGAGAAGATGCCCTCTCAGTCATCTCTTCTCTGGTCTAAACAGGCCCAGCTCTCTGAGCCTTGTTTTATAAGAGAGGTATTCCAATCATAGTACCATAGTCCTCCACTCCAGTTTCTTGCCTAATGTGTTTCAGTGCCTCAGCTTCTAGTTTCACATCACTTCAGGCTGATCTAAATGAGTGTCATTGCACACAGCTACACAGCTCTGCCTTTTCCTTGTTGAGGGCAGTGGTACGTTTCTGATCCTTTTAGTTTTAATCTGGTTTAGTCTGCAAGTTTTTTTATTAATTCTGTCAAAAAGCATAGAGGGTTTTTTTGCATGCCTACCCTGGTGAAGTAGATCACTAGGAGCAGGTAATAGCAATGCGAGGGAGAAGACGAGAGTGCGGAAAGGGCAAGATTCCAGCAGTGCCAGCATGCAGTGGCTCAAGCTGTTGTGAAACAATGTTCATAGTAGGTTTTTATGGATTGTTGCCAGCATGTAATCACTATGAAGGAAACATTAACTTAGTGTCTTGAAAAACTGGCAGAAATAGCTGAACTTCAAGCGGGTTAGCCGTCTTTGTGGTGAAAGGTGGAAGAATCCACTTTACTACTTTAGGAAATACTAGGATGCTTTGCTATGTGAAGGCGTTTTTCTGCGTTGGAAATGACTTTGTGAAACACTACGAGTGTTTTCACAGTGAATTTCTTGGTAGTTCTAAGGAGTAGTTGTAGTAGTGTCAAAATGAAGCTGAAATCAGACAGATTTGAAATTCCCTTAATAACAAGGTCCTAAAGACACCAGGGAAATTGGTAGCAATTTTGCCACTTTTCTTGTAGAGAGAGCTTGCATACTGGGTTGATGGGAGGCAGTACAAAAACATAATACAAAAGCTGCCCTTTAGTCCTCCACCATCAGTTTAGGCCTTACAGTGGTGGTGTAGTTGGCACTTGGCACTAGGGGTCTGCAGACTGATCTCAGTACTTCTCTTGCCTCAGCAAAGTTAATAGGGTTTAAGTGTAAGAGGGATGTTAAAAAAGGGCAACAGGTGTGGATGTGTGGAGGAATGTACCCAAACAATGATTTAAAAGACAGATTTCGTTATACTCACAGGAGTTTAGTAATAAAATGAGTATAGCTGCCAGTGCAATTGAACTATCAGATAGATAGAAATATGGAGTAAAAATACATATATTGATGTGTATAATTAAAACTTTTTAATTACAAACTGCCAGGTCTTGTGCTCTTCAGCTATAGTGAGGAATTGCAAAAGATTCATGTCTTAAAGCAGAAGTTTGAACTTTGACAAATGCAAAGAAAGGAACTTCAAATATATGAGTAGTGCGGGCGTCTTATTTTCACAACAGCTTCCTGAACAAATGTGCTGAAAAAATATTACAGAAGATCTAAACCTTTTCACTCTTTGAATCAGGCTGAAAAGCAGGTTCTGAAGCATAGATTACTGTGCACAGATCACTTACCTGAAACTGAAATACAAATTTCATCTGTGTCAACTTCCAGTTGTTATTTTGGCAGAAACATTAAATCTCTGTGCTTGTTGCTGGTGTTTTAAATTGCTGCATCTAGTATTAAAGGTGCCAGAAGCTTAACTGAAAAATGTGTATTTTGATCAAAATAATTCTAACAGAGGATTTGGCATCAGATACGAATTCTCTGTCATGTAGAGTAATTTTGATCCTAAAAGAGAACTTGTACCTTGTACTATTACATATTTGACTTTGTCTAGTTGAAGTGAAATTTATTAAGTATCCTACATCATGTTAGAGAGTTGAGAGTTTTGTGCTAAGGAAGTATGCCTGCTTTTGGATTACAGTTTCACAGAACTGGCTTTCAACACTTGTTGCTCTCTAGATGAAAGAAACAGGTGACTTTCATCCAGTTTACAAGTGGAAAGATTAACTTTGAAATGTAAATATTGACTTTCAGTGTAGTTAGATAGGAAATGCTGAGGGGGAGGAAGTTTCAGTAGAAGCTAGGTTATAGTTCAGTTGTCTGTGCTTAGGAGCTCAAGTGCTCACATACAGTGTGGGCAGCTGGAGGCAGTGTGCACTCTTTAGTGCCTGTGATTATTGTGCAGAAGGGCTGAAGGTGGGAGTTCAGGCTGGCAGAACTTCTCTCAGCACAGATTTGTATATGGTGTCTGCCCCTTGTTGGTAATTTCAGTATGAAATACTAATAACATGGGTTCCTGTTGCTCTGTAGCTTTTTTGTAAATCAGAATGCTTAAATTTTGTCAACTGAGTTTTTTTACCAACATCAGAAGTTTTTCTTGGTCTTTTTTTCTAAAATAAAAACCATTGAAAGTAGTTGCTTTTTTAAATGATCTTACAGTTAGAATGGTAACTGTTAGAGTGTTAAGATTTGTATTAACCTGTTCAATTTTCTTCAGATTAAATTTGTTTCTAATTGATAATTTTTTTTATATAAGATTTTTTTTTTTTTTTTAACTTAAATTAATTGGAGTTGAACATTTGTGTTACCAGGCTAATCCGGATCCTAATACCTGTCTTGGAGTATTTGGTCTCAGTTTGTACACTACTGAGAGAGATTTGCGTGAAGTCTTCTCCCGTTATGGACCTTTGACTGGTGTCAATGTGGTTTATGATCAACGGACTGGACGATCAAGAGGATTTGCTTTCGTTTATTTTGAGAGAATTGATGATTCTAAGGAGGTAAATGCATGCTTTACTATTTTTTTCAGGTGTGCTCTTTATGCATTATCTTCATTAATTGTCTAAAAAACCACGAGTTTTTGAGTGTGTATTCACTAACAGATTCTCACAGTGAGATTAATTTAAAATGCTTTGTTCAAGCAGCATGGCGCTTTTAAACAAATGAAGCATTTGCTTTCAGTGTTCAGATGCGTGGACAGATTTTGAGCATAAGCTGTCTATTGAATCACTAGTGAGCACTGGACTTAGAGTTTAATCTGTTACTTCAAAATGCAAATAAATTTTTGAGGCTTCTATATCAATAGTATTTTTGAAACATTTTGGAAATTAACTTTTTAAAGCTGTTTTCTGAATCAAAATTCTGGAGATTCCCTTCATGTTTTCTTCTCTTAGGCATGTCGTACGTTTGAAAAATAGTGGGGTTTGCCTTGATTTATGCCTTAATCAGTTGCTTTCCTAGTTGTTTAACAGATAGCTGTTAATAGCTAGACTGAGTTGTTAGTGTAATTGATCTATAAGGAAAGAATCAAAGAATATGAACAGCAGCGTGTGCTATGATTCACCACAATATACAATAAGCAGTAGTTGTGATACTGTGAACTTTACCACATTTACTGAAATTTGTAGGTAAAGTTGCTAGTAAAAGTAAAGACACACCCTCTAAAAAAAATGTCTTTAATCCTGCATTGTGTGATAATCTCTTTCTTTGGGATAAACTGAGTCACAGACTTCATCTTGTTTATGGATTAATAGGTTTGGGCAGATGTTTCAGATTTGCTGTTTGATTCTTTGTGCATTTGATAAATTTATTTAGAAGGAGATATTAAATATGACTCCTCACTTAATAGATCATTTAGCATTGAAGGCAGGGAGGATGGCAACTCTGGAACCTGTCAGGAGCTGAAAAATAAGAACTTTGATGATACTAATGATATTTTAATGAAAAAACACAGTTTTCTGGATTACTTGATTGAACTATGCTTAGTTCTTATCTTTGACTTCTGGTGTGATCCAACTGAGTATCAGTTTATAGGAAGAGTAGTCTTTGTAGATATATATGTGTGTGGTTGTTGCAGGTTAATAGAGGTGAGTAAAAGGACACAAAACTTCCTTTACTGTCCCTTCTATATTTTCCTACACTTTCAGTTGGACAAGTTGGTAGAGAGGTTCATGGCGTGGATAGCTGTGTATCCATCTGTCTTTAATGGCCCACTCTCTTCTAACTTCTAGCCTTGTATTTCTTCACACGCTGGATTTGTTGGGATTTTGAAAACGCGACTGTTTTGTAAAATATTTCCCATCCAAAATGTTCACACAGTATTCTTTGGCACATTCATGTACCAGTTTTACAGCTTCATGTGTCTTTAGAAGTAGTTTTTTCCTGCTTATCATGGGCAATGGTCATGCACGACACCATGCATTTCTTAAAATGTTCCAAGTAAATAGCATGAAGTAATTTGTTTAGTATAAAGCTGTTTTGGCAGATGCTATGAAACTGGAATGCAAAGGAAAACAAAAAGGGATGTTACTTGCATTCAGAAATACAGAAGTAAAGATTAGGGCCTTAAGCAGGAACTAAAATAATTTGGAATGTAATTAAACCCATTTTTCTTTTCCCCAACGGGTTGGTGCCTGAAGAGGGGGAAAGGATGCAAACCCTCCCAGCACCTGGAACTTAAATAACTGGAATACTTTAGCAAGAAGGACAGAAGAGAAACTTGTTTATTTGACTTGTTTCACGGGCCTTGAGGACAGATTTGAAGATGGCAATAAGTGGCAGCTGGTACAGAAAAAGAGGAGATACATAAATATAGATAGATTTATAGATATATATATATAGCTGTAGGTGTGAAATCTTGTGCCAAGCCTTGTAGGAGAATCCTGAAGGAAATGAAGCAATTCTCTGTTTGGAAGATAGTTTGAAAAGTTGAGTATGCATAAAAGCGGTGACACTTAAATTACTTCTGTTCTGAGTAAGTAACTTTCCTCTTAAAAAATAATAATTTTAAAAAACTCCAACCAACCAAAAACAATAACCAAAATCCAAAACCCTCAACAACCTAAACATCTAAATCAAGAGATGAGATGTTGAACTAAATTCCAGTGCTTTTAAAGATCAGTGGATTAAATGAGAATAGAACTCTACAGAAAAATGAGGATTTTCCATAATCTTCACTATTGCCCTTCAGGAGGGCTAGCGCAAGGAGGCTTCGCAGCAGACAAGATCTGAAATACAGGTAATACTAAAATTTAATATCAAATTAGTTGTGAGTAGTTATTTTTAAACTTTCATAACTTAAAGATTGATCAGTGTCAGTTGTGCATGGATTCTCTTGCAGCTGAAATCCCTCAGGATCTTTGTCATCCCTGTTACTACTGCTTTTACAAACTGGATCAGTTATTGCGCTAGTTAAAATGTTGCTGTGGGTCTGATTCTGATACCAGGTGGTATGGTGTCCATATGGTGGTAAAGACATTTTGAGTTGCCAACTAGCTCCATGTGCTGGAACTCTGAAGACAATGTAGAATAGCATTTCTTAAAGGTGATACTTCTCAGTGTCCTAAAAACACTGAAGGGGCAGTTTTAAAGTTTCTTTTACTTATACGCTTTCAAAATTTCAGATTATGACACTGTAGCAGCCTTGTTGTTAGCTGTTCGTGATCCTCTTGGTTATAAAGAGGAACACAGGCTTAGCTTTTGGTAACTACTAGACAGAGAAGCTGTCAAAGCATCACAGTAGCTTCAGACATTCCACTTTAACAGGAGTGAGAAAGAAGTTTTCAAAGTATGTGTCCAATCCAGGAGATTACTTGCAGAATATGTTCTATTCTGTTTGAAACTCTGCTGAGGTTAAGATGAAACTTTATGATCAGACAGAAGGTTCCTTTTCCATCAGATGTCTTTTATTGCAGTGGTATAGTGTTTGCAAAATAACACTTGACAGGAATCTTAGGTTTTGACCCATATTGAAGATGCTTGTGGACACTGTCTTTAGTTCAAAGTGTGGTAGCAGACAGTAAATGTCAAGGACTGATGGATGTCTAGGAAACATCTGATGAATGTCTAATGGTTGTCTAGAAACCTGAGGTTTTGCTGTGCCAGTGTTCTTGTCTGTGGGCTTGTTCAAAGCCTGTTTTAAAAGCTTCTGTTGTTATCTGCCTGTTTTTAGAATGGGTATAGTGGGTTTCATTTTTTGTGAAGTTGTTTTATTTCAAAAAGTTGATGGTTTTTTTAAAAGTATTTGGTATCACCTTTTTGCTTGAGTGGTGCAGTGTCTTGTCTTGGCCACCCTTTTCCAAGTCCTTAGAACTACATGTGCAACATGCAAAGAGCATTATCTGTAAACATCTTCTAAAGATTTGTTTCTTGCTTTCTCTTAGATAGCTTGCAGTATTGGCATGGAGCCAGTGTTGTAATGTTTTGCAATATTTTCACTAAATTACAGAGGATATTGATCTGCCCATCACATAAGGATTTTCTTCCTGTGTTTAAGAGGATCACAAACTTCTATGTACTAGGATGAGAAAAAAATTAAGTTGTTGGGGGAGGAATTGATTGTGTCAGGGTTAACAGTAAGTTGAGATCATGAGTGAAAAGTGCTGGCTGTTCTAGGGACGTGGTTCTTATTAAAGTTACCAGGGATTTCATATACTGCTAAACCAGCTTTTCAGTAGCTCAGACTGTGAAGTGTTAGTTGTTTAAACTGAGGCTACTGTGAATGTACTGTCTGTAGGAGGAACTCATCTTAAGAAGTGTTAGCTACAGCAGCTGTTGGCAATATGGAATTTTCTAATGCTAGTTAGATAGTTAGAAAGTTAGTTCTTCAAAGAGTTTTGATCATCTTTCCAGAACCAAGTACTGTTCATTAACAATCAACACAAGTCATTAACATCATTCAGTTGCCAAAGACCAGAATAATAACAGAGTTTATCAGTTCAGTTTGAAAAACATACAGTCTGTGGTGCAAGCTTAGAACCAACATTATTGAACAAAACTCCCATGGCTTGTTGAAGAAGTGGTTTAAGTATTGTTCATGGTATCAAAAACAACCCTTGATATACCAGGAAAGAGCAGTAGAAGGTCTCAGATGTTTGGAATTACAAGTTACAGACTTCTAGAGACTCTGAAATACCATGAAATTGCTAATACTTGCAGAAACATGCAGTTCTTCATTCTGGTTGTCTAAAATCCTGTATTTCTTGACTCTGAAGCTCCAAAGTATGCTTTAAAGATAATACATTGAATCTATCAATGCTTAAGCTCATCATTGTATATGTTTAAAAGTTATCATTGACAATATTGTAATTTTTTTTTTTAAATCTCAAAGTAGAGAATGTAAATTGAGTGTTGTTCAAAAGTGAAATGGACACTTGAATTGAACTTGGCATACTGCAGCAAGTGTAAAGATGAGTTTCTTAATTTATTAATTCCATCAGAACGTTTTTTTTCCCCAGAATTTTCTTTCAGTTGTTCTCAGTAAATCCAGAACTGAACGAGTAATCGACATAGTGGAGAGGGGGATCTAATCCATTGTGTCTTTTATCCCTTGCTGTACCTGTGATAGAGTGGAGATGATGTCTTTATCAGTGGCATTAAATGCAGTAGGGAAGAACTTCCAGTAAAAAACAAACAAACAAGAAACTCCCCAAAACTACAGTGAACAAAAAAAAAAAAAAGACAGTACCTTGTATAGTTATTTTTAAATCATGAAAACACATTTTCAATATAAATCACAATATAAACTGCTCATGTTTGTCTATTTAAGTGTATTCAGTCTGTATGTTGCTAACTTTGTAGTGATGTCAAGTTGTTGAAGTAGTTATCCAGACTGAAAGTCTTCTAATTTTTTCAATGAGTTCTTGATTGCTTAACTAATACCAGCCATGCATTGAAGTTTGTGCACTTAATTAAAAGTTGTGTTTCCAAACTTGTTTTACTCTACATAACTGCTCATACATGTGGAAAACATCATGTAGTGTATTAAATATCAAATGAAATTGAAATCTTTGTTAAATTTAATGCTTTCTGACTTTTTTGATCCACTGGAGATTGTAACTGTAGTTCGGGAACTGCTCGTTTTGTCAAACTAACACCTTATAGATAATAAGTTTCGTTATTATGGATAGTCTGCTGAAGGTTTAAAACTCTAAAACTTCAAAAATGTGATCCAAGATGGAACCTGTGCCATTCCCAACCCTAATTATGTTTTCTGACTCCAAACATGTAGATGTGTATTCTAGCCTACAAAAATATTTTTTTCCATAGAATTTGCTACCGAATTAATATTATGTGTTGATAGGAATGCTGTTTTCTTGCTTACTGTCCTCTTGCAAAAGCCATGCAAGTCTTCTAACAAACAACATTCAGATACTTGGAAAAGAATCCAGGTTGTAATAAAAATAGATTGTTGACAGTTAAAGACTCCTTAAGAGGGCATTGTGTGTCTTAAGCCCAAATATTACTTGATTTTTTTCTTTAAAAGTTCTGTTTGACCATCTTAAACAGTATTTGAGAATGTCTTCTGCATTGTTAGAGAGAATATGCAATTTTTTCTCTTTGGCACTTAAATATTTTTAACACAGCAGTCATGCCTGCCCAGAAACAGCAAGAAAAGGAAACTGAAATGTTTTGAATATGACATACAATAAAACTGTAAAATCCAAAATGTTCTTTTAAACTACTTCAACTTTCAATAAAGCACAGAAGTGCCAGTGATTAGTATCACTAAGATATTTTCACAGTCTTCATCCAAAATAAATACTGTTGTATCAGTTACGTGAACACAGGTTTTCAGAAAGGGCTTTTGGTCATCTTGCAGCAGTCCTTACCTACTAATGTCAACTTAAGTACTTTACTTCGAAGACCTGAGATGTGCACATTAGGAGTGGTGCAGGGAATCTGGAAACATCTTGGAAGGAATTTCCAGTTGTTAATTACTGAATGTGAGTGATCCATACAATTAATTATTGTAGGTTTTGGGTTTTCCTCATTTGAGGGGTGCAGTCAGAACTGTAAGAGGCTTTATTATTTTTGTATATCTGTTAAAGATTTTATTTATTTTGAATTTTTTAGGTGGCAGTTATTGCTGGAAGTGGCTGAACCACAAGAAAATTAATGTTTTAATATTGGGTAGGGCATTAGACATTATTACCAGGATGTCGGGAGTTCCATGCAGCCTGGTAACCATGAGCTAATCTTTATCCACTGAAATGTTACACATTTCCTGGTATTTCTAAAACAAACAGTCAGCTCTCAAAATTAATTCTTCATTTCTCTTTCTGGTATGTTGCTCTTCTCTGTACTGCTCCCTCTGTCAAAGAACTCTTCCTGTTGAAGAGGTGTTTGTTGGCTTAACTAATAAGACATGCATGCCAGATGTTCTGGATTTGAGGTGGCTTCTTGTCAGCTAGGGTTACTATTCTGCAAGTTGTTGACTGGACTTAAAAATGCCATGAAGCAGAAAATTCTTACAGGTTAACTTGATGCATCTCCAGAAAGATGCTTTTCATCATAAAGTCAAATTTTCAGCCAAATATTTGCAGCCTGCATTTTTAGGTTTGTGCACACATAGTTTCCTAGGATGCATGCATAAATTAATTTAGATCTTCATTGTGGAACAGGACATTAAAAAAAAGGTGTTAAGGCTAGGAAACTAAAGCTGAGCATGTTTTAGCTACAAAATATACCTGAGTGTATGTTGAAAGACTTGGAATGCTCTTTGCTGTGCCGTGCAGTTGGCTAAGTACAGTTAGTTTTGTACGGGAGCACAAATCACTAGGTGGCGATATAGTATGGACACAAACCGCATTATTAAAATACAAACTCACTCTCAATAAATACGTTAGTGATCATCAGTCACTTCCAGTTTGGACACAGCAGTTAAATCATGTGGATGTCAGGTTTCTGTATCTCCTTTATGACTTGTATGTAAGTTCAGTAAGGGTCTTGTTAGAGTTGAGATTTTTTTAATAAATATTTTATTAAAAAAGAAGAAAAAAAGAAAAAAATTCTCTGCTTAGCGGCACCTTCATGTTTTGAGCTTGGGTGTTGTTTTTTTGTAGCTAAAAAACAGCAACGTGGTTATGTTCCTTAACTCAAGATTGAAACAGTGTCTCTTTTCCACACATGAAAAATTAAAATAATGTATATTGGACTAAGTGCCGTGCTTAGTGTTGAGAAGTAAGTGGTGTGGACTGGTATTTCAGAGATCCTGTAGCAGCTAATAAAAGCCATTAAAATTCAAAAAGCAAATTTTAAAAACCTTTTTAGTCTGGAATTAGCTGTTAAAATTAACTGTTGTGGGTTTGTTGGGGTTTGGGTTTTTAGGCTACTTTTTGCGTGAATATAATTCTCAAAAGTACGTTGTGCTCCTTTGAAAAACTTACTTTGATGGTTTGAGTTTGTGAAAGGCCATTGTATTGATTCTCAGAGTGGAGAAGCAGGGGCTGGAACACCCAGCGGGTGCGTGCAGGGGCTGCGGGCGGGTCTGAAGGCACCGGCGTCTGAGCGCAGACCCTTGTGTGTATCACTTAAGCGGGCTGCTATTGTGAGAGGGAGTGGGGAGGAAGGTTGTAATTAGGTATCCATGTAGGCTGAACCCGCCATTTTACTAAGCTCTGCTGAAGTAGGTCCTTGTAAGGGAGATGGCAGGAGGCTGGGAGAGCATGAAATGGCAGCCGACGAGCAGTAATCCGGCCATATGCACCCTACAGGAAGCCACTGTTTTGCACAGCTTTTGAATCCGCCCGGCCCCTCTGGGTCGGAGACGGCGGTAGGAAAGATGCAGTTCTCAGAAAAAAAAGCTGTTTTGACTTTCAGTTTACCTTTCAGATGGGTGGAAGATAAAGTCTGGGGAGAGTGGCCGTGTTAGTGGTTAGGCTGTGCTCCCTTAAGAAGGGATTGAGAGTCGCATTAGTCCGGCACCCCAGTAACACCACCGGCAGACAGGCATGGGGACAAGAGATGAGCCATTCACCACAGTGGGGCACTAGTAACCAGTCTAAACAAGACAAGTTCAGGGCTTGTTTTTCTGGTGAAAAATAATGTGTTTGTACATAGCCTTCCATAGTTACCAGTAGGTTGCAGATTTCACATCCCTGTTCCTTGTCTCTCCTGCAGGCGATGGAGCATGCAAATGGAATGGAGCTGGATGGCAGGAGGATTCGAGTGGATTACTCAATCACCAAGAGAGCACATACACCTACCCCAGGCATCTACATGGGCAGGCCAACACAGTAAGTTCAATGGATTAAAACTGAATGCTGGATTCTGGTTGAAGAAATAGAACTCCAGGTACTTCTAAAAAGATTTAGAGTTATACCAGTTTGTACTTTATCACAAAGTTACTAACATAAAGAATGTTGTTCTGTGGTTCACGTACACTCTTAAATTCTACTGTGGTTTATCATATCTTTCTTTATAAAAGTCTTGAAGGAGGTATTATTAAAAAATAATACCCAGCATAATTAATTAATGTATCTTTAGCCTACTGAAATACTAAGGTGCCCATTTGCCTTTGATTTTGATGGGAATTAGACTCAAATCCCTCATTTTTCTGGGAGTTTTTGAAGGTGTTTTTATGAAAATATTTTGTTTAGCGATTTGTTTTGTGGTATAGTCTTAAGTGTCTGATTTACTACAAGACCACTTTAAAAAAGATTTTAAATAATTTATATTTATTTATCTAATAATTTAAATCAAGACAAAGAATAGATATATAAAGGGGTTTTTGTTTTTGTTCTTTCTTTTCCCCTAATAGCAGTGGAGGAGGTGGTGGCGGTGGAGCGGGTCGTCGCCGGGACTCATATTATGATAGGGGGTATGACAGAGGATATGACAGATATGAAGAATATGATTACAGATACAGGTACCTACTCTTTATTTCTGTAAGAGCAGTGGATTTGTAGGGAATACTGAAAAGTTACATTACAAAACACGTTACTCAGTTTGCAGCAATATTCTGCATACATGCCTTTTATGTGTTAGGGCCTCCTTCCCTTAAGTTTTGTGGGATTAAAGTAGTCAGAATCTTCAGTGTTTATGTAATTTGGTTTTTCAGTTGGGCAAGGGGTTAATTTTACTACGTGAAGGAGGTAGAGAGCATGTACCCCAGGAATCAAGTGGACAGATAAAAAGGGAACTCATTTTTCTGTGCTGTATATAGAACCAGAGACAGCTGATACACACTGCTGTTTAAAAAGGGATTATTTGTAGATGGGGTTTTTAATGCTTGACATTTCATAACCATCTCGCTGTTTTGAAAGTTATCTGGTTTCAGAGAATGTTGTTCAACAAGAATTGTAGGCATCTGGAAAAGCACTTCATGTGTTTGTAAGGCTAGTGAGAGTTTATTAAATTCTTTGTCTGGGAATATCATACAGTTTTAAACACATCAAATAGAGAAATATAAAAGCATTTGTTAAATAACCATAAGCCACCGCCAAATAAAGCAGAAATCATTCATGGAGGCCAAGTCTTTCAGTGCTAAGGAAGTGGTTCTGTTCTGTAGAAGTGATGTGAATAAGGCTTCTTTCATAATGGATGTTGTTTGGTTTCTTTTTTAATTTCCTTTAAAGGAGACGATCACCATCGCCTTACTATAGTCGATACCGATCGCGATCGAGATCCCGTTCCTATAGTCCAAGTAAGTAAATACAAGTGAATAAACAGAATCTGGCTGACATAAACATGTTATATGAATTGATCAATGGAAATTCTGAATGTGAAAGCAAAAAAAGCTGGGCACAGTTAAGCTGAGATAATGTGTACAGTTAGTTTATGATTGTGTAATTAGTAATTGTGTTATCTTTTTTTTTCCAGGGCGCTACTGAAGATCAGAAGAGTTACAGTTGAGGACTTGATTTTTAAATACAAAGTTCAGATCTTTAGCATCCCTGCTGCTTTCCCTTCCATCTTCCCTTTCTTGTCCTCCTTCCAGCTCTTTCACAAGTCTTTGGTTCATTTAGAATATACATATTTTCAGTTGAAGTATTCCTATTTTCCATCCCTCCTTATTGTAATACTCTTAAATATTGTAATTGTTGTAGTTTTTGTGTAGTAAAACATCTTGAGTAAAATGAAATAGAGAACCCCAAAGTGCTGATACATTTTGGAAGTCATTCCTATTTCGTTTTTAAAACAGTTGGACTCCTGACTAATCAGAAGAGAGCATTGATATTTTTAAATCTTGCATGTCATATGTAGTATACACACTCGGATACTTTAACATAAACCTGCATTTCCAAGTAAGTTGTTAATCTTTCTGTTAAAATGTTTACCTATTACTTTGATAAACAAGTAATGACTTTGAGCCTTTTCTGTATTGATGAATTTGCTTAGATAGTCATGAACCAGAGGATTTTTTTTGTATTTTTTTTTGTCAGGTAGTTGCTTTGGGGGTAGACTATTTGAGCTAGAGCAAAATTTGGTATTTGACTGACTGGGAGAATAGATCCTTGTACACTCAAAATTAAGGCTGTGTTTTATAGAAAAAAGTTTTTGGATTGCAACGCAGTGGATAACAATTGAAATTAAAATTGTTAAATTCCTGGGGTCTTTGTGGTACTTGGTTGAATATTTCCCCTTAATTGGCGCAGGAGAAAAACTATTTATTGAACATAGCAATTAGTTATATAATTTGCTGTTCATGAAAGAAAAAATTGCCAACTTTTTGGTATTGAAATAATGATGGAAGAAGTTTTGTTTCCAATCCTTTTTGAACTTTTGGAAGTATGGATGGAAAAACTTACAGCTACATGTAAACCTTTTTCCCCTCAATAAAAGTTAAGTCCACTGATCTGTGGTTTCTTGTCTTTTGTTCTGCATTTTGTGTCGCTTTGGAATAGTGGTTAAACAATACCTGATACTGGGGTATGGGTGATAAAGCTTTTTATCTGTCTTCTCAGGAGCCTTGTCTTTCCTGAGAATCAGTAAGCAGTTACATGGGATGGCTAAACAGGGTTGGGTAGTCCAGCTGTCTCTTGAGCCATCCTTGTCACTTGCTGGAGTTGTGGTGAGATGGTTGAAAGAGGGAAGTGCTATAGATATTGTTTAATTTTCTGGTAAGTGGCTGGTTGAATGTTGATGTTGCCACAGCAAAAGGAATAGGACCACAAAGCCCTTGCAGGGAAGGCCACTAAAAGAGTTTGTCATGATTTTAAGAGGGTAAGTATATGAGATGTAATTGCATTAGCTATTTCGGAGTGTTGGTGCCAGGAACTATTAACAAGTAGTTAAAAGAAACACCAGCACACATCCAACTAGCTTAAAAGATTGATAGAATATGCCAGAAGAAATTGGTGACAAAAAAGTTCTGTCTGGTTATTGCTCAATACCTTTGAATCCATATTTTTTTTTCCATAAATTGCAGTTTAAAACTCTAGTAAATTGAAAGCAGAGTAGCTGAAACACTAAAGTTAAATCTTTCAAATCTGATTAATTTACCAGTATTTATTGGTGATCCAGGCAAATTAGCATGGGTTTAGGAAGGGCAGGTCCTGCCTGACCAACCTGATCTCCTCCTATGACCTGGTGACCCACTTAATGGAAGAGGGAAAGGCTGTGGATGTTGTCTACCTGGACTTCAGCAAAGCCTTTGATAGATACTGCCTCCCATGGCATTCTCCTGGAAGAGCTGACAGCCCATAGTTTGGTGTACTCTTCACTGAGTAAAAAAATGAGTCTGGATATCTGGCCCTAGAGGATCAAGGTGAATGGTGCCACATCCAGCTGTTGGCCAGTCTCAAGAGGTTCCCCAGGGCTCAGCTCTGGGGCCAGCCCTGTTCCATATCTCTGTCAGTGGTCCAGATGAGGGGATTGAGTGCACCCTCAGCAAGCTCGCAGATGACACCAAGTTGGGTGGGAGTGTTGATCTACAGGAGGGTAGGAAAGGTCTGCAGGGGGATCAGACAGGCTGGATTGATGGGCTGAGGTTCAATAAGGTGAAGTGTCAAGTCCTGCACTTGGGTCACAGCAACCCCAGGCAGCACTGCAGGCTGGGGGCAGAGGGGCTGAAAAGCTGCCTGGCAGAAAAGGACCTGGTGCTGGTCTGCAAGCCAGCTGAACATGAGCCAGGAGTGATCCCAGGTGGCCGAGAAGGCCAGTGGCAGCCTGGCTTGGGTAAAGGATAGTGTGGCCAGCAGGACCAGGGCAGTGATTGTCCCTCTGTACTGGGCACTGGTGAGGCCAGGCCTCAAATCCTGTGTCCAGTTTTGGGCCCCTCAGTTCAAGAAAGACCTTGAGGTGCTGGAGCATGTCCAGGGAAGGGCACCGGAGCTGGGAAAGGGTCTGGAGCACAAGTCCTATGTGGAGTGTCTGAGGGAGCTGAGGAAGTTTGGCCCAGAGAGAGGAAGCTCAGGGGTGACTGCATCACTCTACAACTGCCTGAAAGGAGGCTGTAGAGAGGTGGGGGTCAGTCTCTTCTTCCAGGCAGTAAGTGATAGAACAAGAGGACCATGGCCTCAAGCTATGCCAGGGGAAGTTCAGCTTGGACATTAGGAAAGATCTTTTGACAGAAAGGGTTAAACATTGGAATGGACCCCCTGCCCAGGGAAGTGGTGGAGTCACCATCCCCGGAGGTGGTGTGTTTCAATGTGGCACTTAGTGCCAAGGTGATTGGTCAAAGGTTGGACTTGATCTTAGAGGTCTTTTCCAGCCTGGATCATTCTGTGTAAATTACGGAGAGTAGTGTGCAGAAGCAGTGAGGCAGCCAGATGCAAATGCACGGGGAGTAGCTGCAGTGCAGTGAGGGAGGCGTTCAGGCTCAGGGAATTAAAATAACAGGAAGCGAGAGAGAGAGAGGTGGCTACTTATTACCATTAGTTTATGGTTTTTGTGGCCTGTAATTGTCAAGGCTTGAGAAGTTGTATTTGCCAGCTAGGGAACAGTTCAGCAAATATGTTGCCTGAAAGCTGAAGGAGTGTTGGGATCCTTAGCTTGGAGATTGTTGCTTCCAACAGTTTGATCTGTTGACCTAAACATCCCACTTAGCACAAGTCCATGCAAAGTTACCAGTGGCAGCAGCATTGTGTTACATGGTGCACTTTGTGCTTCATGTTCAGTGTGTAAGGCAGTCCATTTGAAGAACAGGTGAAAGTGGTAATTCTTACTGTACTGGACATACTTGTAGATGTCTGAAATGTATTAATAATTGCTGGACTTAATTGGCCATCTCTAAAACTGACAGTCCTGAAATGGAAAGGATAATTTGCAGCTGTTTTCTCACTTGTGGGTGGGGTTTTTTTGCGAGGTTGGTTGGTTGGTTGGGGGGTTTTAACCGAGATCACTTGGGCAGGGATCTCTGTGTTAGCAGGGTTTTTTTAACTTTGTGGCTTGCATTCTCCCCAGGAATGGGAGTCTCATCTCTGCTTTGTTGTGAATAGATTTAGGAACATTGTTTCTTTAAGCTTCAGGTTCTGTACATGAAATTAAATAGCCAAAGTAATTTTTACACTGTTTCTATACACACAGGTACTGAAACAGATACATATTTTTCTCTAGATGTTTTTATACTTTGTTTAGTCCTAGATGAATTGTAGAGTAGTCAGAACTCTGAACACATACTACACTTTTGCAACAAAGTAAAAATAAGTCAAACCTAAGTAAAAAAACTTAGTGTTACTCTGTGCTAGTACACAGGAAGCTGAGGTTCAGAATGATTTGCAGGGAATATTTAAGTACTGACTTTAGACAAACCTGACATTTATCTAGGTTTATGTATAGCCTCAATTCT
The DNA here is from genome assembly GCF_041296385.1 of Aphelocoma coerulescens. Lineage (NCBI taxonomy): Eukaryota > Metazoa > Chordata > Aves > Passeriformes > Corvidae > Aphelocoma > Aphelocoma coerulescens. Next base: position 41,174,680 of record NC_091015.1, on the reverse strand, counting down.
AGGCATAGCTTATAGAATGCAAGATAACACTTGCTCTTAAATATGCCGTGTTCCCAAATACTTCCAAGAAGTGGCCACAAGAAGTTCACAGCAGCTGCTACCCAGGCTAGTCCGACACTGGGTATGTAATGGAAAATTTGCACCTGATGACAACAGTTAAGAGACATACTGGTTTACATGTGGAGTCAGAATAACTTCCAAGAGGGAGTGTGTGTATAAGGACAATGCCCATGAGATGCAGTTTATTGAGACTGTTGTTTAGTCTGTCCTATACAACTATACTTCAAATCTCTAATGACATTAAGACTTCGTATTGCAGTACTTGGCAAAGCATTTGACTGTGGTGCTGCATGATGTGGAAACGGTGAAGCCCAAGCAGCTAGAGCATGCTTTTTGGGAAAGCACCTTCTGCTGCAGGGCTTCACACAGTAACAACAGTTTAGGCAGACTTAACACCACTGCCACCCTTTGCTATCAGTCTGCTCTGCTTAGCTGCTGCAGTCCTCTAGAACTGATGTGAATTACTAGAGAAGAAAAACAATCTGAGCTAAACATTTTCTATTGCTTTCTACAAAAGCAATATTTTTTTTTTTTTTTGGCTGGGCAAATGATGGGAGTGAATTTCCTTCATTCTCACAGTCACTGCCCTTGCCTATGCCCTTAAACAGTAGCATAAAGAAGAACGCAAAATGCACTTAAGCCACCTCACCTTCAGTACCTGTAGACATAATTACGTGCTTTGCTGACATTTTACTTCTGCACAAAATCTTTCAGGTAGCACTGCCTCTGTACATGGACAGGGAGGGACTGTTAGGTTCAGCAGAGGAATGTTTTTCTGTATGTCATACACTTGTATTCATAAATGCAACACTGATCACGTTAAGGTAGAAAACAGTTTTCCCTAAGTAGGTCCATACATCCAGAGAGCACAAAAAATACCATCATCACAGTTTCTCAGTTTGAGGTAACTTGTTATTAAACTGGAACAAATAAACCTTAATACTTCTACTGCTTTGGATACAGAAGTTGAAACATTCGTTAAAGCTGGCAGATACACTAAGGGCCTTGGAAAGGCTACGAGCCACTTCAGTGGGTCTGCTGTTGAATTTCCTGAGGAAGTGAGAGACCACCTTACACAGAATGATTTCTTAATCTTTGTGGTAGCAACTGAGGGTACATTTTTGATATCTAATGGTAGATCTCTTTCACATTCAAATAGCAACTAAATTGTTTTGGCAAAACATGAAAGAAGGTCTTTGTTAACAAAGGTCTACAAACCTTTCTCTAAGTCAGTTCTTAACAAGCAGCTATGGTGCAAATAATTTTCCCACTGTGCAAATGCTAGTGGTGCTTCCTGTGTAAGATTATTTTTTAAGCTTAAAACTTAGTTGTTTCTCTGCCGCCCCCCCCTCCCCCTTTTTCTCTTTTTTCTTTTGTTTTTGGTGGAGCTTTCTGACTGTGAAGGTGTCTGATACATTAGGGATCAAGAATCGAACACTGTGGTTCCCAAGAGCCAATACTGGTGTAGCTGTTCCACCAGTCTGATCTGTGATTCCACCCTCGTTCTTCTTCCAGTACTGCATTAGGACAAGATTGCACTCTCTGCACAGCATCTCAAGTTCAGTAATTTAGGATCTGCCAAAATTTCCAGGCTCAATTTTCTCGTGCTGACCCAGTCCCATAATATATGGATTATAGCAGCAGTGGTAAACAGCACAGGCACAAGGTGACACTCCACCATGCTTCAGTATCTTTCTCTTTCAAGATTTACCCCAAAGGAAAGTACAGAGAACTTCTCAAGTAGCTTTCAGGTGTGTCACAAGGGCTTGCATAGACCTTTATATTTGCTTTAAATAAATAAAATCTATGAACTGCTCACATGTAAACTAACCAGGGTAGTGGATCGGTTCTGCGTGGAGTCCAGTCTTGCAGCTCTTGCCCAGATCCCTTTTTCTCACTGCTCCATTTTTGCTCGTGTTCTCAGCATGATAAGTAGCCAGTCTTTTCCAGTTTGGTTTGTGGATCCAAGGTTATGGGAGAGAGGTGTATTTGCAGTACCACCTCAATAATTGTAAGATGGCCCTTTTTGTCTCATGGTAGAAATGCTGTAAAACTCATGGAGATAAAGAAAACATGATGGATAGATGGCTAAAGGTAACTGATGTTTATACCCTGTATGATGTTGGGATTTAATAATTTGGAGCAACTCTACTGTCTTTTACAGGTTCTATGGAAGCAGACGCCTAACTCCCACAGCAGTGCAGGAGAGAGGAACCATGGAGCATTGATTACTAAATCACTGTTGATGATACATGATTCCACTGCACTAACAACACACATCGTTACAAATATTGTCTAGTATCTAATCTCACAATAAACACGCAAACTGCCTTCACCAGGGAACATTCAACTGGTTGATGACTCTCACGTGCACTGCTGGGATATTTTGGTGTGGTCTGAACTGTGGTAGGATGGCAACGGAATTTGCCAGCCAGCAGCTGTCTCCCGCTTCTCACCTTTCACAGTCTAACATGCTTTCCTAGTGCTCCTATTTCTTGTCTCCTCCTTGATCTAGATGTCAGTTTTCCCCTTTCTCTGTACCACTGGATTCAGAGCAGGATTGGGCAGAGAGAAGCAGCATCTAGGGAACAAAGAGGTGATCCCTTTCACACTGAAAAATCCCATGGTTACTTTACAGCTGAATTCTGTCTGGTTCATGATCCTTTCTTCCAGACAGAGCTGCTAATTTGAATTTCTATGTTTTATCTTTAACAGATGTGTGTGGTAAATGCTTAGGAACAGGTCTCTTAAAAAAAAACCAAAAAAACAACAACAACAAAAAAAACCCAACCAAACAAAAAAGAAACACAAACACAAACAAAAAAAGCCCAAACCCCAAAATTCCCTAAAATAATTATCCTCACTCCCACAACAAAAAACCACCCCAAGCCCCAAAGATTTTAACAGTGCATCATGTACAACTTCAGTCTGACAATTATTTATATAGTTCCAAGAGGCATGAACATTTTCCTTCCTTCAGAGCAATTAATTAACTTTAGAGGAAGGTTAATTACAGGTAGTCAAGCTTCCCATTAGCTAAACACTGACATCCCCAGCTGCTGCCCCTAGCCAGGTACGGGATTGCTGCTCAGCACCTCTTGCTTTCACTGGGTCTCTTATCCCCTCACTGCAAGGTGTGGAGCACAGGAAAGTGTGCTGAATTCCCTGTTCTCTTTGGCAGAGAGGGGGAAAAAAGCAGAGATAACAGGTCCTAACCTGCATTTCACATTCCAAAGCCTTTCCTCTCTGTGTATCAGTGGACATCTGAACAGGGAAGATGTCAGCCTCATCCTGCTGGCCCATGTCCAAAGGAACATCTAGCAGACCTGTCTCCTCTTTAGAGCAGCTAAGGCTGGGTTATTTGCCAAGCTGAAGACCAGCTCCTCGCTTGTGTCGAAATGTCCTTCATACGTTTGCAACAAATATAGGTAATAATTAAAATGGCTGATGCCAACTCTGCTTGAGCAGTGACAGTAGCACAAGTAACCACGGCTGTCACTGTGCAGCCAGGGTGGCCCTGAATGTCCCTTCAATGCAGCTGGCTCTGCTGGGGAGTGTTTGATACCATCACATCCACTGCTGGCACTTGAGAGAAAAGGTAGCAAGAGCAAAACTTCACTAAAAAACCCCCAAAATCTGGTGCTGGTCTCATACGCAGAGTGGAACATAAAGTGTTGGGGGTTTGATTGTTTTAAAATTACACATTCTATTGAAGTCTAGATTTCCAGATTGTTTTATACACAGTGTGTTTAATTTCTATCTCCTGGAGGCTAGAAGGGAACTCATGCAGCAACTAATCTGCGAAATTCATAGAAGGGAGTTAAGAACAATAGATCTTCAAAGTATAAAAAGACAAAACCTTATGGAAGTTAACAACTGGACTAAATATCGATATGGCTGAAAATATTCCTTGGAAAGGAAAGTTCGTACAGGGATCGAGTAACCTGATGTGGTGGGAATGTAGGAGAACTGGATGGGTGCATGGGTAACCTTGGAGAGAATATTTACTCTCAGGTTTCCAGGTATGAAGATGAGGTTAATAAATGCTCTTCTTATAATGTTTTTTTTATTTGATCTGTTCCAGCTTTGGAGGATAGTGGGAGATTTGCAAGAGGATCTGTGAAAGATGATTAAACAACTTTATATAATCGAAAAATTAGTTCATAAAGTCTAAGCTAGTACTGACAGATGCAGAACACGTAAGAGTGGCCTTGTGCACAGGGATAGCCTTAAGGACTGTTCTATCTGGTCCCAAGCAGATATCACAGGGGAAGATGAGTTTTCAGAGGGTCCAGCTCTGGAACTAAAAAATACAAGAGGTTTCTTTCTCACGTGGATTCAGATGATGAAGGAACAGATAGCTTGCTTCAGTTTGAGGAAGGGGTTGAGCCCCATGTCTCAGTCCATGCTTATCCCACTCCACCCATGATGTCCCCAGCCCAGTGCTGGTGGGGAGGCCCCTCCTTGCTGAGCACCCACGGAGTGTCTGCAAGCTGCACATTGCAGAGCTGTTGGAAATGCAGGCTCAAACACCCAGACATTCAAAAAATATTACAGAATCCAAGTTTTAATATTCTCTTGAACTTCCACAGTTTAGCACATCTTTGATTGTACCACACAGTTAGTTTAGGTCTTCAAAGGCAGAGAAACCTGAGATCTTAACTGCAGAAATCAGAGTCATTCAGGACAATAGTTATCCCTGGTTTAATCAAAAAGCAGTTGTACAGCCCAGTCTAGAGGCTGACCATACAGTCTAAACCTCCCACCAGCGTCACCCAAGTGGTTTTAGGCTCACCCTCCCCTGCCACAACCCCCCAACCCCCCACTGTCAAACAGGGTCTCTGAGCTGCAGCTGTTCCCCAGTTTGAAATCTGGGGAACTGCTGTGGGGAAGACCTGGGAGCTCCTCTATCCGCCCCCAGCCCTAGGAAAGACAAAACATTCTCCCATTTCTCTGCTGCTAAAACTGAGGGTTGAGGATTTCTAAGCTTGAAGACCTCCTGCAGCTGAGCACCTACCAAAGCCAGCCAGGAGTGCCTTGGGGGATTCCTCATCCTCTGTCCTGCCAGTCCTAGGGGAAGGGGGAGAGAAATGTGCTTGGTCAGAGACTCAGCAGCTCCATCCCCTGCTGTGGGGCAGCTTCCAAATCCACCAATCACATAGTGCTGCAAGCCCAGCTGCTCCAGTGGCCGTCTGAGCAGGTAGGATTGGAAGTAACTGGTATTGTGTATGGGTTGTGGGGAACAGAAGTATTTAGAAAGCTTGAATTGTGGCCATCTTGTTTGAACACTTTGGAAAGAAGCTACTTGTGCTACAGATTTTTATTTCTTTTTAAATGGCCAGAGGAGTTCAGAGATGAATAAATAAAGAAGTTTGGTTTTTTTCCCAGGAGGGTCCCTGGTGCCCATCTCTGAAAAAAACCAAAAAGTTTGTTTTTTTCCCCAGGAGGGTCCCTGGTGCCATCCACATCTGCTTCTGCCCCCTTCCTCTGTGCTTAACCCCTGCCTTGCCATGCCTCTGACCTTTTCTTTTCAGTTTGAGAAAGATATTTCTGTGTTGCACCTGTGAGGAAGACTCAGTGGAGCCTTCATCCGAGGCACAGCCATGCTACAGCACAGCACCAGCTCCAGGCAAGCCTGCACAGTGGTCAGCCAGAATGGGGGCTTGGACCCCACACCTGGGCACTTCCCCTCTGGGCTGTGTCCAGGTAAAACACCAGGTGATAGTTTGGCACCTCCATGTGTACCTTGAGATGAGCAAGGTGCCACTGGCTCTCCGTGCCTGTGTGTGTCTCAGCTGTCTCCAAAAGCAGAAAAGCAGAGGTTTTCACTCAGAGCCTGGTGCGGTGACACAACCAGGTCAAACCCTGTTGAGACAGCACACACGAAATCCTGAGGGGAGAGGCAAGAAGAGTGAAACCAGGAGGCTGATACCTGGCTAGAATGCATCAAAACGTTAAACTGGGAAAAACTTTGAATGAAATCATTCTACCTGAGTTCCCAAACTTCTCTGTGCAGTAGTGGATTCCCAGCTACTCATAGAGAGGAAATCTTCATCGCCTGCTGGAACAGCACAGCAAGGGATGCAAAAGTAGCATCTGCCTGCTTCTTTGTCTTTTTCTTTGTGACTGTTGCAAGTCTTCTTTGACTAAGAATATCATTAATCAGTTTAATTAACTCACAGAAACAGATAGCTGGGAAATTGCTAGACCTATAAAGGATATGCCTGTTTTTTAAATTAACTCCCTACAGCGGGCAGATCCTTGTGTATTTCTTCCTCTAGTATCCTCAAAAATTTTTTTCACAAGTGAGTATTTTACAGTTCTCACTTTTTCTGATTCTTGTTGTGGCCACTAGTGTCTGACTGTCTGGGGTACTGGAAGCTGTGTAGGAAAGGAGAAAGTGGGCAAGAGATCTCCAATGCATAAGAAGAGTAAGTAAGCAAATATAGCAAGAATTAAGTAGATAATAGGGTTGGAGTATCCACAGTGGGGGCAGTGTGGAGGAATGAGTCAAATGAAAACTTTGCTGAAGTTTGCAGCAAAATGAGCAAACCAAACCTTATCTAAAAGCAAAACCTTTGTTTTCTAACTATGGACCTATTCCTCTGTAAGGGATCCTGAGCCCAAACTCCATGGAGGAAAGAGTGTAAGAGCTGATGGTTTTGCACTAATCTGCCTCAAAACACAGGGGTTCTTATGCAGAAATGTACCTTTGAGGAGATGGAGAGCTTTAACATGAGCCTTGGAGCTTAGCAGGGAAACAAGGTCACTGTCAGAGAAAAGTTTTGTTTAATGAGATAGGCACCACAGAGACCTGAAGCAGGCAGACCTTCAGACAACGCCATGGAGAAGACTCCTGCAGTAAGGCTAGAGATGAGGGGCAGGCTATTGAGGGAGATACTTGAATTCTCATGTCCTGCCCTTAGTGATAGAAGTCACTCAAAATTTTTTCTTATTGCTCCACTTTGGCACCAGGGGAAAAAGAGTGGCTCCTTTCCCCTATGGTGTGGTCAGAAACCCCCTGACAGTCCACAGAAATTGGGACTCCTCCTTCCAGGCAGGAGACAGCAAAAGTGAGTGGGGTAGCAACTCCATGTGTCACTGGGGGCAAGACCCCAGCTTTTGCTTGTCTGAATAGGACCAAAATCTGCTCCAGTGTGGCTCCAACCTCTCTGATCTTTTGAAACATATCTTCATCTTTTTTTCTTGACAAGAACTTCTGGTAATAGCTGTTTTTTAAGGAAATTTTAATGGCAACCCCCTTTGTCTTGAAACAGGTGCAGATTCTTAAGTTCCTGTGACAACTGTTAGTCTACTGAAACAGAGGTGATACAATGAGAAAGCAGAAGGAAGAGAAGGATGGGGAAGAGGAGGAAGGGAGCAGGAATGTATCCATTCCACAGCTTGTTTCCTGGAGAAAACTGCAGCTTCTTCTGGCTTGCTAAAGCAATAGATTAGGAAAGGTGGCAAAACAGAGTGTTGTGTTTATTTATGTTCTTATTTCTAAACAAAACTAGTGAGGTTTGGCCACCCTCAACAGACAGTTTTTATTTATATAAAGCATAGTGACTTTCTAAATGATGATGCTTCGTTCCAAGTCCACACTGCCTGGACTAATCACTCATAGACACTCATCTGCTTTTCCCTCCTCTGCCCTGAAAAAAGCACTAAATACCATTTTTAAACAGTAAGCTTCCAACGTGTCACAGGTGTTACCCTCTAAACTAAGCAGCCCAAATTACCAAATATCCCCTTTGAGGCAGTGTCACTCTGTCTCTCCATGCAGATGGTCTCTGTTGCCCTGAGGACGAGCTGGGCTGGGTTAGCAGAGAATAAGCAGAGCAGGTCTGATGGCTTCCCACCTCTGCACTGAGTTGAGACAGTTTTGCCTCTTGGCTTCTGCAACCAGTATAGCCACTGGGTATGTGAAGTAAACCAAAACCTCTAACACTCCAAGCATTTAAGACAACTTTTTTGGATAGGTATGTATTTTTACATTAATAAAACCATTCCCTATGTTGATTTTTTGGCAGAAGGCTGAAGAAGTACAGAAGTGCCTCAGGACTGCTCTAGCTGTTGAATGCTGTGAAGGTGGCCTAGTTACCTTCAGAAGTTTGGAAACTCTTGTTGCTTGAAGGTGATGTGAGCACAGGATTCTCCCTTTAGTCTGCACACCCTTATAGGAACAGTGGTTCCAGAGGTGTAACTGGGATGTCTTATGAGCACCAAGTTATTAAGGTGTTTGATGGACAGGAAAGCTATGCTTATCACAGGGACACCATAAAAAACCTCTCCAGCTTTTGTAAGAGCTTGCTCTCTTTTGGGGATTGGTCTGGATGAATTTTTCTGCAACACCTGATTTCTTACCCCTTCCCCACTTGTCCTGTAAAGCACACAGAGGGAGAGAGCATAGGGAAAACATCCCAGGAAGCACAGCTGAAAGCTCGAGGTCCCCATGGGCTTCCTGTTTGCCTGGGACAGACCTACAGTCACAACCCTCCAGCACCTGCGGTGTGTGTCACAGTGATTCCTGTCTCCCCCAGGAGGAGCATCTGGCTTCTGCCACTGCCCTCCCAGCTTGTCCAGCCTCACAGTGCCAAGGGAGAAGCTGTGTTCCCTACCAGCATGAGCCTGTGAGCCAGCCCAGCTTGTCATCCTGAGGCTGCAGGTGGTAAATGATGACTGTCTCTGGCAAAGTCTGTGTCCCAAATATGAAACTCACTCCTTCTACAACTTCTCAAGGAAAAAGTAATCCCAGCTGCTGCTTCTGTTGAAGCACTCTGCATGGGGAAGCTTAGCAAATCCAAAGAAGGGGGTTGCTATAGTCTCTGGTTGAACCAAGAGCAGCTGTCGATGTATCCAGTTCTGGGCTTCAGCACACACCTACCCCATCGGGACTGGTGAAATGGATATGGGGAGGTAACCAGGCTCTAAGAGCAGCATCTCTGCTCAGCTCTTGCTGAGCCTGGCGAGCAGCAGAGAGGATTTCCACTTGAATACCTACCCGGATAGCTAAAATCATCCTCTGCGGCATGTGGAAATATAAACCTTCCTTTTCCCGCCTGCTAAAGCCACCTGCTGTTGTCTCCTCCTGCTTTCTACTTTTAGCTCATTAGTTCCACCGCAACTACACTCTGCTGTCTCATTGCCTTTTACTGAAGGCACGTCACAGGCAACTAAATGTATTTGAGCAGCTGTTTGACCTGCTTGCTGCTGAAAAGCAGCACAGACCAATGTTGAGTCCCTAATGAATAACAACCCCAGGGAAGAAGCAGCCCCAAAAACTCTGACAGCTCCAAACACTACCAAAGTCTTTTTGTCATATTCTCCTTTCTAGAAGTTGGATTTGATGATCCTTGTGGGTCCCTTCCAACTCAGGATATCCTATGATTCTCTGATTCTATGATTTCTAACTTGTTTGGAGTAAGAAAGAGGAGCCTCCATGGCTATAGTGATAATTTTATGAGTTAGCTTCTTAAATATCAGCCCGACAGCGGCTCATCGAAACGTGCTGCCAGCTTACTTTCTTGGTGGTGATATCCATGCTAAAACTTCCCATAATCTTCTACTAATCATGAGGAATGTGAGTAGAATGCTGAGGAGGTAACCCAAGAATTTCCAAAATTTCACCAGGTGCATTAGATCAGGCTTAATCAGGGAAGGCTCTGCTTCGATTCTCTTCCTTTGCTGGGAAGGTGGTCTTCCCCTCTAACAAAAGAAACTGTTGTCTAAATCAGTATCACCTTTATAATCCAAGTGCAGTTCCTCCTTGGCGAAGATAGAAGAAGAAAGTTGTCATGTGTAAGAGATAGGCAGGATTTGCCAGTCATTTGGGTGTATGGCAAAAGCTAAATGGCATTTGTGAGCTTCAGCAATGGGAATAATGAATGCGCCAGAAGTGAAGAGAGAAAGGAGGTGTCAGGAAGGAATTTCCTGTTGCTTTGCTAAACCTCACTGGAATGTGGGCAAGGAGAGGGGAAAACAAGGTGCAAGGCTGAAAACAGCAGTGCAAACTGGAAAATTCAGAAATTGCAAGGGAAGGGAAGGGAAGGGAAGGGAAGGGAAGGGAAGGGAAGGGAAGGGAAGGGAAGGGAAGGGAAGGGAAGGGAAGGGAAGGGAAGGGAAGGGAAGGGAAGGGAAGGGAAGGGAAGGGAAGGGAAGGGAAGGGTAGGATACTGGAATCAAGAATTTGGAGAGAAAGAGTTTGTGGAAAGAGGACATTCTGGGACACACCATGGGACAAACACACTGAGGAGCAGGTGGCTGTGGAAATTTTGTGATTTCTGCCTGTGGAGGAGAGTGGGACTGAGCAAGAAGAAGAAGAAGATGAAAATGAAGAAAAAATTTTGCTTGTCCAAGAAGTCACTTCTGACAGTGGATGCTTTCTGCTTGATCCACTTTCTGTAACCAGTGCTAAGTCTTTCCCTCCTGCCAAGCCCTCCCTGTATCTCATCTCTCTGCGGCTCTGTCACCTCCTCACTTCCAGCTGCAGTGAAGGTTCTTATTACAGAAAGTTGATTTGTGATGAATCCATTTGTATGGTATATTGCTGAGTACCAACTATTAGCATTTGAATCAATAACCATGGAACTTGTAAAATTACATAAACAGCAGAGAGATTTGCAGGGAGGAGAAGGTGATGCTTACAGTCCTAAAAGTCATTAATAAAGAAGCAAAATTTCAGTTTTAGAGTAAGCTACAGAAAGAGTTTTATTTTTCTTCTTGCAGCTAATACTGTTTTTTTCTGGAGTCAGACAACTCTTTCGTTACTGAGTGAACAATATGGATTTTTAACTACCACTCTCCTGCTTTTTTTTGCTTTCCTTTATGCTGGCATGAATTTGCTCTTCCTGTCAGACATCGGTTACTGCAAACCCACAAAGATCTCATCTGCTTTTAACTTCCTCCTCTCAGCTCAGGGTCTGCACTGCTTCTTCTCCATCATAGTGCCAATTTCTTGCCAGAAAGTGCCTCTGCTGTAGCCAGTGTCTGTGTGCGCTCCAGAGCATGCTGACCCCAGCTTTTCCAGCAGCAGCAGCTTCCCAAGCCCACAGCTGCTCCACCCAAACTTCTGGTGAGATGTTTCCACCACTAAAGTCCTACTCATGGGAGACCAGTCATCATAATACAGTTGTAAGATATCTGAGCACCGTTTTTCAAGAACAACCCCGTGAAAGAACTGCTCAAGCATGTTATATTGAACCACTCTTTCACTGCCCCTTGGGGCTGCTTCTTCTCTGCCCCCTCCAAAACCCAGTTTGAACTCACAGGGATTCCCTAAAGCAGCAGTAAAGCTCCAGTGAAGCTTGACATTGGCCAAATCTGTTCTCAGAGGCAAGTGGGAACCCTGCAAATGGGGAAACCTACATGAGGAGTACTTCGCCCCATAGTTCATTGCCTAAATGGGCTTCCAGAGGGATAGAGGCAGCAAATACTGTTCAATAAGGAGAAGAGGGGAGGGAGGAAGGTAGAGAGACAGGTAGACAAAGAACATCTGGGGAAAGAATATTGGGTGGGAGATTAAAGTCAAGAGTTGGAAAGGGAAGGAGAGGGTAGAAAAGAAACACAGGATGAAGCTGAAAAGTCATGGCTACAAGTTGGGCAAAGAAGAGTAGAGACTCAGTAGGAAAATAAGCAGCACCAGAGGTTTGTCACGCTTTTCCTGTGTAAATACACATCAAACTTCACGACTAGCTGCCTCTGTTGAACAGCAAGGATCCTGCTGCCCTGAAAATGAGAATGTGAAGGCATAGGGAAGGATAGGACTGTATTTCATTAAAATAAGAGATTCAGAACAGGTCTGCAGGGACTGTGCCAGTACCCTGCTAGTGCTGAATCCAGCCTTTTTGTGGAGTACAGCTCCCACAGGATGACTTGCTCTCTGGCTTAGAGCTTGCTACCCTTTTCCCTTTGGCTTTTGCTGGCAGAAAGGAAACACTCTGAAAATCATTGCCTAGGTCATTGGTCTTTCTGAGATCAGATTTACCTATAGCACCTGGGAAGAATGGTGTATTTTATCTATGCAGGGATGTGAAATCCACTTTCTTGGAAACCACATATGTATACTCTTCTTCCTCTGTCTCCACTATCTTCAACACCACAGTCAAAGAAAATGTGAGGAGCCAGCATCCCTGCTAGGGGCATATGTCTGAATAGGCACAAGCTTAATAACGTCCCAATTTAAATATGTATAGAGCCAAGTGTGAATTGTTAATGTAAAAGCCTGCACATGCTCAAACATTTTGGGGCGGTTTGGCTTTTCCTTGGCGGTGAGGTTGGGACATCTTTCGCGAGGTCAGTGCAAAGGAAAATATTGGTGTCTTCTCTTCTCCCACTGCTTGGAAACCGGGATCTCTGTTGTCTTTATCCCTGGTCTTTTGTGGCTACTGCAAAGGAGCATCTTCCAGAAGGCACCGTGTGCTTGTCCTCCAGTGGCTGCTGCCCTCCCGGCCCTATTCCAGCCGGGGGCCCCCCGCCGCAATCTGCCGGCACTCCGCGACCCCGGCGCGGGCAGGGGCCGGGGGCGGGGGCGGCGGGGCTGGGGAGGGATTTCTGTGGGGTGTGAAGGGACACGGGGCGGGCGAGGGGGGCTGGAAGAGCAGCGGCAGGCAGCGAGGAAGGAGGGGCGGCGGTGGCCGCGCCGGCGCCTCCCGGGGGGCTCCCGATGCCGGCGCTCCCTCCGCTGCCCCTCGAGCGGAGGCAGCCCCGGCCGCCTGCAGCCGCCGCGCCGTGCTCTGCAGCGGGGGCTCCCGGCTGTGTGCGGGCGGGCGGGCGGCGCTCCGCCGCCGAGCGGGGTCCGGGGCTGCGGGCGGCGGGGGCTTCCCCAGCGCCGCCGGCTCTGCCGCGCATCCACGCCTGCGGGCCGAGCCTCGCGCGTTGCTCCAGTGCGTGAACCCCACCCAAAGAAAGCATCCGACGGAAGCGGCTGTCGGAGGGAAGGGAGCCCGGAGGTGAGCCCGCGAAGTGCCCGACACCCCGAAGCCACCAGGCAGCCTTTGCCCCCACAGCCCCGCTCTCCGCTGCTGCCCACCCACCGCTCCCGCTTTCCCGAGGAGTCCAGAGCGGCGTCAAGCCCCGGCACCGGCTAGGCTCAGCCCTGCCTCTTTCCGGCCTCAGCCCTGGCTCAGCCCAGGCTGGCCAGCTCAAGCCCCTTCCCCAGGCAGATGTCCTCCCTGCTCGACTCCCAGATGAGCCTGTCCTCCACACGTTGACAGGCTCCTTATTTAATCGTTGGGCAGCAACTGTTGCAAAGGAAAAAAGGAGAGGGGAGAGCATCTTCTATTAATTTTATATGCCTCCCCACTCGTGTTTTGGGTACATGACAATGTCCTTGCAGTCAACTGGACGTAGGTGAACTCAATTCACCCCAGAGTTTTCTATTCAAGCACTCAGCTGTAAGAGGACAGTGTCCATGTAAATCCAAGTTCTACTACTGTCCTTACATTATCCCTTTGTTTGGCCATATGTTTGCAGAAGATATTTTATGATCCTGTAAATGTCATTACATCTGTTGGGTTTCAGCAGGTAGTGCATGTTTCTGTCTAGCATCCAATCAGGGACTTCCAAAGTAAACCAGGAATACAAAAAAATTACATTTTGAAATTAAAATGGTGTATCTGGAGGCACCTACTACCCACAACATCAGTGTAGATTTGAGTCCTTTGGTGGAGCATGGATGTCCTCTTTGAAGAAATACCGCATGATGAGTGGAAAAATGATAATTTCCCCCATTCCCAAAGGACAGTTCTCTGTGCCCATATACAGGTGTTTTAGGATGTGTCAAAGAAAAGGCAGCATTTCATTTGTGATGCTAATGAGTGGCACTGGCCACTATTGCTCTATTTTTTCTTTAGGACTTGGTGGCTCCAGTCAAAGGCAGCCCCATCACTTCTCTCCAGGATATTTCTCACCACATTACCCTGTTGAGTTTTTTCCCTGAGAATTGTTGAACTTCTTCAGAGAAGAAGTTTGCTAAAAAGGAGCCCATTCTTATTTTAGGACAACTCCTTACTGTTAGGAGACAATATTGGCCACAGCTGAAATGAGTTATAAATTTTGTGTTAAAATATTCTCTCTCAGTGTTGTTTTCTGTTTAGTTTAGTTACATCTAGATCAGAGTTTAAAATAGCAACTAACCATAATGCAGGTCCTCATTCCAAGACAAGGAAAGGTTTTCATCTGTTACTTGGTTAGTCATTGATGGGGATTTCTGACGCAGTCAGGAGCATAGTGTTTTGCCATATCTAAAGCTTATTCCCAATTTATTTCAGGGATCATGTAAAAAGAGTTATGGAAAATGATAGATGTACTGAAAGACTAAGCCTTGTGTTCAGTATTTAACTGCAAGGAAGTCTTCACCTCTCACACAGAAACAACCAAACATCATTTTTATTTTAATATGTTGTTGGTATTTCTTGATTTAGTTTTTTTTTTTTTTTTTTAAGATTATTTCCTAATCTTGGATATACTTCTTCAGGACTTAAGATTGTTTGTATTGCTAAAGTGTATAAAAAGAAAATAAATAATAATAAAAAAGATACAATCAATTAAGTTGGTTTGGGCATTACAAAATCTTAAAAACCAGCTTATCAGAAAATGCATTTGTTAAAAAAAATTATAAATTAACACTTCAGCAAGAATATTAATACAGAAGAAAAATTATACACTTTTGAAGTATAATGCAGATACAAAAGAAAATTATAGGATTATTATCTTAGAAAGTCAACAGTATTGTAAACAAATTCTGGATTTTGTATATATTTTTCAAATTGAATATGAGTTTTTCAAGTATGATGTTTACAACCAGAAACAGTAATTTGATAACCAGATCTCAAAGGTGTTCAGAGCTTTCCGCTGCTTGACCTACAGCTTCAGAATTGCAAAGCATGTACTGGCTTGTTTTCACCAGGCTCCACAGAAGCTTTAGGATGAGACTATGCATGCACAGATATGTCTCATGCTATAGGTTTGCAACAAGACATCCAATGTGAAAGGAAAAAAACCCAAACCAACAATAAAACACACAACATTTTGTACAAGACTAAAACTAAATCAATTGCAAATTTGTCTGCAGCAGATGGAAACAGTGGCTGTCTGTGCAAGAGGGTTCTTGTAGGGATTTCAGGTATAAAAATCTCTTATCTTTTTCACTCATTTCTTCAGTCATAATTTATAGATAAAATATTCCCTCAGGATACAGTTTGTCAAGTTTTGTGGTTTTTTTTTTCTTCTTTTTGCTCAAGAGTTTCTCACCTGTCTGAAAGTATATATGGGGTAAACTTTATTTTTATATGGGAAAATAAAGGGTTGTTCCCTCTTTTCTAATTATTAAGACAACTGAACTTTGAAACATGACATTTCATTGCATCTCATTGGAATACACCCATGAACCACTTAGAAGTTTGTTTTGAACCTCTGCAAGTTATTTACAGGACACGGGGAAAACCATAAATGAGGTTGACAGCTTTTGCATCCAGAAAGCTGATCTGGTTTGTTCTGTTTCTTCAAAAGCCAGCAACTGAAAATCCCCTTTGGAGCTCAGGAGTGTAACCTTTAGCCAGGCCAGGGAGAGATTTCCTAAGGAACTGAGGGGGCACCTGTTGGCCTTTGACTTGGTGGAGCCAGGAAACACTCTTTTCTTGTTATTTCCATTGCTTAACTCCCCCTGCCCACACTTTTTCTCTAAGTAAATAACCCCAACTTGCTAAAAACATGCATGTCCAAAACTAGCAGTTCTTGGGTGAGTTTTAGCTTCTTAAAGCTTAAGGCAGGTGCAATTAAAATTAAAAAGTGAGGATATAAAAAAATTATATTCAATCAAATAATTAAACTTTATGATTGATATGAAACATCCCCATTTATTGTTTTCTTCTTAGAAACAGTTATTTAATTATTTTGATTATTTTTATTTTTACTCTGAGAGAGAGAGAGCTCTATTTTTACTAACTTACCAAAGCTGCAGGAAATTTAACTAAAATTGTCTAAATTGCAGGTTTACTTAAGCAACTTGAACACTCAATTCAATTAAGTTACTTTGTGTCTATGTTTCATTGATATTAGAACAGATATTTGTGAGGTTTTCTTTTGAAAGAAATTAAGATCATATTTTCACTAGAACCATATTTCAGTTGAAAATTAGCATTTCAGCATTGAGTATTAACATTAGAAATCCACACATGATTAAAACAAAGGGGCACAAACACTTTTGAATTTTCCTGCAGCCATCATTCAATGTAAGAAAGTAGATTGAAGCATGCAATTGACATTTTTTTTCCACCCAAAGGACGAAAAGAAACACATTTTGGCATTTCTTTGGTAATGCAGCTTTGACTATAATTTTTACTTTGTTAACTTAAGGCAAATAAGGCAGGTATTAGCCTTGCCTCTAGCTGTTGCCTGTGAGAATGTTTCACTGTTTACATACAGGCTGGGGCTTTATCACAGGTCTGATGCAAGAAAGCTGAATTTTTTCTCTGGCCTCTGTGACCCCATTACGGTACTTTGTTAGTGTGCATTCTGAGAGCTCAGCCCCACTCCTACAGCATGACTATACGTTCAAACAATGGACTCAAAACAGGCTTGCAAAAAATAGCCTCAAACTAGCCTTGCAGGCTTAGGTTTACCTAAATATATCACTTGTTTCGTGTTTTTCTACTTGATTTTCTAACTTTGGTTTGAGTAGTATTTTAAGAGCATTTAAAAGCTCAGATAAACTGTTTACTGTTGCAAAACTTTAAAGAAACCAAAAACGTTTCTAGAAGAAAAACTTGAATCTGGAATTTGTAGAAACAACTACTTAGACTAAGATATGTTTGTGTGCCTCCAGTTGTATCAAGGATTGCTCAATTGAGATGTAAATTGAGCTTTAAAACAGGAATTAATTAGCATGAAACTAATGCTATATGTATGCACTTTAATTTTATCAGACTAAGGCTTCTATTTATTTTCACAGCTTTTGCCTTATGGGGTTGCAGGGGATTTTTGTTTTAGAGGTCTGTCTTCTGCACTTATATACTTATTTTTGTAGAACTTTTAGTTACTTGACCTTTCTCTGGGAAATAACTAGACTCTACACAAAATGTTTTAGAAATAGTACCGTCAAGCTTCATTGACTATTTAACTGTCAGAAAACCATAACTTGAGGGGGAAAATATAGGGATTTCCTCATATAAAAAGATTGTGCCAGCCATTTTATACTGACAATACCTAACCAAATAGATCTCTTGCAATCAAAGTTCCTTAGCATTTTAATACCAAAACCATGTACAATATACTAAGGTAATCTGTTGCACAAGAAATAGTTATATGGTATAGCTTTCACGAGAAGCACAAAAGACTGACCCTAATTTATTTTAGACCAGATAAACAATAACTGAAATGACCTAACGAAATTATTCCTATATAAGCACTGATGTCTGCAGGAAGGGCCAACAATCCCACAAGCTCAACCTTCAGCCTCACAGGTAGTTTTAAATTGCCATATACTCTGTAATTCACAGACCCAACTATTCAGTCTTCCTACGAAACAGACCAGAAACAAAAACATGACTATAATTAACATTAGGATGGTTTCTGATCCTGAGAAAAATAATACATAGCAAATGACAGAATGTATATTGTAGTGGGAAAACACACTTTAAATACAAACATTCATGACCACACTCTTCAAAGGATATACATATTAATGGCCAATTTAAACAGCTCTTTTCATGAATGTTACATTGAAATTGGAATGCTTATTCCTGATGAAATTTGTAAAAGACCAAACAATTGCCTGAACTGGATCCAGCAACAGTATAAATATATTTTAAGATATTCAAACAAATTAAAACAAAACAAAAAAAAGTAAAGTATGAAACTCCAGCAGCTACCATCTTAAATTTTGCCTAAATACAACAAAATAACCAATTTGTATCCAAATTAATGTTTCTTAAAATATTAAAACCAAATTGTTGTAGAGTGTCTTCAAAGGCCAACATTAAACTAGAATTTTTAGAGGAAGGGAGGGGATGTTTTCTTATTAATAAATAATGGCCACTTGGAAGGAAATCTGAACATCAAAATCTAACCAATACCAGGTATTAAAAAGCAAATTCAACACTCCTTCTCTATAATTTTAAGATATGGAAGGTCCTGGGGCTGAATTCACAATAGACCTATGATACTGTTAGCTGAAAACACCGTTATCATACCAGTAAGGCAAAACAGATTCTGGAGAGGAGGGTCTCATTGTTCTCGCCAAAGGGATTTTATGCTTGGGTTGCTGCCCCATTTTACTCCCTTACTTGATATTTTTTTTGCTCTTGGCAAAAGATCTCCTTGATGAAAGGAGCAAACAAGAATTATATTCAGATATCGATAAATTGTAAGAAAACAAAACCAGAACAAAACCCCATCTGAAATGAGTTAAAACACACCTAACTAGTGAGAAACACTTTTACTTCTTAAATAATGCCTTCATTTTCATTTCTTCACTCCTTGTAAAAGCCCCACAAAATAGTCTTTAGCTAGAGGAAGCCATATTGGCAATTATTCCTGTCACTTGATCAAATAAACTTCTGATTTTGTCTGGCTGTAATATATATGATATATTTATATTTTTTCTACGTGCTCTTTCCAACACAATTGCAAAAATCTCAGATTTCAGATATCAACCTGAAATATGGTTAAGTTCTCCTTTGAAAGCCCGATTTTAAATCCAGCTGTGCCAAGTAAACTGAACACTGATGAAAAGTTTATGTATATATATATACATACATACATACATACTAAAAAAGACTGTAAGTTATTCTCACATAATCAAAATGTAGGTGATCGGATTTTTGTTTTGCAAGATCTGTTTGCAAATGTTTGAAAGGTGAAAGCAAGACACACCGAGCATTCAGTATTTGAATAAAGAGATCCCTGGACAAAATGGGAAAAAAAAAATACTTACTTTCAAATCAGCATGTAGAGATTCTTTCTAAGCCACAGTCACCACCTTTCATATACCGGACTACTTATTTAGAAATTGTTTCTATTATTTTAGTGCAGTAACACTGTGATCACATTGCATTACAAAATCAAGAACTCCTGCAACTTTCCGGTCAGCAAAGCAGCACAGACAGCTAACTTCTTTGTAATTCTTTTTTATTGGAAAGAAACTCGAACAGAGCTGGCTACATTGGTTTATCTCAAGCTCTAAAACTTCCGATGCATAGTGCGGTTTGTTTCATTCCACGCCGGCACCGCCGCGCTCTCCGTTGCCGATTCACTGAGTTTTGCAGCATTTTGTGATCAAAACTTCCAAGCCGGAGCGGAGCGGGGCAGACCCCGGTGCTCCCGCAGGCGCTGCACCGAGCCTCGGCCCGCCCCGGCAGCCTCCCCGGTGTTGGGGGAACCGAGCCGCTCCCGGCAGCGGAGCCAGCCACCGGCACCGAGCAGTCGCCGCCTCCACGACCTGCCCGGGCAGTGCGCGCCGCGGGAAGGGCGGCGGGACCCCCCGGGAGCCCCGCTCCCCGCCCGGGAGCACAGACCGCTCCGGCGGCGAGGGACCACCGCCGCCCCCGGGCCTGGGCGACCGCGCCGCTCCCTGTGCGGGCATCCCGCGGCTCCCCGGTGCCAGCAGCCCGCGGCGCCGGCCGCGCTCCACGCTCCCCTGCGAAGCCGCGCGCCACCGCTCCTTTGTTCGCTGCCCCTCCCGGCACGGCTGCGGCAGGGCGGCCCCCAGAACCGGCACCTCTGCGGCGTGGCGCCCACTTACCACCTTACAAAGCCCCGGGCCGCCGCCGCCGGGAGGGAAGGAGGGAGCGAGCGGGCTGGCTCTCCCGTCCCATCCCGGCCCTGCCCTGCCGCGGCCGGTGGCGCCGCGCCCCCCGCCCGTCTCCCCTCCCCGCCCCCGCCGCCCCCGCGCCCGCCGCCGCTTTCGCGCCACGCGCCCCGGGGGCCGGCGCGGGAGCCAATGGGCGGGCGCGGCGCGGCGGCGGGCGGCGCTGGTAGGCGCAGGGCACAGCCAATGGGAAGCGCCGCCGCCGCGCCGCTTTACTACGAGCGGCTATGGCCGCCCGCGGGGGCTGCGCGCCCCAGGGATGGCGACGAGGAGAGGGCGGGCGGGAAGACAGGCAGGCGGGGGGACGGACGGACGGACGGACGGACCGATCGATGGGGGAGGCAGGGGGCGCGGCGGCGCCGGGCCGGGAGCCGGGCGGGTCAGCGCCGTTGTCCGGTCCCGTCCCGTCGGCGCGGGTGTCCGCCCCGCGAGGACAGGCGGCTCCGCTCCCGCGCCGCCGTGGCGGAGGCAGGGGCGGCGGCGTCCCCGCCGTCGTGGCCGTCCGGAGCCCGCGGGGAGCGCCCGCCGCCGCCGCGCCCCGCGCCGGCTGCCCATCGCGCCTCAGCCCCGAGCCCACGCAGGAGCCTTCTGTGGGCGGCTGTAGTCTTAAGAAAACCCCACAAACCCAAAACCCAACCAAGCAAAAGAAAAGACATTTAATGGGGAATATTGGGGCTGCGGGCGGTCCGACGTGCTACCCACCCACCATGCGCCGAGCCCAGCGGAGCGGGGGGGCTTCGGGCCTCGGGAGGGGGCAGAGAGGGAGCGCCCTGCCCTCCCCTGGCCGCGCAAGACGGGGGACGGACACGGCGGAGGCTCTTGGATTCTCACCCGGAGGTGGGGAGAAGCACATGGTTGAGTTTTAATTCTAAACGGCAGAATGTCGTAAAAGCCCTTGCTAATTAAAGATTGGCTGTGCTTCCTTGTATGCAATATTTATTTAAGTATTTTAACTTCTTGGCTTCTGTGGGCAATAAAACACAAACAAATGAAACACAGAAAAAAATTAAAATTTTTATAATGCCTTTTCTTACAGAGGTAAATCGAAAAATACATTAATATGTGAGAATGCTCTGAGTTCATGCGTTTGATTTGTGACTGCCAAAATAAATTGCAACTCAAAATTTAAAGCCATATTCTCAATAACGTTAACATTTGGGAGTGCCCAAATGGTCTGAACTATGTTCATCTGTGCAGGGAAGTGGAGATTTGTCAGGCAACATGAACTAATTTTTGTTGTTGAATTGCCTTTTTTGGCATTCAAGATTTGGAATTACTCTTGAAACCACTAACCAACCCACACTTCTTAACAAACAAAGCTATACATTATTTAGGTTTACAGAAAATATTTCATCTTATTAGCAAGAGGTTTTTAGAGTATTAAAAAAAGGGGGGGGGGCATTGCTAATAATTAAGGGGTTTTTTCTCCCCCCAACCATCTGATTACAAAACGGTTTATGATGTTGTTGGACAATGGGTTCATAGTGTTATCATGAACACTCAATCTTCATTTCTTAAAAAAATCTTCTAAAAACCAGATTTTCAGACTAGAATATTAAATGAAATATATGCACCCTCTTTAGCAATTTAAGAGGAAATACCAGCTAATGCTATAGACCAACCATGTAGAAATGAGCACATGCAGACTGCCTTATAGATGCAGTACAAATCAAATTTATAAAGAATGCAATTAATCTGCAGGAACAGTGACTAATTCCTTTCACAAGTTTAACTAAGAATTCAGCTGTTTGGAGGGGGCTGTTTTTAACTTAGATAAGAAATTATTTATTTTAACCAGACTAAACAGAGTGGGGTTATGAAATACAAATTCATTTAGGAAAGAATTCCACATCCAACATCAAAAAGTCATAAACAGGTTAAATCTCTAGGAAAAAAAAATTCTCTCTATCCACAAGATAATTATTTGCTAATTTTCTACAAAATGGAACTTGTGATTAAATTCTGATTAGTGAAACACAAAACACTCGATTTCCTCAATCACAACCTGACAATTAAAAGTTCATTAAAATAACCCTGAGATTAAACAATGGGTTGAAATTACAAATATTAGGGTTTTGGTCAGCCAACCACTTGGATGCACACAACAAAAGGGCCGTGTTTCCAACTTACTGCAGCATTCCCCCAGCCCCTGACAATTTCACAATGGTCTGGGGCTCCAGCCTCATGGTGAGCCATGTCTCCTTGCATCATCATACCACCACAACAGAAATCTTCAGCGACTGACTCACCCCCTGAGCGCTGGGTACCACCACCACCACCATCGCCGAGCTGCGGCGGCCGCAGCGTGCGTAACAAAAGCCTGACCCCAGCACGGCTTCCAAGGAGATTTAAATCACCCCTCTTTAATTGTATACTTATTAGAAGTTAGGCACAAAATTAGGAAGCGTTCCTCTTTACTACAGATTTCCAGACATACTACAGGACATGTGGAAATCCAGTCACTGCTCACTAATAAAAGTATTTAACCATTTTCCATGGATGTACCTATTAAAACGTACCACAAGAAGCCTACCATGGAATAAATGAAACCTTCAGCTAAAGTGCGTTGAATTATTAAACAAAACCTACTAGATCGCTATATTAAACACAGTGCTGGCTTTCATTTCCGTATCCTTTCTTCATCTTCAGGCAACGTTTTGTTTGCACTGGAAAGGCTCCACACCCCCAAACCCCTCCCCCACAAGCCCACCATTGTATCTGTACGAATGTGGAGAATTATGAATGGTTCCTTAGACCGGGCAGGGGGAGGGGGGGAGGAAAAGAGGGGGGTCGCCAAATCCCTTTGTGTGCCGTTACCAGCCGAGGGCAACGGTGCCTTCGCGTTTCCCCCCACGCCGTCCACCATTGCCCAGATGGGCTGGGAGAGCGGCCACCCCGCCCCTCCCCGGGCCGGGCAGCTCCCTCGCCCCAGGACTCTCTTCTTCATCATCCCCCAACTCTCCTCCACCCCTTTGTCTTTTTTTTTCTTTTCCCTCTCCCCCTCTTTCTCCTTTCCGTAAGACTCAGCGCAAGGGGCACCGCGAGTAATGCGGGATCATTACCATATGGGGCTCCTCCGGGGCTAGAGGGACCCCCCGCCCCCGCCCCGCAGCCCCCCAGCACGCAGCTGCGGCGGCGCTGCGCGGGAGCGGATCCCGCTCTCTCCCCGGCCGCCTCCCCCCGCCATCGCACCCCCTCTTTTTCCTCTCCCTTTTCCTCCTCCCCCCAACCCATAGTGCCGGGGAGCGGGATCGCCCAGGCACGACCCCGATGAATAATCCCCACCGCCTGGCACGGCGGGGGAGGAGCGGGGCGGGGGGGCGGGCATTGCGGTGCCTTTTCCCCTCCCTCCCCGGGATCACACCCCGCTCACACGGGGGGAGGTGCGGCCGCCCAGCCGTTTTTGGGCGGAGGGGGCGCACAGAGCGGACTCCCCCGGCGGAAGGGCAGAGGCGGCGCAGACTGGAGCCCACCCAACTCCGGTTTCCCTTTCCCCCGCCCTCCGGCCCTCTCTAAACTTGTCCTGTCCTGTCCAGCCTCCCCCCACCCCTCTCCCCGTCCTTCACCCCAGCCATCCTCCTCCTCCGCGAGTGTGTGTGCGCCCCATCCACTCGCTAATTGAAGAGCTGGGATTCCTCACGTGAGAAGTTGATTTGTAGTTTGAACACGTGGCTCATTCAAAAAGCCGGAATATTCAAGTAATTTTTTTTCTCTCTCTCCGTCCTTCCCTCCCCCCTCCCCTTCTCCTCTCCCTTTTTTTTTTTTTTTTTTTTTTTTTTTTTTAATACGGAGAGGCGGCGCCTGCATGCACGTAGTGTGACATTTTCATAGTCCGCCTGCTGCTGCCAAAGGGGCTTGGGGGCAAGACAAAAAAAGTAGTTTTTTTTTCCCCTCCCCTCCTCCTTTTCCTCTTCTCAGCCCGCCATCCGCGGCCCCGGCGCTGGGTGTTTCCCCCGTGCCCCCCATGCGCCTGGGTAGCACGGCAGGCACTTAGGGCTCCCGTTTGGCCACGCTTTTTTTTTTTTTCCTTTTTTTTTTTTTTTTTTTTTTTTTACCCCTTGAGAGAGAGAGAGGGAGGGACACAAGCTGCAGATCTGATTTTTTTTTTTTCCCTCTCCCTGTCCTCTCTCTCTCGCTCTCTCCTTCCTCCATCGCATTTTGTTTTATTTCCCCCTTCCTCCCCACCTCCTCTCGCAAGACGAGGGTTGCAGCCCGCGGTGCGCGCCTCCCCGAGCCGCCAGGAAGATGAACAAGCTCTACATCGGCAACCTCGGCGAGAACGTCAGCCCTCTCGACCTGGAAAGTCTCTTTAAGGACTCCAAGATACCCTTCTCGGGCCAGTTCCTGGTGAAGACGGGGTACGCCTTCGTGGACTGCCCCGACGAGAGCTGGGCCATGAAGGCCATCGAGGCACTTTCAGGTGTGCGGCCCCTTCCACCACCCCCGCCCTCTCCCCGCAGCCCCGACGGCTCCCGCCGCTCGCGCTCTTCCGCGGCCGCGGAGCGGCTGCAGCGGCGGCCTGGGCCGCGCCGCCGGCCTGGGGGGGCTGAGGGGGTCCGGGGGGGTCCCTGTTCCCTCCGCCCCCAGGTGAGGTGGAAACTGTTGTTTTCCGAGCGCGGCCGGAGCCGCCCGGCCTTCCCGCGGAGCCTTTGCGCGGGGCTTACGCGGCGGCGGCCCCCCGGGAGTGGCCGGGGAGGGGCGGGAGCCTGGGCCCACGGACCCGCGGCGCGGCGGTTCCCATGTTTTTCCAAGCCCCACGGCCAGCCCTGCCCGGCCGGGGGCCCTCGCTGCATTGGGGGGGGGGGGGGGGGGAGGGCGGTGAGTGCAGTGAGGCGGAGGCGGGCTGCGGGCGCGGAGCCCTGCGCGGGGCAGCGGCTGCACACACTCCCCCACCCCGGGCACAGCTGGACTCCCCCGCAGCCCCTCGCAGGGGCCGCCTCCCTCCGGAGCGGGCTGAGGCTCCCTTCGGCTTGGCTTAGGCCGCGGGGCTGGGGGGCGAGCCGCCGAATTGCTCCAAACTTGGGAGGGGGGAGCCCTGCCTGCCCCCCCCGCCCCGCGCTGCCCAGCTATTTATTTCGGTTTCTCTTCGCTGCTCTCACGCACCCATCACCGCCTCCAGCAGCGCCGGCTCCCGGCCCCGACATCCTGTTTTTGTGTGCTTAAAAAAAAAAAAAAAAAACTATTTTAGCGTGAAGCGGCTTTGCGGAGGTCTGCCGGGAGAGGCTGCCTCGGAGGAGATGGGTTCAGGTCTGCCGGGAGAGGCTGCTCGGAGGAGATGGGCTCGGGCTGCGCTCCGCGCCTCCTCGCGGCTCCCTTCCCGTCCGCTTCCGCGCAGAAAATCGCCCGAAGTTGGCGGCGCGGGGGGTGGTGGAGCCCCCGCTCCCCCTCCCCGAGACGGGGCCGAGCCCGGCTCCCGCACACGACGTTTCGCGGGCTGTTTCCAGCGCGGGGCGGGGGAAGGGGCCCCGCCGAGGGCAGCGCGGCTCCCCCGCGGCAGCGGCTCGGCTCCGGGCTGTGCCGCCTTCCCGGGCGCCGCGGCCCCGCTCCGCCGCTGCCCGGGCTGCCGATGAATGGGCTAACGTGTTGCGCTCCTGTTTCCTGCTTCGCACCCCTGCGAGCCCGCTCCTGGAGACGGGGACGCACAGCCGCGCTCGAATATTTTCCCCTTTCTGTTTATCTCGGCAGGTAAAGTGGAGCTACATGGGAAACTCATAGAAGTTGAACATTCGGTCCCGAAAAGACAAAGGTAATTTATTTTTATCCACACCCTACCCCCCCCTCGCCCCCCCGCACCGCCCCTTGCCCTTAGTTATCCACTGAGAAGCAATTTGAAAAATGCTTAGGTTTGTGTTTCTCTTCCCTGTAGATAAATGGACCGCTTTCTTAAACCCACAGGCATGCACTCAGTGCTGTCCGAGAGGTTTTTTAGAATCACCCCATGTATTTCTAATGTAGTGTCTTGGCTAGGCAGCAGTGGTACTATTTAATTTATTACAAAAAAAAAAAAAAAAAAAGGCACCTTCCTATGGAAGAAGCAAATTATTATGGTCTGATGGCAAATGATTGTGTAGATTTTAAAATTTAAAGTTCCGTGAGAAGAGGTAAAATCTGTGTGCTAGCAGGAAATAAAATGTGGTGTTGTGCACTGTATAACGGGCAAGCACGTGAGCTCTGCTTCAGCAACAAAAAGCACCTTGTAAATATACTGGTGGATATATTTTTTTGATCCTGCCATGTTGGAGTCTGCAGCATTTTACAGGCACATAGTAGAAGTCTCATCTGTATTTGAGAGGATTTTATCATCGCTATTTTGAGCTGGTCTATAGAAGCAGGAGAAGGACTCCTTCCCAGGAAGGATAGGATTTATGCATCCTTAATTTCTAAACACACAGTTAATTTTTGCAAGGCAGTAATTTTATCGGGCCTCATGTAAAGAAGCAATATTTGGAATAAAGCAGTAGTATTTTTATGCTGCCTATAGCAATTCAGCCTGCTTCTTTCACAAATATTTATACGATAGAAAACCTGGCGTGCACTAGAGAGTAAAAAAAAAAAAATAGATCAAACTTTCCACGTGCTTTTTCCTGTACTCCATTATTCAATCTGGGAAGTATGTCTGTCTGTGCAACTTTATTAAAAGGGGCTTCTACTATTTCAGGATTATTTTGAAAATTGCAGTCCTTTTAAGATAGTTGTTTGGAAAAAATGGTTTATCTGTCTCGATAGACATTGTATCATGGTATTTTGAGAATTAGAAGTTTGATCATCTGTTTAGTGTTAGAGGAAAGTTTCACTTGAGGAAGTATGGAGGATTTTTGCTCTAGTTAAGGGAAAGGGGAACCCCTCTCTGGACAAGTTAATTGCATGTGAATCTTTATATATATTTATTTGATACTTTCCATTGAAAATTAATGTGGTGTATGTGCTCTTTCTCCTTTAATATGCAATGTATACAGTTTTGAATTACAGCAGTCTACATTTCAGATATTTTGTACTGTTGTAGATAGAAAAATACTATTGTAGACAGAATATACTTTTAGATTTAAGAAGAAAATTCCATGAGACATATAAAAATTGATAATTTCCTATCAGTCTAATAAATAAATTTACTGTCATGCTTATTAATGTTAAGCTTGCACAAAGAGCAATCTGTTTATGCTTTTGAAAAGAAATTCATTACAGTCATAAAGGTAAATTTAGAATCACTGGTGCTTCCCCAAGCTTTTTTTTTTTTTTAAAAAAAATCATTGTTTAATGTGTTTAAAAGTGCTTTTCTGCTCTTTCAGCTGTCAGCTGAAATGGTGTAAAAGTCCATTCTTTGTACTGGATACTGTGTTCTATTTGTCTGTGAATTAACAATTATCAGAAACATTTATCTGCCTGTAACTTGTTGAAAAGAATTCTGCTCTGAACTTAAGGCACTTTTCTAGGCATGTGTTGCCTACATATAGGTATATTGAAAAAACTGCAAATGTAATTGTATCAGCATACCCCTATTGCTTCTCCCAAAGCCCTCATTTGTTAAAACACTGTTTTGTCGTGCATTATCGTGTTGGAATGTATTAGATATAGCTCAGATTTATACTGCTGTTTAACAGAAAATTAAATTGTATTTCTCATAACTGTACTTCCTTCCCCTTTGTTTCCGCTCCCCCTCTCCCGAAATCTAATATAGAGAGCCACTTAAAATTCATTCAGTGACCTCCATATGTAAAAGTGACTCTCTTGTTCCTTTTATAGACGTCTAATTTTTTTTGGGGGGGGGGGGAAGGGTGTCAAAAAGTTTGAGATTTTTTTTTCCTTGTATTTCTAAACATTGCTTACTGGGCTCATATTTAGAGCTGTTAATTGCACAGTTTTCAAATGTTGAGTATTGTTGGTGAAAGTGGTTAAGGTGGTTTCGAAGTAACTTATTTGAAGCCTTTGTATCTTTTTGCACGAGCGAAAGGTGTAGAAGCAGCTGGGGTGTGGTGGGGGGTGTTGCTGGCCTGGCCCACCCAGTGTGTTTGCATGCTGTAAGGCTGGGGAGCGCTTTCCAGAGAGCCCTGTGCACTCCAGCGTTCGAGATATGGCTAGAGAAGTGACGCCATTTAAAAAAAAAGTGGATGTGTCAAGTCTGTCTTTCAGCATGAGTGTGTGATTAATAATTTGGTTAAATGATTACTTCATAAGAGCAAAAGTTGTTTTGTAGTGCGATGAAATTACTCAATACATTGTATTGACCTCTGCTGCTGTGAGGCTGCTTCATGGAGGCTCCTGGTTCCCCTCCTCACAGCCTCCTTAAACATCATTTTCAGGGGGGTTTCTGTTGTTTTATTTTTTTTTTTTAACCAGAGTGTGTATGTTATCACTCACAAAGGTAGTTTGTGGATATCCTTCTCCAAAGACAGCTGAGGTGCACAGGAGGAAAGGGTAAGGGTTTGGTAATCCATATCCTTGTCACATAAAGGAAGGTCAAGAGGTGGTGTCAGCTAGGGTTGCCATAAAGTTGAGCTGAATCTAGAAGACATGGAATGTGCCTGGCTTGTTATTCAGGGCGAAATTCTTGGGCCCAGTAGTCACTGCATTCCAGTCCTTGCTGGATCTTCTGATTTGAAGTGGGCACACCCAAGTTTGCAAAATTGCCTTCCTACCTGCTGTGGAAGGAAGTAAGGAGAGAGCCTGTGTGTGGCTTTCTCCCTCCCACTTC
The DNA here is from genome assembly GCF_041296385.1 of Aphelocoma coerulescens. Taxonomy (NCBI): domain Eukaryota; kingdom Metazoa; phylum Chordata; class Aves; order Passeriformes; family Corvidae; genus Aphelocoma; species Aphelocoma coerulescens. The sequence goes on along the minus strand of NC_091015.1, from coordinate 41,146,124 downwards.
CCTGGAAGCATCTGAAAAACAGACAAGGGGATACGCTGCGGTTGAAAAAAGTGGCCTGGTCAAGGTTTCCTTGATGGAAGGGTGGGGAATTATTTTGGGGGAGGTGTGAAGTATTTAATAAGCTCAGGAGTAGATTCCTGACTTACTACTGAAATCTCAAGAGAATGCCAAAGGAATGCAGCATTTCTGCATTCAGACCCCTTGGTGTGGAAGAAGGCTATTGCAATATTTGAGGGTTTAGGTCACTTTATGCAAAAGTTAGAGGAGGCATCACAGTGATTTTGACTGCAAGTCACGCTCTGTGAGGGAAGGCAGGGCACCATTAGTCACATCCACTACTTAGATGAGTTTTGCCCTCATGAAGGGGCCGTGCGGGAGGAGGATGGTGGCTGCCCATGGCGTACGTGGAACTTGTGGTGCGAGGCTTTGGGTACTACCTCGCTGCAATCCAAGAGCAGCTGGTATCTCACAAGGCGATGTAGGCTGCAATCTGATTATTCAAATGGCCCTGATGTCACTTGTGCGCAATGTGGGGGGAGGGCAGGCGCTAACTCTGGGCACCTGGGGATGTGCCTGGCGCAGCCTCCCGGCCCGGCTTCCATGTCCAGGTGGGCTTCCCACCCAGACCTGATCCACTCTACCTGCTCCTGGGGCCCTCAGGTACCTAAAATGCTCACAAACACCTCAGTTGTGGTAATGATGAGGTCTTTTTCCAATTGGAAGGTTAATTATTTTTTTTCCCCACCTCGAGGGCTCTTTGTTGAAAAAATAAATTCTCTGTGTCTCTTCCGGGGGATTTGTTTGGGAAGGGAGCAGGAGACGGGGGTAGCAAAGGTGCACCCTGTGGGTAATGCTGCTCTATGGGGAGAGCAATGGCCTGCCAGCTGTGCTTCACCTCTGATGCTGAGGTATCTGAAGGCTGATTTGAGGAAAGCAGGCCCCAAGTCCCCCTCATGCAGCCACCTCTGTTCCATGGGTGACCATTAGATGGGAATTGGATTGTGTTGCTAATTTTCAGTATAATGAGGGTTTGTGTCTAGTGTGCACAAGATGGTGGGAAATGGTTTTGTGAGGCTGAAGTATTTATGGTGGTTGAAATGGTCACAGTTATTAAAAAAAATATATTAGTGGCATTGATTTTTAGCTTTGCTTCTGTAAATATCAAGTAGGTAGAAATATGCTCAAAGTAAGAAGACATGTTAGAAAATATGCCATTTCTTAGCTGTATTGTTCTCTTTTCTGTGTGAAAACTTAGAATGTTTTTGAGAGTGAAGGGCCAAAACTTCACATAGTGATTTAAGGTTTTTATTCTGTTTCCACATTTGTTTTTGCAGATGTGAACAGAAGATATTTTTTGTTTGTTTTAATCTTTGAAATTTTACAATTAGAGTGGAAACACCAGTTGTGACTATTCCTATATGGACAATGAGTCATTATGGCAAAACCAGATAATCTTCACCAACCATGTTAACTGTTACATTGTGGGGAATTTAATTTTTATAGCTCCTCATACTGTTTGATCATTAATTAAAAAAAAATCCCTTCTGCTGCAGTTTTTAAAAATCAGCTGGAACACATGAAACACAGCTGTAAATGTGTGTCCTGAAAGGTTGGTCCTGTTCTCATTTTGCTAACTCCCCTTTACAGAAGGTACCCTGAGAAATATACTTGTAGTGGACTTTAAATTGTGCATAGAAATGGTAAATATTAAAGGGCTGGAAAAAAAAAAAACATTTTGGAAGTGTAATTCAAGGGTAATAAAAATATGATCAGGAAATGTTTAAGATTTTTTTTTTAAATTTCTCCCTTTTTCCCCCTTCAAGCATGGGGTAATAACATTTTCCACATTTTTGAGACCTTGAAGGTGGTATTTTTGTAAAATGGGGCTGTGTTCATTTCAGTCGCTCTTTTAAGTGCAGAGCATAGGACTCTACAGTGCTGGAGTCCTTTTATGGCTTCTGGCTAGCTACTGGGTGGACTTCAAATGCTTGGTTTTGACCTGAAAAATTCTTAAATGGCCCAAGATTTACCTACCTAACAGAAAATGTGTTGCTTCCCATAATGCCTCTGAGAGAGTGACCCAGACAGCATTAATATACACCTAATACTTAGCCATGGACAGGGCTAGTCCTTCTAGGAGCCTCACAAAAAAATTCTTCATTCCTTAAACCTGTTCCTCTCCTTAGTGTCACCTTATCTCTTAGCATTTTATCATCCTGGGATTTTTGGTAAAAAAATATATAGTGGCATGGACCACAGCTGAAGACACTTTCTTCTGGTGATTTCATCCTTACATGAGCCTAGTGAGATAGGCACAGGGCAGTATTGACGTAGGACCTTTTTCCTTGTAAATTAAGAGCAAAATTTATTCTTAGAATTGGATTATTCAGAATCAGTAAATGGATAGAGAACATGTGCAAAAATTGAATGCTCTAAAACCTAAATATGGATGATAACTTCATGTTTTATCTATAAAGGGGGATGGTTTAGAAAGTTTGGATAGGTTTGATACATTTAGCAATATCAAGGTGCTTTATGTGGTTCCAGAGTGCTTCAAGATGATTCTCTTTTAATGCACTTTTATTTTCATGTACAAAATGTCTATCTCCGCATCAGTCCATTCTCCATCTCTAATGATGCAGAATATAGAATTATGTAAAGTTATATGCTAATTACTGTTGAAAGCGAAGATAAAACCATAACTTTCCCTTACTATGTCTAGAAAAGTGATGTAATCAGAAATACTTGAGCATTATTTTATAGTTTTAGTCTGAGGCTTCCATACTTTTCCCTTTTTTTTTTTTTTTCCTGGGCATGTCAAGTGTAGGCACTTGCATGCCTTTTCATACTGCATCTTTGCTGCTGTCGCTGCTGTCCAAATGAGGAAAATATCTTGAATGTGCCAGTCAAAAATCTCCCTGGCTGTCTGTATTTGGGGCGTGCTGGGGAGATCAGTTAGCCCAGTGCTTACTGGTGCTACCCAGCCTTTCTGGGCATGTCCATCCATCTGGATACTTCAGTGACAGTTGTTCCTTGTCATCAACTGGAATATGTAATTTGGCTTTGAAAATTTCTGTGTGGGAGCGAGAGCTCCTGTGTGTTTGTGGTAAGTATCAAAAAATTGCAATTTTGTTATTACCTCCTGGTTTCGCTTCTTTCCAGATCTGCAATGTTGGTTTGTGAGTGTGTTTTCAAAGATGCATATATTTAACAGAGAAGATGATCTTGATATATGCAGTGGGATACTTAGCAAATGAAGTGCATTATCCTAATATTGACCCTAGTAAGCCTTAAAATACTGTATATGTAATGGCAGTAAAAGAGTAGTGCCAAAAAATGTGGTTTTCCATTTTTCTTCCTGCAAATTCATTGAGATTTCAAAATGAAAAATTATAATATTAATTGTTATTTTGCTGGCTTGTATTATTGTTACAGCTGGCACAAGAGGAACCTGTGGCATGAAAGGTCTCCTGTTCAACATAGCCTTAGCAGCCATGTGTTTCCCCTATAGCCTGCCTCTTCATGGTGCAGTGGAATCAGCATCCACTCAAACTCTCCTTTTGCAAAACTGAGTGAATGGAAAACTGCCACTAACATGCAAAATGAGGTGTTCTGTGCTTTTAATTAAGTTAAAATTTGGATAAGAGCACAGATAATGAGTCAAAGAGGGATCTGACTCGTCTTGGGTGGGTATGGGACAGAAATGAAACTGTCTTGAAATGGAAGATCTTCAGCTGGGAAGGGCTTTACTCCATTTTAAATGTTTTGATGCCTTGATTATTTTGTGACTGTAGCCTCTGTAGTATTTCTCACCAATAAGTAGTTTCAAAGAGAATGTGTATGTATATGTGTGTCTCTTGTGTGTGTATATATATCCACATATGCATTTTAAAAGATTGTATTACCATAAAATAATTTGCAGTTCAAGAAAGGACCAGCTAAAAATATCTGGAGAATTTATAAAAATAGTAAGGTTGGGAGATTTTTTGTTTGGTTTTGTTGGTTTCATTGTTTTGATTTTTTTTTTCCCAGTACCAGTACCCTTGAACACAACTGGAGCTGAATGTTCACTTTTGAAAGATTACCTTTCATGCTCAGCTGAACTTTAGGAATGTTATTTTAAAATACGTAGTCTACACCATGTGTACAATACATTTTTCCTCTTTGAAAATAGCAGTGCTTTATTGTTTGAGTAAATTGTTTTTTACTTTTAAATGTTAAATGTACAGGTTCTATAGGTTTTCCCTCAAAAATGGAGCTCACTTCACCCTAATGGAGTCTTAAAAATTGTAGTGCAGAAATCAGAATTCCCGATAAAGGGAACTCTAGCGTGTATGAACAAAAATTTCTGTTGGAAAAAATTAATAAGCTTAAGTTATTAGTTGGGTTTGCAGTTACTTATTTTCCTGAAATTTCATGTTAAAGAGCAGTCAGAGATGGAGTAAAAAGCTTGTTGAGCTTGGATTTGGAATTATTCATTAAATATCTGGCATGCATTGATCAAGGTGGGGCTCTAATTTTCTGGGAATGATCAGGGAGGGAGGGCTGGCTGTGAGAAGGGAGGGGGTGGGCAAATCCCTACCTCGGGTGAGTTTTGCTGTGCGGGTGCTCCACACAGCTTTCATCCTAGGGCCTGATCCTGCACACTCTCTGCCCCTTCCTCCCTCTCATTAAAGGGAATCCTGAATCCTGAGTGTCCTGCAGGGAGACTCTTGGGAAGCAGAGTTGGCAAAGCATCTCTAGCTTTGATAGGGAGAATGCCTGTATCTAGCAAAGGCAAAAGACACCAGTTGTTTGTTTGGTTGTTTTTCCTTTTTAAACAGTGGTTTTAAAACAATTACAGAACAGATTACCCAGAAATTTATTTTTGGTGATAGACTGGGTTATTTAGTTTATACACGTTGGGGAAATTCTTTGTGATGGTGGTTTCATGGTTATCACGGAAGAATAGTTCAATTGTTCCTCCTACAGCTAGAGTAAAAATTTCAAAAAAGTGTCTCTTTAAAACAGTGCTTGACAAATACAATCTGTGGGGTGCTAGAGGAATTTTGGTAGTAGTTTAATCCATGACAATAGATTATATTTATAACGTAAACCTTATCTTTTTTAATATGAATTCTGATATATGTGCTTTAAATTATTTTCTGGTGAAAGTTTGGTGGCAAACTTATGCAGGTAATGGCTAGGGAAAATAATTTGTCTGTCTTGGCCTGTTGCTGCTAATTTAGAAATAATTTTTCAGAGGACTTTGCTAATACACCAGCTTGCACAGGCTCCCCTCGCCACTGAGGTACCGGTTTGTTAGAGTTATGTACTTCCGTGCTGTAGAGAGCACAAGGGTCTTTCCTACCAAGGCAACGGGATTCCTGAATGAACCACTCTTCTTTCATGGAAAACCAGTGCTCTGGTGTACAGAGGGAGCTATTTACCAGGGCTGTACAAGAGGGATTCAATGCTGATCGTCTCTTAGTGGTATTGATGACAGTGGGTGCTGGGGCTGATCAGCAGCAAGAGCTCTCACACGGTGAGGTTTGTGTTAATAGAAGCTAGATTATTTAGGTGAGTTCTAGGTGGTGGTGGTGGGCAGCAGTATAACTTGGTGTTATGCTAAACCAAAAATGTTAAAAACTGCCATTGCTAATCAGGAGGCACTACTATTGACCCAAGAGTAGTGCTGCAGTATCTCAGTACTTGTTTGCTACCTGATTGTATGAATTTTCCACCTGCACAGAAATTTTTAACATAGGATGAGAAATGAGAAATGGACAGCTCTTATTGTTGGGGTTTTTTTTAAAATACTGTGTAATCATCATTAAATTTCTTTTCAGAGTTTAATTCTGGAACTCAGTAGGAGTGGTGTAAAATTTTTCTTGTATTGCTAACACTAGTTCATCTGAAGATGCATCAGAATGCTTATTCTGCTAAAATACTTAAAAAAAAAATCCACCCCCAAAACAACCAAACACCCCACATTGTTGTAATAGTCAAAAAGCAGAGGATCCTTTATTTATTAAATTCTAAGGTTTTTTCCTCAGTGATGGTCTGAGTCCTAATAGCAGATGGTGAGTTCCTGTTCCATTTGATGCCTTGCTCTGGGTTGCTGCTTATTATATTTTTTTGGAGTGAATTATATGCCTCTATTTAGAAGTTTTCATTTTTTTTTTCCTGTTAGGCACATGAGAGAGAATTTTTATAAGTAATGTAATTTCTACCCCTTCTTTTACTCTGGCTACTTTGAAACAAGAAGTGGTTGTTGGCATGTAAATATGTCCCAAATTCTGCATTTAACGTAAAATGGTAAGCTTTAGATAAAAGTGGTGTACACACCCTTTGTACAACTGGGCTTTATGGCAGTTGTTCAGTTGAACTCAAAGCACAAGCAGAATTATGTTTTTAGGTATGTAGTATGTGTTTAACCTATTTGTAGTTGAAGCTACCCATTTTTTCTTGAAAGTAGTCTTGGGAAAACAGTTTGAAGACTTGTCATTAACTAAGTTTAAAATTTTGAAATTATAAAGATTGCTCTACATTTGTGTTTGAATAGCTTTACTAAAATCACAGAATTGCATTCACTAGCCACGGTTGGATTTTGCCTGCCTCTGTGGCAAGTAAAAAGCTTATGTACGTTGCTTTTCTTCCTGGCCCTTGGGCTCACGTCACCTGATGCACGCAGTCCACCCGGTATGACTGTTACTGGTTTTGCACAGGCTAAGTTCAGCCTCTTAACATAAAAATGCTACTTCTGAATGCATGCTCAGATCCAGCACCACACGTGTGGTTATGTCAGTCTCCCGCTGTATAACGGTGTTGCATTTTGCGCTGGAGCACTTCAAAATATGGTTTTTCAAATGGAAGTTGAAGCTAATCTTAACTTTTTTAGCTGGAGACTGCTGGTGGAAATCACATGTGATTTTGTATTTCAGAAAGCTTCTCTTTGACATAGTTCTCACTTGTCACTGGATGTATCATTTTGGATGGTACCTTTGGGGAAAAAGGGCAGAAAAAGGGAGGGAAAAAAAAAAAAGCAAAGCATGGAAAAGTCTGTTCAAAACTTACTCATGTTTTACCATGAGGAAAGCCTGCAAATTCCAGAGGAAGAAATGACATTTAAGCAGTGATAGTTTTCTGGAGGTGGTTGTGGTGCATCACCTACCTACCTGTTGAGACTGGGACAAGATGAGGAGAGCTTGACCTGGTTTGGGGGGCTGAGCAGGCGTCCTGACCTCTTTTCCCTCTAACATTCATCTCTGTGAACTTCCCTTGCACTCTGTGGATAACATGTATGTGGTTGTGAAGCATTAAAGCATGTCTTTGAGGTTTGGGGGAGGAGAGGGAGGGAGTGATGGCTTTGTTTTGAGGCTTTTGGTAGCTCCAGTTCTGGTTGTTACTGGTAGTCTTGCCTCATTGCCTAGTCCAGTACTAGACACAAAGCTGGTGCCAGCATGGTTTGAAATAAGCTGAATTTTTGGGGGATGATCGTGGGGAGGAAAGAAGACACAAAAGCAGTAGTGTTAGCAAAAAGTGGTTAGTAACCCCTGAAGAAGGATGACTTATGCCTGTGGTTAAATGTCTTACAACACCACAGTCTTCCTTACGCCTTTTCGGTTTTTTAATTTGCTATTTTAACTTTCTCCAGCTCTTTTAATAAATGTTTTTAAATCCTCAGTTGTTTGGTTTATCTATATGCAGGTGGAATGGCTGAATTTAGAAGCTTTGAAAGGCATATTTAAACTATACTAAATGGTGCTCTCAGGTAAAAGCAACTTGATCTATTAGTGGGGGCAAGTACCACCTAATTTAGGTATCTCTGTTTATAAATCAGTACCATGTGACTGTAAAAATAAGATAGTAATTACTTTCTTGGTGTGATAATAAGCTTGCACATCTGTATACAAACTAAATTCAAACTAATTATCTGCTAAATAATTTATTAAATGTGGTCAAAATTATCATCTTCATTCATGTGAACTTTGTTCATAATCTTGATTTAAATACCCAGTAAAATGCCATGTCTTTGAAAACTGCAACTTACTAAATGCAAATAATCTTGATGTTAATGATGATTCACTTATAAATTATACTTACGATTTAACTGGTTAGCCATGGCATGACATATGCTTTTCTCTGCTTTAAAAGTAACTAATCCAAAATTATAATTTTGTTTAGTTTAATATGAAGTGAACTAAAATAATGTCAATGTTAAATGCTATGTAAAGAGTGCACTTTCCAGTGCAGAAATGTAAACTATTTTTTGTTCTCTGGTCATGGCAGTGTATTCAAATCTACAATGACAGTGAAAAAATCAGTGCTATCTGTGATATTCATCCTCAAAACATGTGCTATATTCTGTTTTCTGTGAAAAAGAAATTAAAAATACTGAAATTATTTAAAAGGTGATAGTATTTATCCTATAATTGCTCTATATACCACTCCTTAAAGTCAGGGCAGATTTTTTAATAGTATAACTAACATGGGGGAGATTATAATATATTTACTGTAAAGGTTACTAAAGAAAATACAATTACACTTCTTATATACAAGCAGTTTTTCAGCATAACTTGCCTTTGAAAGAAATTGTAGAATTGAAATGTTGCATAATTTAAAGTCAGTGAACAATTGAATTTTAGTTGTTGACTTTTCCAGTTGAACAGAATGAAATGATACTCTAAGGCTTTAATCAAGCCCTGGTATGAAAGCTCAGGGATTGCTTTCATATATTATACTATGTAAGCCCGTGTGCACTAATCAAAGCTGCTATGACAAAAGCACAGAAGATTGTTTTGGTAATTCTTAAAAATGAAGTTTAATGCAAGATATAATTAACAGCATTTCTATTAAGTAAATATAAAATATTGCAAAGGACTCATTGCATACAATCTGTGATGCTTTAACTATGGCAGTGCAAATTATTTACTGTGCATGGGGATTTACTTGTGTAGATATACTTACCCTGACCAAACTTTATTGCTAAAAAAAAAGAAAGGAAAAAAGAGTAATCTCTATGGTTGTTATTACTGTATAAATTTAACTTCTTAAAACATGTCAACTAAAAAGCTAAATTTTTTTTTTTTGGTAACCAGTCTTTAGATCACACCTTTATGTTAAAAATATTAGGCATGTGTGCGTGGTGTGTCTCTTTAGTTCTATGCACCAGCTGAAGGATGGTGCATTCTATACTTCAAGGGAATAAAATGTTTTGGGGGGAGAATATGCAGGTCTTCTAAATAAGATGTAACATTTTTCTGAAAGTACAGCTATGAACTAATATCATTTGTTGCTGTTCTCACACAAAATTTTTGTGTAATTGAATAGGATTAAACCTTTGGAGGACAATTTTTCAGAGAAAATTACTTTAAAAAGTGAAAATAATGTTTGAAAACCATACACCAAATTTGTTTCTCTTGCAAGTAAAAAGACTATAGGAGAAGCAATGGCATTTAAGAAAGAAATTTCTGCATCTATTGACATTCAGCATAAAAATTACAAGTCAAACAGCAGAGTGGTACTTTTGATGACTTTTGGGTTTTGACAGGGCAAGAGAAGGGAAGGGAAGCTATTTGGTGCTGATAGTGCAAGCCCCATGCATTCTAGCACTCCTCTGGTGAAGGTGTTATATCTCATCTGATTTAGGTCACTTAATCAGTTTAAGGCCACGTGGAATTGCCATTAGTAAGGGCCAGCACTTGAGTGCTCTTCTTGCTGGTATTCCATCAGTTCAACAAAGTGTACTAGTGAAATAATGACTAGAGCATCAAAGTGAGCATTGGTATCTGTGCAGTCTTGGCTACAGTGTGCATCAATTTATACTTTGAAAGTTTGTTTTAGGCTTGTGTTAATAAGGCTTATTACACTGAAGCTATTGAGACAGAAGAACTTATTTATTTTAAAGATAATAGGAAATGTGCAGTAAACTTGACATTTCTGCTGTAAAGCAGAAGTATTCTACTTTTTTCCTGTTAGTGTGGTCTAGAAGATTTAAAAGAAACAATTTATCTTTCCAGTACTTTAAAATTTTTTCTTGATTTCAATCTTGAGATTGAAAGGTAGACATTTTTTTTTTAATTAAAAAAAAAAAAGAATTTTGTCGTGTGAGCAAATTAACTGCAAGTCATTGTTAGGCTTTGCTGGAACATCAGATGATGAGCATAGTCTCTTTCAAATGTTCAATTATCATGTCAGCTGTCCTCTTGCAGGGTTGATTAATATACCTATTTCTGAAAAACAATAATAAAAATGGAAGTTTCAGTCAGTATGGACACAGAGCGAAAGCCACGCATGCATGTGCACACACACTCTCAATTCTTGGAGTGGCTCTAAACTCTGGAAAGATCCTGAAACCTGTGGCTGTACATTTGAAAGCGTTGATTTACTCTGCGCATTTGTTAATTTTACTTTTAGTTTGTTTTGTTCTTTTAAGCACTAGGACTATTATTCATATTTTTAGGTATTATTATATAGACAGTTGCCTAAATTGAGTAGTTTACCCTTGTTGATATCCTTTTATATCGTGGAAGAGACTCGAAAATGTCAGGGAGCCAGTATGGTAGCTGAAGTTTACACATACACTTAAAACCAGACTAAGAAGATATTTCAGTTGTTCTAGTTACAGCATATAAGCTTTTTGAAATTAGATGGTGTTTTCAGCAGCACGAGTGTTTGTGCTTCCCTTTCCTAGACCCCACAGTGATCTTTGTTTATTGAGATCCTTTTAGGAAATGGACATTAATTTGTGTCAGTTTTTGTAAAGCAGCCTGAGAGAGGCAGCAAACAGACTTTTCTTTAAAAATTGCATGTGTGGTGTGAAACAGCGAGGTGGTGGTGAAGTGGGATGAGTCCCTGAACTACCCTAATGCCACACTCAGTTGAACTTCTGAAGTAGCTTGTTCTCAACCTGAACTTTTAAATCTGATATTTGATAGCAAAAAAAAAAAAAAAAAAAAAGGAGCAAATGCTGAGACTGTGTAACAGAGGTCTTGCAATTAAATGCTATTAAGTGTACAGGAGGAGCAACTCTTGCTATTTTGTTTCCCCTCCAGTCCTCCCCCTGCAGCCAGAACTGAATTTGTTTAATCTGGAGCATACTGTGAACTCAAATTGAGTATGAACAACTGTAGTTTCCCTTAAGTGTGACCTGAAAGAGACCAAAATAGGTTGGACTCCCGGTCTATCGCTGTGGTGTAAGGAATCTGGAAAGCATTTCCGATGTTCTCTGCACACACAGGCTCGTGGTTGAGCAGTTGGTCTCAGCAGCATGGTGGCTACCGAATTCGTCTATGAGTGCTGCTAATTTTATTTAGATATTTCAGTCTGAGAAGGGTGAATCACTGAGTTATTGTTAGATGAGATCTAATCTGGTGCCATACCTCCCATACCAAAAAAAAGTTGCCAAAATTTTACATAGTACATGATATCTGTGTCACTTATTTCCATTGGGTTTCTGACTGGTTGGCAAACTCCTGCTGAGTAAGAGACAGTAGTAGGGAAGACATGCAAAATAAAAACACTGTGAGGCTGTATACAGCAGCTGCTTAGAACAAAGTATCTTGTTGGCTTTTTAATTATTGCACTTTTTTTTTGCTTCAGGAGTGACTCTGAAATATCCTTCGCCATTCCTTTTTGCTCCTTGGGCTCTTTAAAGGGAGATGAATTCATTGGAAATTAGGGGAAAAAAGGAGAAAAGAATTTTTTTTTTTAATAATCTACTGCTCCCCAGCCCCTAATATGGCCACATACTGCAGGGGCACCCTGTGAAAGTTTCAGTCTGTGGCTTCTTCTTACAGCTGATGTAGATTTTCATAGCTAGTTTGTAATGGAAAATAGTGACTGCTTCAAGTAGCAGGCCCTGTGGGCACTAGGAAAACAGGTGATGGGAGAGAAGAAGCCTTTGGCTATTTTGGTGGCTGAAGAAAATGAAGGGCGGGGAGAAGAAAGATAAAAGCTGAGTACTGTGTCCCATTAAGGATACTAAGTAAAGTAAACAAATTTTCTTTGTATGCTTAGAAGTATTTTTGCTTTTAAAAGTGTTTATTTTCAGTCTTTCATGCACCTCATGGGTATTTTCATTTTTATCCACATCCCAGTTAGTTGCAAGTTAGTGGTGTGGTGAGAGAATAAATGGCAAGTGACCATAGCTTGAAAAAGTTTGGTCAACAAAATCAGCTGCATAGCACAGTTGCTTAAGGAATAGAGACCCCTGCTCAGAGGAGGAGGGAAGGTTAAAATGTGACATTTAGGAAAAACACACATATACCCCCACCCTACCCCAAATGGAGGGGGAGGAACCAATCTCAAAACCAACCCAACCATAAGTGTCACAAGCCACAAAGGTGGGCCTATTTTTCTAAAGGACACTAAAACTTCCCATTAGATTTAAAGCAGTGTTTAATTCTCTATATATAAAAAAAAAATCTTAACAGCCTTCTCTCATTAACAACACCTGAAAAACGAATGTTTTTTTTAAATGAGAAATTCAGCATTAATATGGTAATGGCAGAAACTTCAGAATTTTTTTTTTTTAATGCCTTTATGTTCCACTCAAGGGAATTTAAAAATAATGAATATAAGCTTTTAGTCTAATTAGTGATGTGAGGAATTGTTGGGCTAAAATCCTGACGCAAATGGTAGCAGGTGAGAGCCTACTATCCAGGTTATCCACATAAACACGAGACCTACCAGTGTAAGCTGGGCTTACACTGCTTGATTTGCCCATTTCACATGATGTGACTTGGATGTGCCAACATCAATTTCTGGCTGTTCTTCTTGAGCTATCAGTCCGTTCACAAAGGTGCAGATCCTTTCAGAGTGTTCAGGTTACTCCTGCAAGGAGAGCGCAGCCCGGTGCCCACTGGTTGGGCTGGTGGCTTTGGGGCGTGGAGCTGCGCGGCTGCGCTGGCCCCGCGCTCGGCTTTCTGACTGCTCGTCCTGGGGAGAGGTAGTAAACAAATCCCATGGTGTGCAGGCAGTGGTAGGAAATTTGATCATCAGCACAGAGGGAGCTGTGAGGTAATCCAAGAGTCATATTTTCATTCTGAATGCTGAGATAATGCACCTCTCCAAAGCGGCTGCTTTGGTGGGTTGTATGTGCAAGATGAAAGGGGAAAAGTGTAGTTAGGAGCCAACTATTATGTCTTGCATAAGCTTTGAGAAAATTTTTTTTTGTCTGAATTTTATGGAAGATCCTTATTCTGAGTGGTAGTACAGACTGCTTTTAAATCTGGGTCTGGGATTAAATGAGTCAACACAAAGAGAAGTATTGCTGCACTTTGCCTGTGGCTTAGCCAAGCTTTGTCTGCTTGAATTGCGGAATTGGGTCTGAAATTGGAGCAATAACATTTCCTCTTCAAGTATTGTGCTGACCAGATCAGTGTGTAGAAATAAAAAGTGGTGATGTTTCTTAACAAGTCAGTATTTGAAACCCTTCTCCTTTCTCCTGCTAGGTAAGTTCAAGACGATCTGTCTGTTTCACAAGCTAAAGGCCTGATTGGATAAAATATAGTAACTGTGTCATCAGCGTGCCTTGTAATAGATGCTGGAAATTAAATACCTTTTAATATAAGTGATATAAGCACCTCTGTTTGTCAGTTAACTGAACCTGAGTTTGTTTTAGAAAGAAATTCAGAATGCCTTCATTTTAGGTGGGAAGTGTGACCCTTTGGTTTTGTATTTATCAGAAGTACTTGTTAGGGAAAAGCATATTGAGAGATATAATTGCATGAATATATATGCATCTAAAACTTTCTATAAAAAGATGGCTTAGAATGGACTTACTGCTGTTTGTTAGATACTTTCAGGAATCAAATATGAACAACTTAGAGTGAAAAGATTGCTTAAACCCGTGATATTTCAGTGTGAAGAGGGGTGCAGGCAGAGACTGCAGCACCTCTTGCAGGACAAGCCACTCCAGTGGCTCAGTCTGTGTTATTACCTACATTTACTGCAAAGAAAATAATGAGAACTCCCCCTCTCTCGCCCTGTAACTAGAAACTACTGCTTTTCCCCCTAGCCACGCTGATCTGAATTGAGAGTTAAGGATTATTTATTTTATCCTGTAAACTTGGCTTCTTTTTTCCTTTCTTCCCTCTAGAAGAGCATTAAAAACACTGATTCACTCTGTTGTGCCCAAGCATCAGCTACTTGAAGCAACCCGAGGGGGAGAAACTAATGAACTCTGTGTGGGGGTAGCTTTTGTGTGGGTTTTTTCTTGCCTGTTTTTATTTTGCTGGCTGCACAGTAAACAATAAGACACCTCTTTCCCTTCCCCTATAATTTAGTCGATTACCAGGAGTTTTCCACTTGGCCATAAGAGTTGCTAAGTTTGTTTCTAAGGCTGTTCCTGTCAGGACTTTTTATACAGAACTCATTTCTTACCGTATGGCGTTACCCACACTCCATAGAAGGCTTTTTGCTGTGTGGTGTTTTTTTAACATTTCATCTCCAGCTGTCTATGTTCAGTTTGGGTTGTCAGTGAAGTAAGCCTCAGAAATGACAATTTTTGTCTTCATGCCATTCTTTGGAGTTCGGGGAGAGAAACGGTTGTTTTGGTGAGTGGGTTTGCAGTGGCATCATGTGTAGCTGTCAGAGCTGGGGGCCACGAGCTGGGACGCAGCACTGGGGGGTACCAGCACTCGGTGCTGGTGGGTATTGGCACACTCTGCACCTGTGATGTGAGGTGCCAAGACTTCTTCCAGGTAACCAGCACGGCAGTACAGACCTAGAACGGATGGAATGAATAAGCATTTGCTCTTTGCATGTTCCTAAGAGTGGAAAAGGTAGACCATTTGCTTTCTATCCCATAGGTATTGAGTTCAAACAGTTGAATGGACTAACATTGTCGATGTTCACTTGATCTCCTTTCAAATGTGTTTAACTCTTTTTCCATAGTCTCTTGTTTAAAAGGAGTAAGTTTGTGCTCTGTGGGTTTAAGGCATTAATGTTGTGTGTAGTTCATATGACTACTGAAATAAGAGACTATTAAGTGGTGTTATTGTTGAGAAGTGGGAATTGAGGAGTAGGAGGCAGCATGTCTCTGGGGGGGAGGGAGGATGGTCAGAAGGGTCTGGTAAGAGTGTAGGTACAACTGTGTGGAAGTGCACTCACTTCAATACTTGTGTTTGTTTCCCTTTGAAATAGTAAAATTTTGACACATCTTTGACATACAAAAAAAAAATTGCGACTGTGAGGAAAAGCATGATACTTTATTGTTCTTTGTTTTATAATTGTCTATCTTCTCTTATTTAAAATTATTTTCCCTTAAGGGGAGGTGTGGGTCTGATGTGATTTGCCTTTGCTAAACATTGTATGTATAGAGCATATAGTGAGATTGTGTTAGTGAAAGTATACTGTGAGATTTTATACAGGGATGCAAAACTAGACATTTTTGAGACCCTTTTAACTTAAGGGGAACTCTATATATTGAAGGAAAAAAACCTGGTGTATATTGAGGGCAGAGAGATTAGAAAAGGGTATATATGTAAAAGAAATAAAGAAGAAAAGCCACAATTTCAATATTTTCTTTCTCCCATCTTTTTCCTAAGACACGTTTAGTATTGTTTCACATGTGTAGGGGGTTTTTGTGGGTTGGGAGCACTGAGTGTCCCTGTGCATGTTTGTTCTCTGTATTCACATAAGAGAAATTTACCCCTTCAGAGATCACTAAGATGGTTTTTAGTAAATTAGCCATCTTTATGGTACTTTGCCCTTTGTCTCTGCACACACATGCAGCACAAGTATGCTGCTTGCCTTGCACATGATGGCTGCTTGTTTTACTTGCTTTCAGTGTTGCAGAGATATTCATGTCCCCCAAATACAAGGCTCCAGGTCTTAACATCCCCAGAATAAATATGTTGGCATATGGTCATCAGCAGTGGCTTAAAGTAGCTGAATTCTGTTACCTGGCTAGTTACCTGAAAATAAGAATTGGAATGTGTGCAATTCTTCTTAAGAAAAGTAAGTTCTTGCCAAACAATTGCTTATGGACTGACGTTGTAGAGAAACCAGAGAAGTCTCTTTTCTTCTTACCCAAAACACTTTTTATTGGGCATCTTTGAAAAAGAGAAATGAGTGGGAATACCTGTTCACATACTGTGAACATAAGTAGCTTTCCAAAACCTTAGTATGATACAGAGCACAAACCTTATTTGCCCAGATTTTTTTTCAGTTGACATCTATTTGCAATGCCTATTTAGCATGGGAAAAATGAAGTAAGAAATCTGCCTAAACTGGAAAAAGTGCATACACAAGGCTTACATGAGTGACATTGATGAGAGATGCTGGCAGGGTTTTACTAAGGATTTAAGACTAGGTGAGCTATATATTAAATGAAACTACTGTAGTAAAAGACCTTCATGGGATGAGAAAGGACTATTTCTTGTTTTACCCAGTTGGTGTGACTGCAAGTAGTCATAAAGTAACAAAACTTGAGATTATTTCAAAGCAGAACATAACAAAGCCTCTGTAGCATTCTGCTGCCTGGGATATTTGTATTTATAGCTATAGGATCTTTGCATATGCCATATTTTGCCAAAGAAAACAGGATCATGAGGAAAATGGAAAACATCCTGAAAGAGCTGATGGTGCCTGAGATGGGAGTGTATTTCCAGGAAGATGGTCCATACTTTTTCCTTTCTCCATCTATTGTGTGGAGTTTTGACCCTGTGCAAAAGAGTGCCTGCTGAACTCAGAATACATCCTCGTGGAAGCTGTTGCTGCTCCGGTAGATTCAGTCAGGACCCAGCTTTGTCCCTTACTCTTTGCTATCCTCTTGCGTTTGGTTTGGGATTTCTCTCGAGGAATTCGAGAGCTGGCTTTCTGTGGACTCACGTGCAGGCAGCAGAGAGAGAGTGCCTGCAAAATCACTGGTGCTGCCCTGCAGCGAGGAGCTGTACGGGGCTGCCGAAGTGCGGGAGGAGAGCGGGAGGAGCGATCTCCAAGCCGGGAGCTGCATCCGCAAGTTCTCGCAGCACGTGGGAGACGGTCGCTCTCTGTCTGCTCGCTGCTCGTTCTGGTCCTGCGAACACAAAAACAGCTAGGTCGTTTCTGCCTATCCTTCTTGTGTGTAGAGAAGGGAAGAGGGGGAAAGAGGGTACAAGCTTTGTGTACTTTTAGGCATTCTTTAAGAAGCTCTTAGGACTTCTTTGACAGGGGCTAATAGTAAATGAAACGGTAAAATCTCAAATGTGTCCATGACCTTTTATGCTGGCTTTGTATGATTCCTCTCTTAGCCATGCAAAGATTTATTCAATTATGTTTTTTTCCTATTGCTAATTGTGATACAGAAATAATGCAAAAAAAAAAAGATTAAATTTTCACATGCATCAGTAAACACCAGATTTCAAACTTGTGCGCTAGGTGGCAAGTTAAAATTATTTGCAGCCAAGAAACTGATGAAGGTACAAATAGTTCCAAATTCAATGATATGTTTATAGCTATGCTCGTATTTTTGAAGTGACCTTTGAGTTTTGTACAATAGGTGTCTCACTATTGCCATAAATTGAGGTGCACAACTAGTTTTGTACTTAGCTTGCCATTTTCTATTGCTGTTTGTGAATGTGGCAGGGGAACTAGTAATTTTAAGGTGGCATTTCTTCCTTACTAGTCTCCCTTCCTTCTCCTTTTCAGGATGTTCAGGTTATTTCTGTACTACAAGTGCTGGCTGGCAAAAATTTAAAATTGTATCAAAATTTTCAGTCCCTTGAAGTCATGTGGGAAGAAAAAAACCCAATGCCAAACCTTGTGCTAGTCCTCAGCATTAGATGACTAAAAGCACAGATTGCTTTGTTTTGGTCCATCTTTCAGGTGTTGAGCAGTAGAGAAGATATGTAGGTATTCCTTCTGAAACGAAATGTGAAACTTGTATAAGTGTTTCTGGAAAGGACTTACCCCGCTTCCCCCCTTCTCATCAGTGGATATACCCTGCTCAGTGTGAGCATTGGTGGCCAAACTTGGGCATGGAGCTGGAGTGAAACCTGCTGTTGGTATGGTTGCAGGGTTGTTGGGCTCAGATCCTTGCAATGAAACTCATGAGTTTTAATTTGAATCTACAAGTGTGAGAGAGTAATGGCACAACACAGTTTGAAGCACACTGAATAGTGTATTGGGTGCCAATTTTGTGGTTTGGGGTTTTTCTGTATTAAAATTTCCCAGTATTTTTAATACTGAATGAGCATCCCCTTTTATGTTCTACTTCAGGACCCAGCTTTCAAGTTTCAGGTTGCTGTGTGAGATTATTTTGATGTTTCGGAGCAGTATATCACTATTTTAGGGCAACTGTTTTGTAGCAGTATTGCTAGCTGAGATGACAGGCTAAGGAAAACTTTGCAGACTTCAAGGAAATTTTCTGCCCTCCCTATTAGTGAAGCAGCTCCTGACTTTCCTTGCTTTATTGAAAATGAAACCTTAACTGGGTTGTGTGTGGTTTGGGTTTTCGTTCTCCCTTCCTCGCCTATTTATATGATCAAATGCTGAAATATGCTCCTACTTGCTTGAGAGGGAGTGAAAACAGCTGAGAAATGCTACAAAACTAAGACCTGTTTCTATTTTCTGGCCAAAGCACGTTTGTTTCTTGATCTCACAGTCGCTGTAGTGTTGGGGGTGACACCTCCACATGAGGAGTGGTTTGGGCAAGGCGGCTTTGTGCTGTAACCTCTGCTTGTGCCTTGAACAAAACCTGTTGAGAAGAGCATTTCAAGATGTAAAACACTCACTGCAGGCCTGGGTAGGTGGTGGTGTTAGGGAAAGGAGTGTATTTTAAAAGGATTTGGGGGCGAAAAGGAAAGCTTTTGATTTTATTGCGAGACAGGAACATCTCTAAAACTTGTTTTGCTTCAAGACTTCACTGGCTTGTATAAAGTTAACTGTTATAAAAAGTCCTTAAAATGTGAAGCACTTTTTTCTGAGAGAGGTCATTATTGAGCAATTAAAATGTGAGGCAGAACTAAGTGTTTGAACACAAGACACTTATTTTAGCTGCTTTGGTGTACCAAAATGCAGTTGAGATGTTCTAAGCCTCGACTGCTCTCTTGTCCTCTCTCCCTTCCCCAAAGCTTCCCGGGATGGCCAGGCTGACCCTACTAGCTCAACATACCTGAGCCTAGCCGAAACTGTGTTAATCTACACATTCTTGTAAATCCCAAGGGTTTTGTGGCATCTCTGGCATTTATTTGTTCTCTCACTTTGGGGGAAGGGAGGAGACAAAAGACTTGGCTGTGAAGGCAGCCAGCACACTGCCAGGCTTTGCAGTAGCACTTCAAAGTGAATGTTTTGTTTACTAGATAAGTAAAAACTGATGTAAATTTGGGGTGAAAATACAATGAATTTACTGATTCTTACCCTCTCCTCGTAACCAGGGATGAAGAATTTTAGTCATGTAAATATTAGGAAATAGTCCATCATTAGATTAATGAAAAGCTTAATATTAGAACAAATGTATTTATTCAAATTTATATTCCTTACCTTGAAGTAAAGTAACATTCTGAAGTATCATCGTGGTGAATTTAAAAAACAAAATAACAACAAACTCTTAAAAGTGTGTGAAGGAGAGCCCAGCACATATACATGGGATTGTCACACCCATTTATAACAGAGAATTAGATACTGAAGGCCTTAAAGCTAAAATAGAAATACTCCTTAAGAAAAGTGGAGGCTTCATGAAATGTAACAGCTGTCAAATGTGTAACAAGTATTTCTGCAACAGTTCTTTGGACTTGAAATGATTTTGACCTGACATTCCCCCCTCAGCGTTCTGTTGGTTTTTTTGAATTCTGTATTTGGTTTTGCCCCTTTTAGTATGACAGATGCTTAAATGTATGACACTGCTATGTATAGTCTATCTTTGCAATAATGTTTTCTTTGGGTTTTTTTAAAAACTATTTTCTTTAATTTATCTGCAGGAGTCGGAAGCTTCAGATCAGGAATATCCCGCCTCACTTGCAGTGGGAGGTAGGAAGTTACTTAAAAAAAAATTATATCTTTGCTTAAAAACTATGTTTCTGTTTCTTTCTTTATCCACAGGACTTTTCCCCTTCCCCCACCTTTCACTTGCTTTGCACACACCACCCATTCTGTTCTAGGGAAAAATCCTTTGGAAGAGGGAACAATAGAGCCTTCTAAGCAATTCAGATAACTGCCTTCATTTCTGTTCTCCAAGTTAACCATAAAAAATGTTGAAATGGATTCTTTGGTGAATGCTAACTTCCTGATGCAGTCACTCTCTTTTTGAAAGCTTGTCCATTTTGGCCCTTGCTGGTGTTTGGTGTATGAGTTCAGTAAACTTGATAAAAGTTCATATTTAAATACTTAGTCAAAAACCTTTACAGAAGCAGAAATTTAGTTCTGGTCCTTTGGGTGGTGTGGGCGTGGGGTTTTTTGGAGGCTTTTGTCTGTCTGTTTTTCCTTACTCTTTTACCCAATTATGGCAAATTGGTCATTCACAGTATTCTGGTTATTGGCTCTCACCAGTATAATACATAATTGCTGTTTACACTCCACAAGTAGTGTTCTAATTTTTGCAGTAGGTGGACTACTGTGAGAACAGATAGATCTGTTTTCTTTACTGTTTTTCTACCTTATATGTGTATAAAATGTTTTTTCATGTTTTATTAGTTGTAAGTCATCCTCTTGCCTTAGGGAAGTTAGAGGGTGGAGGGTTTGGGGATACAGCTCCAGCAGCATTGTTCTCCAGCAGGTTTGGTCTGTTGCTGTCATCTGACTTTCCATCTGCAGCTGCTTCTTTGTTTGCTCTGCCTGATTGCCTCCTAGCTTTGAAGGAAAATGGAGGCATTGGTGTGTTGAATCAAGGCTGTCAACCACAAGGTCTCTGTAAGGTACCAGCACACATCACCTCTCATTGCTCCAGCCTGCCTTTCTGGTACCTGCTGTCCATGTGAGCTTTTCCTCTGTACTTCCCAAGCCTTGCATACCCCTCTGCTGAACAGCACCCACTTGATATCTTTTATTTCAATTTCATAACTGCTTTTTTATGTCAGGCTTCTGGGAAGAGTAGTAATAGAAATGGTTGAGGCTGACTAATTTGAAGATTAACTTATTTTTTGGTACAAAATTACTCTGAGGATTTTTTGTAGGAATAGTAAACATCAGAGCAGAGGCATACAACTCAGATGTGAATACACAGATGTTTAACAGAAGGTACTGTTGAGCAGACTACTTAAAAATGCTTCTACCTGCTCATGACTCCTTACACATGCAGTTAATATGGCTCATATGTTACAGGTATCTACCCTGTTTCCCATCTGCTTTCTGACTTTTAAATGATCCCTCTTCTCCATTGTTGCAGTTTCTGTGGTGACATCTGGTCTCAGACAGATGTTTTCTCTGTCCATCTTTTTAAGAACACTTTGTCTTCCTAAAGTTCCCAAGGAAGAGTTAAAATTGTCCCTCTTAGCATCATCTCTCCCTTGCCTAGGTGTCCTCAAGTTACTGTAACAGACCTGACCCTTTGAGTGCAGAATTTATAGGCCCCCAAAATTTCTACAATACTTTTTAAAATTCTCTTGCAACATCAGGGTTGCCTGCCAAGTACAGTTTGTCCACTAACTTCCTAAAGTTTTTCTTTGTAAGTGCTGGTGGTCTGGCACCTCTGCACTTCAGCAGGTAAGCTTTGTATATCCTTAAAACGGTGCTGGTGATTTAATTCATTAGGGAATCCTCATGTCAGTTTACCTTGTGTTTCGATATCTTTTTTTGGTGTTAAAATCCTTGAAAAAAACTTCCTTTGAACTCTGTAAGAAAGTTTTTGACGATTCCCTCTTAAAAAAAGTCTTTCTTAGTGGGGAGAGTAGAAATGTGTACATACAGAGAAGTATTTATATTGAAGCAATGTTCTTGCGTAATATTTTCTGAGTGGATGGTGTGTGAGGGTGCATGTGTAGCAGCTGGAGTGATTTTACTTAGATTGTGTCTTATAGTCCCTCTGTGCCAATTTGCTTGCCTCATCACCCTTTTGTTAATTGCTTGAATCAAGACTGACTTCTAATAGGTGTGAAATCCTTAAAACCAGACCAAAAAAAAACTGATGAAAGAAGTCTCTAGGTTAGTTATTGTACCAGCCCTCCTGTATGTTCCATATTGAAACACAAACCACACTTTGTGCTCTTCAACACCTTTCCTTTTACTGTGACATAGGATATGTGAAAAGAACAGCAGAAATGTTCTTGTGAATTGTTTTTCCCTGGTATAGCCGCTATTAGGAAGGTTACAGTGCCATTCTTTGCAAAAGCTGTAGTAACTGTCTTGTTTTCATTTTTTTCTTTATAAAAACAAGCTCATTATAAAGCCTGTGGGAGTGCCCCTAGAAGTCAGTGTGCATGCCTCTAGTTCAGTGCTTCACACAGCTGTTCTTGTTGCCAGGGTGTCACACGTGGCACCTGTATGCCTTGGGCCACGTGGGACTGGGACCCAGTGAGCATCTCTGTGCACAGAGATGGCCCTTGGCTTATAACAAAACACCCACCGGGCCCTCTCATAATAAGGAAGGCATCCATAATGTTCGCAAATGTAGCTCATCTGCAACAGAGTTTGGAAGTTGCTCCCACTCCTGAGCACCACAGAGAAATTCTGCCTCCCGGTTTCCAAAAGCAGAAAAATTTTCAGGGAATATTGAAGCTTAATTTGAACTGAGAATTTTTTGAGATCTGTCACCTGAGGAAGGGGCCCAACTCTTGATATTGGTCCTTTGTTATCCATGTGGGTAAAAGCTGGCTTTTGAGATTCATGGAATGCTGGAATAAATCCATTTCTGGTCAAAACCTAGGAACTGTTCCACTGGTGTACCCTCTTACCTGTCTAACAGTCATGCACATCTATTTAGTGCCTTTAGTAGAAGAGAAGAGAGAAAACATTGAACTTTAGTGATAAGGAAGTTTTGACTTCCCCTTGGAAGTAACTGGGTGTCCTGAAAATTTGTGGTAGGACACTTGGCCCACAGTGATTCCATATAGGTAGGGAAACGGGGTATAAATGGCCACGGAGTAACAAGCATTTATTAGCAAGACTTTTCAGGAACCAAGTATAGAAATTCAGATAAGTTATTTGCTTTTCTAGCTGCCCCTTTTGACAAAAATATTCCAACTGGTGCTCTCCTTCACGGAGGTTGACATTACTGATTAAAATACTGACTCTTAAAACCAGCCGTAGCAATTGGGCTTGTAGTTGTTTCCTCTGTGTAATGTAAGACCTCACTATGCACTTATCAGACCATCATTATATAAGCAAAAAAGGTAAGATAACCCTTTTAGACCATATTCAGAGCTAAGTGGTGGAGAAAAAGGCAGATAATGAACTGCTATAATCTGCTGAGTTACTACTTTGAAACAAAACCGCAAGGTTGCTATCCTGAAGAGCTCACTTGAAAAGTGCAGCTGTAAAAGATAAAATTCTAATTTATTCCAAGGCATTCAAGGTTAAGTTTGTACAAAACTTGTCTGGTAATTAATTTGAACTTCACAAGATTTTTGGCAAGGTTCTGCAGGTTTCTGTATGTGTGGGTTGTGTACTCTTGTGCTCCTTGCCCAGCTAGGAGAAACTGGAGGTGTGGAGGGAAGACAGCATCTCTGTCTGAACTAAGAAAATGTAGAAGGTGCCTCAGACTGCAGTTGGAGTCTGGACTGGTAGAGGATTAGCCAGGATCATGCTTTCTATTCATCCATGGGTTCACTTGCATCTTGCCTGTTCCCTCACTGGACTGTCTCTGAGGGTTCTGGATCAGTGACCTGTTCCATAGAAGCATCACGACTTCTGCATGCATAATCTTCCTTTCATGCTGCTTACATATAATTTGCCTGTAGAGGTTATTGTATCCATTTAGTAATTTGGAGAACTTGTGCATGATCAGATTTTTTTTTAAATAAATCATTTTATCTCGTTGAAAAGTCTGTTTTGTGAAGCAAACTCTCCAATGGTTAGTGCATCACTTTGAGTATGTGGGTAGTAGTAGTGTAGTATGTAGTAGTAGTATTCTTCCCCTTTCCTATACTTACTCCTGAAGTACAAAGCCCAGACTGATGCTAAGAATCACGACTAGTGAAGAATTTGGAATATCCCTGCTTCCCATTCTCCACATATACCAGTCTCATCTCTTACTCTTTGAAAACAAGTACTCTGACTCTGTGGTTGCTGCAGAAAAGTAAATAGATTTCTTATTACTCTTTCCTGAACTGCAGGCTGTAACGTACTGATTTGACTCCTAATTTGTAATGGCAGGTACTCTCCCACTTAGCCAGTGTGTATTCAGCACTGGAGGTGTATTTGCAAGACAAAATTATACATCCTCTGGAAAGAGATCTAGGTAAGGTGATTTAAAATTGAAAAAAACAGAAGTACCTAGAGTTTGTTTCTGATGTAACACAATGGGAATTTGAGTAGAGTTCTGAGAAGGAACTGTGCAATGCCAACCCCTTTTATTTCTCTTTCTTTTAAAACATTTTAAAACTAGCATCTACCATGTAGAAGATGCTTCAAGAGATTTTCTTTCCAAATATTTTTTCCATGTTTAGTGAATAAAACACTAGAGAACAGACTTTCAGGACACAGATGGTGCCAGAAATGGCACTTGCTGGCTCAGCAGGAAGGTAGCTGTTGAAGAGTTCCCACTTATCTTCTGTGGGCTTATTTCCTTATCGGTTTGGATGGAGCAGATAAACAGATAGTGTTGATGAACTTGGTAACAAAAAAGGTAGACTAAAGCCGAGCCTGTGAAGTGTGAACCTGTTGAGTGAGCAAAGAAAGCAAGAAAAATGCTGTCAATGTGTATTCCTAGCTTTGCTGTGAGACTTGCAGGTTGCTTTCGGGGACAGAAATGTGTGGGAAGGAAGGTCTGATTTAGCTCTTCTGAAGGCAAAAAAATGTTACTAAACAGGGTTTGCTTTTCCTCCCTTTTTCATGGAAATGAAAAATGAAGTCTCATAGTTATGTTGAGACCTCTAATGTTTCAGATTTCCCAAGCAGAAGCAGTAATGGAAAAGGATTTCTAGAGCAGCAAAGTGAGCGTGGGTTCTGCATCGAGATTTCTGACAATACAAGAAAGATTTGAGCAATCTCCACCTATCTGTGTATTTTGTAAGACAACTTTGTTTCATTAAAAGAATAGAGACTGATTCTCACTGAGCAAATGTTTCGAAATCTTACAATGCACATAACTGCCCTGAGGATCTGTTGTAGCTTGTATTGCTGCTTGGAATGAAGCAGCTAAATTCTGTGGGGTGGATCATTTGTTCTTCAGAGATGCAGTGTATAAACTAATCTTGATGAATGGTACCTGCTTAAGATGCAGACTATTTCAGAATACCAAGGATATGAAGAGGACAGGTGGGATTCTTTTGGGTTTCAGGAAAAGAAAGCCAATGAAACTACAGCAATTAAAAATAAGTTAGGATTATACAAAGCAGATACTTCTCATAAAGCCAAGATGTAAAGAGGAGATGCAGGAATGAGCTGTAACTACAATGGAAAGAATTCTAGAAGTAAGGTGAATCAACAGTAAAGATGTATAAAATATATTGAAATATGGTCATTCACCTCAATCTTTCTCCAAGAATTCTAACTTAATGTAGTGCTATAAAAATGTTTAGCTATAAAAATGCTAGCAGAACGCTAGGCATGAACAAATCCACTGCTGCCTGCAAGGTGTGGGAATCTCTGGTAGGGATCTTTGAGAAGGAAACAGAAAACAGAGTGCTCCATCAGGCACTAAGCTGTATTTCTTGCCAATTACTACTTGTCCTACTCAGCAGATGAAAGGAGAGCATGTTATTCTGCTCTCTGCAGCAGTCTTTTACATATTTGAAGACCTATGATGCTTTGGGAAGGTTAAGGAGGGAGTTTAAGTTCTTTCAATCTCTTCTCAAGACTCTTATTGCTAGGCTATTGATTGTTCTGAAGTCTCTTACCTGGGAATGTCCCATGAGGCTTCTCCAGAGTAGTTTCTGTAGTTTAAGATCACTTTGAGCTCTTGTCCCCAGGTATATTGTCACTCAATTTCAGCTTTGTGCCATCTTCAAATTTAGTGAACAGGAACCTGATACGACACTAGATGGTGTAGTCCCTGCAAACCCTGTGAAATGGAGCCTTTTAGTTTGACAGTGGCTGGTAATCACTCTTACCTGACAGTGATCCCAAGGTCAGCTTCTCACCTGCTGTTGTACTGTTGTCACTGTTGTCAGTTTGTTGTAAGGGACTGTGTCAAAAGCCTTTGGAAGGGCGATTCCCCTCCTTCCCCCAATTAATTCTGTTATTATGAGAAACTGGAGAGATTTATCAAGAAAAGAGAGGGTGATTGTCTTTCCTTTGTTAGCTGACCTGGGACACACACTCTGAATTAACTGCTTTTCCTGAGCTGCATATATTGCCCATTATCTGGCTGGGCTTAGCTGCAGGTGAGGCAATCTGATATATGAAAGTGACTGTGGCAGACCACCCAGTTTTGCACTTCAGATGACATACTGGCTTATGTTGGGATTTTAATTGCCTGGCTTAATTATAGGGGGTGATATTTACAGGTATATGTGAAGTAATAAACACCTCTTGCAGGTGTTTAAAATACAGGGTGTGGGAGTGAAGGTCCTTGGATAAATATGCAATCAGCATATTTCTCACTTGGATTGATTTATTCATACAAATGTGTTGGTTACAGCACTGCTGATAATTGTCATATCATTGTTATAAACAAGGGGAAAAATCTAATGAGCAAAGTTAATTTTCTTTGATATTTTCACTACAGCAGTTTTTCATTTAAGTCAGAATCCTACTAAAAACAGTTGATAGTGATGCTTTTATTAAGCATCTGCCCCTCTGTAAGACCTAATATCCTGGAAGTCCCTAATAAAGGTATTTTGCTGTTCTTCTGTTATAGTTCTAGGCTTAGAAAAGTAGCATTGCATTAGTTAACACAAAGCTTTCTCCAGGAAACTTGTAGTAGCTGAAGTAATGAGTAGAGAAATTAGAGGTGAGGTCAGGGCTCTGTTGTGCTAAGCACCTAGAAGATACAGAAGGTCTTCCAGCCAGAGGAACCTGTCATAGTGTTAAAACCCTGTTTCAGAGAAATCAAAAAACTCACAGGATCAGAGCTGTTTGACTGACCTAGTTCAGAGGTGCAAAAGTTGCTGCTCTTACTCCAGGTGGCCAAGGTGATTAAGCCAAAAGAAGACAAAGTAGAAGATTTTGGGCTGTGCTGCAGGAAATGTGGTGTTGGGTAGATGTTCAGGTAGCCACAGGACTTGTATGGCGGAGGCAGGAAATTTGGCTGAGCAACTTTTAAATAAGGTGCTGTGAGGTGTCTCAGCTTTTTGACCATGATCTTAAGCAAGCTGAGTAGTAAGGTGCAGTGACCTCGGGCAAGATTTGTGAGATGCTGTGGAGGGGATACACAAGGAGAGGAGGAAAGCTTCCATTTGGACCTGAGATTGTTTGATCTGTTGCCTTGTCTGAGCCCCACAGCTTTGTGATTCAGTGAGTTGTCTACATACCTGTATTAGTGTGTGAGTTGCTTTTGGTTGTGATGGGCTCTGTCAAAACACAGCAAGCTGGTGAGTTTTAAGTGTTCAATGTGGCCATTCCAGCTAATACGTGCACAATATTTGCCTTTTGAGACTGCATTTGTAGCCCTGTGTGTTACTTTCCTTTCAGAATTCAGAGGTAGAAATAGCTAAGAGAAGGGTTTAAAAACTAGAAGAAATGTTTCAGTGCAACTGTTTGACCAAAATTTCTCCCCCCATCCAAATTTGCTCCATCGTCCTGTGACTGAGATGAGAAAAAGTCTGTTTTCATTACTGGTTTTTGGTCTTCTGGGATAAAGGAAATCACAACCTTTAATCTCTTAACTTTTCAGAAATGTTCTAATACCTACAACAGTTGTTAGTGTGCAAGAATTTTGGCATTGTCATCACAGGGTTGCCGGCACTGTTAAAACAATGTGTTGCTCACAAGCCTAGAATAATAGTTACTTGTTTACCCTGTCACTAGCAGTGACTCCAAAACTTGAGAAACTTAACAGACACATGAAATTTTCTTGGTTCAAAACTTTTTGGGAAACCAGCCAGCAAACCTTAGTTTTTATTTGCAGTTCTAGAAAGGTGTTGGTGAAGACCTTTGTTCAAGGTCTCAGTTGTCAAGGTGTTGCACTCCTTAGCTATAATTTCTACTCAAGGAGTCACTTTAATCATGAGGTAACCACTTTATCCAGCATTGTAACATGTTTGTTCTGAGAATTCCAAAACCATTCAGGTTGGAAGGGATCTCAGGAGGTCTACAGCCCAACTTTCTGCTCAAATCAGCACTCTGTATTGACCACATTGCTTAGGGCTTTGTCCGGTCTTGGAGATCTCTAGAAACGCAGTTCATGCAACTTCTCTGGGTGACCAGTTCTAAGGATTAATTATCCTACTGGTGAGAATTGTTTTCCTTATACCTGGTGAGGACATCTGTTGTGTCAAGCCCATTGTCTCCTGTTCTCCCACCCTCCACCTCTGAGGAGCTTGGGTCTATCTTCTCAGTGACCTCTGGGGCAGGCTGCTGCTATGCTCCCCCCAAAGCTGTCAATTTTTCAGTCTCAACATGGCCATTTCCCTCAGCTTTTCCTCACTGGAGGTGTGTTCCAGTCTCCAATCATCTTGGTGGCCCTTCACTGAATTCATTACAGGTTTCAATGGGTGTCTTGTACTGGAGGTCCCAAAACTGGATTAAGTATTTGCATGTGATTGGTTACCCCCTTTTACTCAGTATTCATTAGCTTTGCTCCATCCATTGCTTCTAAGTTCCTGTTAATACAGGTTGTTGTTGACTTTCTTTGCTGCCAGGTCACAGACACTTTTTTCTGCCCTGCATGTAGAAAGTGGCCAGATAGTGTACTGTCCTCTGAGCCCAAATGTTTTTCAGTATAGCAGCATTACTGGAAGTTAGGGTGGATGT
Organism: Aphelocoma coerulescens; assembly: GCF_041296385.1. NCBI lineage: Eukaryota > Metazoa > Chordata > Aves > Passeriformes > Corvidae > Aphelocoma > Aphelocoma coerulescens. The sequence continues at coordinate 41,117,210 of NC_091015.1, read as the reverse complement.
GGGACTTCTGCAAGTGTCACCCATATATATAGCAGGGGAAACATGCCTGGGAATGGTATTGCATCTGCAGATAGATCTTAGAGGTTGTATGCCATTGCTGGATAAATTTCCTTAAACACAATGATAAATTAAGCCACTGTTCAAACCACCCTTAAGTGAGACAGCCCGGAAACAAAATAAGTAGCACCACCACACTGCTGGGAAGAGCTTCATTTCACATGTAATTGTTTGATCTTGTTTGCCTCTGGTACTCCAATAGCATAAACCCCAAAATGCTGAGGGCCTACTTGGTGAAAACTGTAGTTTCTGAAACTTGCATCCTCAGATTAGCAAATTGTAGCAAAAGTCCCAAAGTATGTTTTTGGTCTATGAAGTAATGTACTTTTTTAATAAGAAAAAAGTACTTATCCCTGTCAAAGCTATTGACATAGTTTTTCTTTGTCTTTCACATGGATATTTACTCTCTCCTAATTAATTATTCATGTTGTCTGACATCCAAATCTTGCTCACTTAGGTTTCTCTCTGTCAAATAAGGAACCAGTAGTTCCTACTGGTGTTGGGTCTTCTGCAAAAGTGCTGGGTTTAGATGCTGAGAGTGCAGCCCAAAAACTCCTGAAGAAATTAGACGTCTATGCCTTTTCTGTTGGCATGTGTGAAGCCGCTGGTAAAGCTACATGATTTTATAAACAAAAATGCCTTTCAAATGTTGTAAAATCAGTGTGATCAAGAAGCTAGTTACTTCTGTCCTGCTCTTGGGAAGTTCTGAACTGTTTCAGTTACCTGCCTTGAAAGAAGATGCCACTAGCAGGGATTGTTGATTCAGACTTACCTATTGTGTAATTTGATAAAAGAGTTGAAGGAAATGCATAAAAAGAGTTGTTCCGCAGGCAATAGTAGGAGAAACTTTGAGCTCTTGTTCACAGTAGCCAAAGGAATAGAAAAATGTTAACTTCGGGTGGCCTTGATGATTCTTCTTCCACTCTACTCAGTTTGTGCATAAAGAACATGGAATCTGCAACAGTGGGTCAGAAGAGAGGTTAATGTATAGTCATGTAACCCACCTTTGCTGTGCCTTGGGAGGGGTACAGGAATAAGGGCAAGGGTGTAGTGATAGTCCACCAGAGCAGTCTACTGCTACTTTTAGTGTTTTGCAGCCCTGATGTCTACTGACCTAAAACCCGTGAGTCTGTACTTGGGCAACTAATCTAGATTTTCTGGTAAGCATGTTCTTGAACCATGCAAACTCCTGACATCTACAATACACTGCAGTGAAGTGGCGTGGTCTTAGGGCATGTTGAAGGAAGAACCATCCCATTTCACATGCTTTGAACTTCCACCTACCTCCCAGCTCCTGTATTGGAAGGAAGAGTAAACAGTAAGTAATAGCTCTGTTAACTTTTTCTCCCTCTCTATTTTCCTTATTGTTTTAATGACCTCTATTCCTCAGCCTTTCTTTTCCATGCTGAAGAGGTAGAGCCTGCTTAGCTGTTTTTGGAAGCTGTTTCCCATTCTTTGATTATCTTTGTCCATTCTTGGAAGCTTTTATTGATTTAGAATTGAGGAACTAAATCTGTGCATTGTTCATTTTAGATTGTTTCACTCTATGAAAGTAGTTGCTGTCAGAGACCTCTGTGTATGTATTGGGCTTTGCTCCTTTAAACAACAACACAAACCCCCCCCCCCTCCAACCCAAGCAAACAAAAAAACTGAAGTAAAACCAGTGGAAAGCTAATAAGTGGAATGGGGCTTGCTTCTTATGTCTCAAGAGATTAGCAGACTTTTCCTTTTTATGATGGCCATGGCAAAAATCAACATTATCAGCAGTGCAGATCATCCTCTGGGCATGCTGCTGCTTGCCAGGAAATGTTACATTTGAATCACATGCGTACCACATGTTGACTTAACTTTATGCAACTGGCTCTTTTGTGGAGGGAGGGAAACAAAATGTGATTATTTCCAAGGGTCTGGCTAGTTCCAGTCCTGTTGATGCTATAATGGTAGTCAGCACATCTCTGCTCACAGCTGTACTTAGACGTGTGGGATTTTTGTCTCGTTTGCTGGCCAAGTAGAAACTGGCCCTTGGGCTATCTCTCCAGTGAACAAGTCTTGTGGGGCTGCTCCTGACACACACCTTCTACTTCATTGCTACTTGTACAAGTACACTGCTGGATTGCCTCCATGCTCCCTCCCACAGTCACTGTTTTGGTTGTAGCCTTGAACTTGACCATTTAAGACTGAGGCCCCATCTGCGACCCTTCTTGCAGCTCCTACTTGCTTTCATCCAGTGCACAGAAAAATCTTGAGTTATTTCTTGGATGGGGGGGGGGGAGGAAGAAAATGAGCTCAGCTGCAGAATCTCCTACAGAAAAAGGGAGACATACAACTGAGGCAAGCAGTGAAGCTGTTGTATCAAGAAGGTGGAAATGTCACAGTATTATGGGAAGACAAGAGATACCAACACAGTCTGCAGTTGCATGATGCCATTTCATCCAGCAGCTAATGCTCACTCCAAGAGCCTGGATGCTGTGGGGATTTGGGTACTGGTTGCTGGGCTGAGGCCTTGAAAAGCAGCAATTTAGGACATGAAGGTAGGAGGTCTCTAAGGTGTAGGTGAACACCAACCAAGCCAAATCTGCTGAGCAGGGGGAAGAGAGGTGAAGTTCCTGCTAATTTTGTGTTATTCTAAAGCCCAAAGCTCCCTCTTATCCTGTGTCCTAAACTGGTAGCCAAGTACATGTGGGCAGGGAGGGAAGGGAATGTAACTTGAAATAGCTCCCTTCTTTTCAGGCATTGAATGTTGTGGCAATCAAAAAGGGGGGATGTGTCTGAAAGCCATCAAAACCACTTCCAAGCACATGACTTCTAGTGAAGCAAATGAGCAGGATTTTTAGAATATAATGCAAACAGGAAATCACTCTGAAAACTGTAGCCCACCATTAACTTGCAGGGGGAAGGGAAGACAGATTAAAACTATCCTTGCAAACAGCTGCTTTGTTATAAAACCTAATAGGGGATTGAATGCATGTGTAAGAAATGAATCCAAATCAACACCTTTTATTGGGTGCTGGGTTTTTTTTGTTGCTCTTAGTAATAAAATCAGGCTGTTATGTGAGTAGTAGATAGCTGTTCATGCAACAATTTCACTTACTTGCTCACACAGTTCCCTTACACAACTCACGGTTACCCAGTGTGAGCAGCAGCAAGGAGGCCAGCCTCAACTATGTACTTTGAAGTGGAGGGTTATGATGATGTGCCAGTGGCTTCCAGGAAGGTGTTGCTCAGCCCTTTGTTGCATTGGATGTATAATTAAACCTGTAGTCTTCACGACTGCGTATAGCAGCTGTTGCCCTTTTGGATGCGGTCCGAGTTAAGAATCTGCTGCCCGTTAAGCGCATGCTAGTATTGTTGTGGAGATTCAGCCAAGTTTTGGTCTGGGCAAATCTTATATCCTACCTTCTCAGCACTTGCTTCCTTTTCTTGGAATGTTGTTTTCTGGTATCTCTGCTTTTCTGTTCAAACCTATAGGAAATTTACAGGAACCATCCATGCAAGCTTACAGTGAAGTGATGTGTATTGCATCCCAGCTACAGGAATTGTTTTGTTTCTTCTTTTTGGGTACGGGACTCATGTGGACCTGTAGCGTGGGATCATCTCATTATCCCTAAGTTTGTGATTTGTGGGTATTGGTTCTTGCAGCCCAAATGGTTGCTGCTTTGGATTGCTATCACAAGCTGGGATGACTTAAGTGCTTTAGTGACTGCAACCTTATAGACTTGCTTATTGCCATTTCATTTCAGCCTCTTGCTAATGTTCAGTAATTAGCATGTGTGTAATCCATCAGTAGGTTTGGGTTTCATACCCAGGAGGTAATCTGTTCCTGGTGACATCCCATTTTTTTCAAACATGTAGTAGAACAAACAGTGCAGTGGTAGGAATACTTGAAAACATGGCTTTGTGTCTGGGACTGCAGTGGGAGTGTGCAGAGGGGATTCATGATAGCACAGCTGGGAGAATCCCAATCACTGATCTATCTTCAGTAAATTGTGATGGACTATGAACACCTTTAGCATATACAGATGGCTGTATAAAAGATATGAAATTCTTTTAGCTATGCTATGTATACCCACTACAACTAGCCTTCAGGTATCTGAGCTCACTGGCTGTGAAATTCATTGTGGGATCTAGGAGGGTGGAAGGACTTCGAAATATATCAGAAGAGAACATAAACTTTTGCCAGCTCAGCAGCTGGGAGAAGGAAAAAAAAAACCCAGGTGTTCCTGCCTAATGTTAGAGACAAGTGCCCATGACTTGCACCACTTTGCTACATGACCGATTCTAGTCTAAGCCGATGTCTGGTGATGCCTCTGGACCCTACAGAAATGCACATGCTGGTGACTGTTTTGTGCAGCCATTCTGTAAGTAACTTCTGTCTTTGTAAAGCAAATAGGAGAACTCTCAAAGCAGTGTCCTCACTTGACTAATGAAATATCTTAACCTGCTTCAACATGGAAGTGTGGATTTGTTTCCAAAATAGATGTAAGCTATGCAATGCTTTGTTTCAGCTTGTCAAAATCTGGTCTTGCAGCTTCCCTGGGATGCACAAGGCATCGATGTGCTTGCAAGTGCCCTTTGCGCCTTCCTGTTTAAAGTCTGCAGGCAATCACCTCCTCCATCCTTTTGGAAAGTTCCTGTCTGTTGCAAAGCAAGGACAGGAACAACTTCTTTTGTTCTTGCAGTAGGAATACTTGATTTTCTGAGATCGTGCATGTCAACAGCTCCAACTAATTTCCCATAACTAACCTGTTTTGTGGCCACCCTTGTGCTCTATTGTTCACGTTTCAGTTGTGAAGTGGCTGTTAATTTCTCCACCATTTATACAGTGAAGTAAGGCAGCCTCACAGAGGTGAAGCAAGCAATGGGTCATTGACACTGCAATGTGTAAGGGGTGTTGGAGTTGCAGCCTCCAGTATCCTCGGATTACATTGACTACTCTGCATTGTTCCCTGTTCTTCTTCATGGTATTATCTTCTGAGCTTTGTGGGATTAAAGGATTCCCCTCCTACACGTAACTTGTAAGATGTCTTTCTGCTTGGCAAAGAAGGTACAATGCTGTCTTTTGCTTGCATTTTTGGTACAGTGAGGCCAGCTGTTTTAGTAGCTGATGGGAGCTTCACAAATGCAGGGGAGACCTTCTAACCTTGAGATTAAGGAGGGGAACTCCTGAGGTGTGTCTGGTCATATGACCTTTCCTGTGTTGGGGTGATGACAAACTTGAAAATCTGTTACTGGTGATGCCAGGCTGCATATGCAAAGCTGCCTGGAGCTGATCCCAGGATTCTACAAGGCAGGAGGTTCTTGTGCTGGGCTGAGGGGACAGCAGGCTTTTGACTGTAGAGCACAGGAGTGTCTGTTGGAGATCACTGCTGCTGCTCCTGAAGCCCATTCCTTGCAGTGCTTGGCACCAGGAAGGGTCCCCATGTGCATTTGCACTACCTTGCTAGTGTAGTCACAGGCATGGAACTCTGCGGTGTTGTGCACATATTTTTAAGGCTTTAAAAAGTAGTTTTAATAAACATGAGCACCACTGGATCAAATACTTAAGTGAAAAGACCACAGAGCTTCTGACTTGCAGCAGAATTTGCCCCTTTCAGAGAAGCAGGTGGTACAGGTTGTGTGAAAAGGTGGAGTGGAAGTAAAGTAATATGCTGTTTTCTGTACTGACTAAGAAAAAAAGTAATATTTGAGGAGCAAGCAGGTTGTAGACTGCCCGGCAACTAGTAGAGTGAAAAATCTTCATGGTGCAGTGGCATTTGACAGTTTTTCTCTTTAGATTTCTAGTTTTAGTGGAAGTAAGTACAACCAGAAATGATCAACAGCTCTTCTAGCAGAACTTTGACTATTTTCTACTCTGTATGTGGTAGAAAATATGATCTCTTCTGCCTTCTTATATCTAACCAAGTTCATGTGATTGGGTTTGGGACAGAAGAAATTTCCATTTTGCAAGTAAGAGAAAAAAGTTGCCTCCAGTCTCAACGGGAAATTTTCAATGAATAATGATAGTGTCTAAAGCATAAGAGAGGGCAGTGCTGACTTTTTCTGCCAGAAAGATCTGTGTGTGTGGGGCAGCCCCTTAAAAAACCCTACTGTCTTGTGCAGCGTGTTGGCTTGGTTCGCTTGTCACTACTTTAGGTCATGGAAAATGCTTCTTAGTTGTAAAAGTTAAGAGTTTGAAGATTTTTTTTTTTTTTTTTGAAAATGTGGAAAAAGAAATACTTCTCAAGAGTGTTTATCTTTTGTCATCTAATTGGAGCAGATAAAGGTACACCCTTCCTTTCACAAGAGTTTTCTCTCATTCAGGCAATGGTAAATTTATAATCAAGTGAGGGATCATTTGAATACTAGGTTTCAGGACACTGTTATCATCACATTCAATTTGTGTCTAAGAAGTTAATTATAGATACTGAATATTAGTTCTGCTTTTCTTTTTGACATCCTAAACTTGGCAAAAGAAAAATGTAGATTATAAAAAGATTGAAAATTAAAGTCTCTAGCTGAGTTCTAACATCTCATGCACAGTTACTTAAACTTTAAAAAATGCTTTTAAATAGATCTTTCCAGACTGTTAGTCTGATGCCAGATGAACAGTTTAGGGGTATTTCTATAAATCAGCAAAGGAAAATTTTACCATGAGCTGAATCCCAATTTTTGTCTCCAAAGAAGAAAAGTTAAAAAACAAACCCAGACATCCCCCTGCCACCCAAATAATCCAACAACAACCCCAAGCCCAACCCTTACTATGTTTGTCTTTAAGCCTGCTAATAAGTATTTTCATAACCTTACCTGAAAAAAGCCCCACTGTGGTTGTCCATGAATTATTCTCTCATTTGGAGTCCCTGTTTTCCTCCTTGCAAAGTATTTGCTTTTCACCAGTTTGGTTTCCTTTTCCGAGTTGAGCAAAAAGTGAGCTAAATAATAAGCTTCTGTTATCTTACCTGCTTGGTAACCTTTCTGATGTTGGTGTTAGCAGAGAAGTGTAGGTGCTGTGAGCTGTCCTGGTGCACACTGGGGTGTGTTTTTTCAGCAGGCAGTTTACCTGATTGCTTTCTAGGCTTGCAAAATATTGGGTGAGGCTTCATACCTGGAGACTTACTGCCCCAAAAGGAAACTCCTAGCCTGTGAGCCAAGGTCCTGTCCTTTTTGGTAAACAAGAGTGCTCTGTTATTGCCTTTTTTTTTTTTTCATTTCTACTAACTGTTGGAGGAAGATGCTTTTGTTTTCTCGACTCCCACCTCCCTGTCCTCCATGCTCTAACCACAGCAGCTGCATGATAACATCCTTATGCTGTATTCCCTGTGTACTAGAGGGCCTCCTGGGATTTGTAGGACACACAGCTTTCCTGGGCCTTTTGCTTCCATCAAAGATTAGGACAGGGATGGGGGCAGAGAGCATCTTATTTTCCTTGCCAGGGATCAGTGTCTGGTTACATTGGTATGGAGAAGGTCTTTTGTGAGCTTCAACTAAAGAGTTTTGAATCTCTGTGCATGGATTTTTTTTCAGCTCTTGTGTAGTCCTGGTGCTGAAGATGTCATTCTTTCCAAACCATTTGATAGCCAAAAGTTGGAGGGTACAGAGGCAGTCAGCATTCCAGCAGTACTTGAAGATGCACAGAGTGAAGGGGTGGGAAATCTTAAACCTATTCTCTTTGGGGAGTATGAGGAATAAATAGTTGGAACTATATTATTGTGAGTATTTGTTTTACAAAAATAAGTATGTTTTCAGATTGCTTTGTTTCTTCTTGTTCTAGTGAGAAAATTACTTAAAGTTGTAGAAACACTATAGTTGTTTGCAGGCATAAGAAATACCTGGTAGGTGATATGGCAAACATTACTTTAGAATTAATAGACTACTTCACCACTTGCAACTTTATGGAGGTTTTCTATAAATTGTCTAAAATCTCTGCTACTATTTAATTTTAAGGAGAACTGGAAATAATTTTCTAAATGAAAAAAAAAATCTGTACAACCAGAACTGCCAGGAAGTTTTATATTGTGCTAGGTCAAGGAGGTATTCTTAATATAAAGCCTTCATATTCTGTGCTAACCCACAACAGGAATCTTTGCACCTTTGATAAATGTCAGCATGTGTATCAGATGCACACAAGATCCTAAATTAAGACTTTATGTTGTGGCTATCTTGTGTATTAAGCTATAATCTCTAGAATGCTCAGCTTCTATCAACTGTTCACAGTCATTAAGAATGCAAAAATCTACCAAATGCAATATACAGGAAGGAAATGTCCAGAAGTAATCTTAGACCTCCTAATTCCCTATCCATTGCTACCAAGTCATACTCTGCTAGGGTTTTAGAAGACTATTAGTTGAATTTGGGAAAGACAGATATAAAATAAACATTATCAGCAAAGCATATGTTTCATACAGAACTGATTGTGGATTATGTTGTTCTGCAGAATGCTTCTGAAACTAGAAGTTTTAGAGGTAATAGTTTGCAGTCCTGTAGACAGATTTTCTGTTCAAAAATGTCTGAGTAACACTTTGCTTGTTTACACTTTTTAAGGTCTTCCGTACCTTGTTGAGTTCATGAAACTGCTTTTTTCACCCCACTGCTTGTGTTGCTTAACTACCTATCATCTGATTGTAACTAATTTCTCGTAATCAGTGTTATGTGATGCTTGTGGGTTTTTTTGCCAAGGTATGATGGTCACCTGAAACACAGGTAACTTGTGCTAGGGTGCATTAACTTCTCTTTTATTTCAATCCATATCACTGCCTCTTGCATGCTTTTGTGGCTTTGGCATATCTGGCAGAATATCTTGCAGAAGCGTTGCTTTTCATTTCCCTTGGAGAGAGATCCAGATGTAGCAATGCTGTCTAAGGAAATCCTGCTGCTTGACTCCAGCTGCAGCCATAAGGGGGTCATTAACATGGTCTTTGCTCTTTCCTGCAGTCCCATGCTATTGTAGCTGTTGTCTCCTCTGTGGTGTATCTGTTAAATCTGTTAATCAGCCCAGCCTTTCACAATCTATCAGTGAGAAGATCTTTACTCCAGGAGTAAGAAGACTGAAGATCGGAGAGGAAATGTGGGAAACTAAAAGCCATAGCTTCCTCCTTTGTTTTCTTGTGACATAGGAGATATACAGTAACTTTGGAATATATCTGAATGTTAAATTTGTTTCTTATTTCTAATAGCTACTTCATCAAACTGATAACTGAGTAATGTGAGAACATGTGCTATCCCCCAAAATACACACCCACAGGGCTACCCAGTCAGGTGCAAGTACCATGATGCATACAGCTTGCACTGAAAGTGGTGTGCTCCACATTAAAGTCTGTTTTGGGATCATCAGAGACATTTAGATGAGCAGGGCACTTGCTCTTTAATGTGTGTCCTGCATATTTCAGTGATTTAGTGAAATCTGGGTTTGTGTGTTGATGGAAGACCACCATAAGCAAAGGTATTTGTCATTTGGACATTTTCTAGTTTGGTTTAGGTGGGGCATACAGGTTTTTGTAAATATTCCTGAAGTGTGTTGTCCAGTGTTCCCTCTTGTTCATGATGAGATCACTTTGTGTTGTACAGTTCTTCCTAGCTTCCTCTTACAGTACTTAAGGGATATCTGTGGTCCTCACTTTGTACACTGATACTTCATTACAAAATTTGCCAACGCCACCCTCTCCTGCTTTCTCTGGGCTGTGCTTCAGTTGGTGGGGCTTGCCAGGGCATGGAGATGCAGCTTCCATCTTGCAGGAGTCCTCTGGGTGGGTCTTGCCTAGTGCAACCCTTCTTGACACCGGCAGGCTCCCTGGGTTTGGCTGAGGCTGAGATGTTCCTAGAGTGCAAGTGCTGTATTTTGTGTGATCTGGATTGGGAGACTGCCCATTTGGCTACACCCCTCCCTCAGTGACGGCCCAAAATAAGCATTGCGCAAATCGTGAGTCCCTCAAACAAGCAATCAGTGAAAATTGCTGTGCTTCCACTAAGATTAAGACTAATCAAAGTGGGCAGTGATTGCAGGAGTCAGTCTTTGCTTGGAGCATGTTCTAATGAAGCCTTTGCTGCCCCATGAAGGCACGGAAAGAATATGAAATGACACAACCTACAAAAACTTTACCACTAATTGCATTTTATGTTGTTCAGCTACACCACAATCTTTCTTGGTCTCATTTTTGGTGGAAAACCCTTCTGGTAAAGAGGAAAATTTTGTGTAGGCTAAGTAAGTAGGAGACATTGAGCTTTTGCTATGAGGTGAAACACAACTTCTGTGGTAAATACATTTCAAAATGCTAATCTTAAAAAAAAAAAAAAAAAAAATGTTGACACCCCCCCCCCGCAAATCAGTGAATTCCTGTGTCTCCAGTTAGTTTAAAGGAGAAAAAAAGATGGTATAGGAAATGCATATGGTTTCATTTTATGAATTCTAGTTTACTGTGTGAATAATTCTTTATAAACACAGCTAGTGATTTAAGTGATGACTCATTAATGGTTTAAAAGAAGTATAGTAAAAATGAAACTTGGTTGTTTGTGTGAGAGCTATTTTTGTGTGTGTGTGTTTTTGTTTTTTTTTTAAGTTATTTTGGGAGTTACTTTCAGTGGAACCCTAACAGTTCTCTACAGCAGAACGGTGATTACCTCACTGGTTTTCTTTTTGCCTTTAGTACAGTGGCAACAAACTGGGAAATGTTGATGCCAGGAAAGCTAATTATGGGCAAAGGTACAGCTTTAAAGAAGGGCTACAATGAAGCTGATGTTAAAATGATGGTAAATTTTGTTACTTTTTACAGTACCAGATCATATCCTTTTACTGTATTGAAGCTGTGATTAAAACCCAGTGTAATTCTAACTTCTTAAGTATGTCACCTCAGTGATCCTTGGCTGGCCAATTCCATTATATGCAGGAAAATTCTTCTTCTTGAACACTGGTAGTGATCTTAAGAAGAAAAAGTTTAGCAGTCATTAAGCTTTAAAAGACTTAAAGCTCTGTATCTTTTCTTATATGCTAGCTCTTCAGAATGAGGCTTCTTTTTATGATTAGTTATATAAATCACTGTGTTTTATTTAGCACTTTACTGAGAGTATTGGACTTAAAAACAGTATGCATGCATCCTAAAATGTGCATGAATGTAAGCACTAAGTTACACTGATAAAATAATGTATTTAGATTTCGGAGAACTGTCACTACCTGTCCATTTTACTACAAAAACTTGTCTATGCATAGAGTTGCAGGAAAAACAAGTAATGGAGGTGTGTTCTGCACTTGAGCAATGTGTCTCTTAGTAATATTGTTGCTTTTACATCTTCCAATTAGCAGAATTTAATTCTAAAGATAGGCTGGGCTTAAAGTAATGGGAACTCCAAATTCAGTGACTCGTGGGAGGTTCTAAACCAGTCTGCTTTTCTCAGCCTTGCCTCTTCATGCGTGTATAATCAGGTCTTGAAATCCATAGTTCTTTTCCATTATCTAAAAGATGTACATGATTTTGGATGATCTTTCTCTCACACCCTCTGCTCATCTGAAAAAAAAAAAAAGGCAACCACACTTTCAGAACACTTCCAATGAAGAGTTAGAATTATTAACTGAAGTTTTAAAATAAAACACTTGCCTTGAATAACACTGTAGTATATTACTGCTGTTAGATTAGAAACACTGATCTATGATTTATAAGCAAGCTATTGACTTGGTGGACACTTGGTGTGACACAGTTTTAACAGATGCCAATGAAATGTTGTTGCATTTTGTATTAAGACAGTCCTTTTAAAACAATACTTGCTTTCATTTTAGGCAAATTAATTCAGAATGAAGGGTTTCAATTGCTTAACAGTTTGAGGCAAAGTGATAAAAAAACAACCCTGAGCATAACATTGATGCCTTCAGATTTATGCAATTATATACCAGTATCCTCTTACTTTTTTTTTTTTTTAATTTTTACTTTCCTGATGCTTTTCCACTTTGCTGCTGATTCTCTTCCATGAATCTCACCTGCTCTCCCTGGTCCCCTTTCCAACAGAGTGCAGCACGGACCAGTTTGGATCCCATGTGCAAAGCCCTGTGTGGGTGAGGCAGTCCCAAGGGTCGGAGTGGGAGGGCCAGTGGTGCAGGCAGGCTTTGCTGTGAGGTTGGAACTGAGGGTTAAGTGTGGCCTGGGGTGACACAATTTGTGCTTTCCATGACTGGGAGTGTGGGGAAAGGGCAAAGGTAGCTACATGCCATACCTGAGATCAAGGTTTTGAGGTTAATGTGCAGCAACCCAGTTAGTTATTGCTTGGGCTTGGAGGGCAGATTACCTGCACCCTTCACCCCTGGGCTGTAGGGTTTAGCTGGGTAATTTTTCAGCAGTAGAGTATCGAAAAAGCTTTAGAGTTGAGCTCTCTAAATTTCAGCTCTGTGGATGCTCACAAAGCAGTCATGCTGGGCTAGTTTGTGAAAATGTAACCTGTGGTTTATGCAGACAACCTGAGTAGTAGCATGGGAGTATGATCTTATTTAGGAAAGAAGCTGTAATATTGGGGATTAGGTCCACATCCTACTTTGCTTATCCAGACACAGTAACTTGGAACTGTCTTTTGTTTTATTCTGTTTTCCCTTATTTTTTTAGCAGCATGTTTTTTGTGATGTATTCTCCATGAGCAAGTGCTGAGTGAGGTAGTGTTAAGCAAACATCTGTTCCTATGGAAAATTAGTGGGATTTATGTTTCTCAACACCTTATCTACTAATGCAGCCAAAAAGAGATGCAAATCTCTCTCCACTCTGTTTTCCCCCCTGCCCAACCCCAAGTTGTACTTGTTTTCTTGCTTTGCTGGCAACAGGAATTTTACACAGTGGTCCTGTGCTGTCCCTATTTACTGTCCTAAGAGCAGCACAGTTTCCACATGAGTCACAGCAGCCAAGGCCATGTGAAGCTGTTAAATCAACAGTCATTCTGGTAACCCTTTAGAGCAATGTCTGACCACATCTTGTGCCATCCACTCTTGCCTTCCAACCTCTTTGCTAGTTGACCTTGTCTTCTTTCCTGATGTCTGCATGGATGACACTGGATGCGTAGTTGTCATATGTACTTGCTGTTAGAGTATCTGTAGTCTGTGGACCATGCTGGTCGGCACACAGCACTTAAATATTTCATTATCTACAAAAGTTTGAAAAGAAGATACTCTTTAAAGTTCTGTGTAAAGTTTCCACATATAAAACTTGGGGTCATTTATCAAACTAGAGAAAAATGGGTGATGAAGTCAGAGTAGTTGTGAAGAATTTTCTATGCAATTAGATAATTCAAGTTAACTGACAGGTTGTATTTGTTTTTCTTCAAATTTCTGACTTCAGTCCTGTAACAGCTGAATGGCTTCTTCCACTAGGGCTCTGGAGAGCATGTGGCAGCAAATCTACATCCTTGTGTTCCAAATGAGCAGAGCATACCATGGGCTGTTGATTGGTACCTGCTCTAGTATTCTAGTTTCTTGCAAAACTGTTGAGGATGCTGCAGACCACATACTAAGTTGTAAGGTTTTTTTGTGGGATAGGCACAGACATAACTTTAAAACTCTTGGCTACAGAAAGCCTTCTGTAATCTTAGGTAGAATGCTGCTTGTCTTGCTTATACATTTGTCCTATGAAAATCTTATTTTATTTGTTTATTGCCGTGTTTCAGGCAATGCAGTGCTTCATAGGTCTGTTCATTTACATATGGCTGTGCTAGCTTTCTGACTCAGACAGTGAAGGTTTGGAGATCTGACCTTGCTGCTGACCAAAGATTTGTTTAATTGCCTGTAGATGTCCTAAGCACAGCTCTTGTGCACCCCTGTGCCACTAGAGTGGAGAAAGGAGTTAATATTAATTTTCTGGAATTGTGCATCTTTTAGTCCTTGTTGTCTTCCTTACTGCAAAGCTTACTAGCTAAGTATAAGGATACTCAGTGAGTCTGCCAGTGCCTCGCAGTAAATATTTTGCCTGAAACTACTCAGATGATATTTCAAATAAAGGATACTTGATAGTGGAAAATGCAGCAGACTCGCCTGTGACAGTAGCTAGAGACAATAGAGGGTATATAGGTATTAATTGAAAGCAGAGGGTCAGGCATTATATGTGTTGGTAAAACCTTCATTATTTGATAACTTTTTCTATTAACAAATGAGAGCTACCAGGTAAAGCATGACTTTATGGTATTATGCACCATGTTTGAGTTTTGGAAGTATTGAATAACAGTAGAAATGGTGGTCAGGATTAAGGCTTCTTGCTTCCTTTAGATGGCTGTACAGGCTTTCATCCAGTGATGAAACATTCTTCTGTTTTTTTTTTTTTTTTTGAACAGCTGATGCTAGATGTACTAAAAAGCTTGAAAATTAGTCATATGTAGGACCTGAAATAGAAAACCAGTGGGGAATGCAAGGCCTTTGACAACAGTTCACTTTTTTTTTTTTTTTGCAGCCCCTTTATCATTCTTGCTTATCTGAAATACTTACTTTTCACTTGAAAAAAATTAATGTAGTCCACTAGCTTTCAGTTTACTGCCCAGCCCCTCTTGGCCTGCTTCAGGATTTTGAGTGCTATGCAGCCATTTCCTTCCGCTAGCACTGAGCTCCGGGGCTGTGTCAGGAGCCCTGATGCTGCCCCGGTGAGTCACCCTGCAAAACTGAAGCAGTCCCCTGTGATTATTCACATACAAGATTTGGGCTCATCTGTCTGTAAATAAGCATGTGCTTGTCTACCTTGTTTTTCCTGTAAACTGCTGAAGCAGTGAAAGCGCTTTCTAGGCACGTGCCCTTGACACACAATGCTAAAAATAGGGCAGTTTGACATTGCTACAAACTCGCAGGCTTCCTACTTGTCTAAAGAGTCACTCCCCTATTCAAGCAATCATTTGAATGGGCATGTTTTCACTCAGAGATGTTCTGGGTTGGATTTTTTTGTGCCCTAATCTAATACATAGAGCTTCCAAATTTATTTCTTCTGTGTACGAGCAAAGTTAGGCAGCATATCTGTAATGCTCTCAGTAACTTTTTATAATGTCACTGAAAGAGAGCAGAGGTGGGTTTCAGCCTTTTTAAGGCATCTGTGCCCTTTATGATATTTGTGCTTTACTGTGTATTTTAAGCACTTATTTCACTTGTGAAGTTACATTGCTGTCTTTTGTCCTGGTTGTTGTCACCATTACTGAAACCACTTCAGATGTGGTTGAGACCTTGTTAAAAGAATAATCAGTTACATTAGCCAAAGCTGGTCTATTTTTGACTGTGCTTTTGTCATACATTTCTTCCAAAAAAGCTGAACTAGTTAAGCCCCTGAAAGCATTTCATGCTGTTTTACCGGCGTGACGCTGGGTGCACCATGTGAATGTTGCTGTACTTCCCTCAGATGTGTTCCACAAAACTTGTGCTTTGGACTCGTGTGCTGTGCTGTGACACCATGTGCTGTTTCCCACTGGTCATTCAGGAAGCAATGCCTCAGAGCACAGCCTGGTTGAAGCACAAAGCCTGCATTTGGAGCCTTATCCTGAGAGAAAACTCTTTGTGCTGGAAGTGGGAAGGGGGATGTTTAGAGCTGGGTATGTAAGGCTGGGGGGAAGGGGAAGGGAAGAGAGATTTATTTGAACTAACTGAAAGCTTAATGTTGCTTCCTTCCTTCCATGCTTCCTTTGACCCCCGTTTTACCTTTACAGTAAGAGCATACAATAGTCTGTGCATCTTTATATCTGCTGCCCAAAAGAAATTGGTGGGTTTGCCCCAGATTGTCCTCCCAGCGTGTCTGTGCCGTGTGGTGTGGCAGTGTGTGAAGATGGCACAGGCAAAGCAGGCTCTGAGCAGTGGAGAGCACTTGGGGTGGTCTCTCTGTGAGCGAGGACTCTGTTCATCTCCCAGCCCAGGGAGTGGAAACATGTTGGTGTGGCAGCCCTGAAAACTCTGCAGCAGCAGAAACATGGTGTGTGAGGAGCGGGGCTGGCTGAGCAAGCAGCATCCGCAGGCCAGGACCAGGCTGTGAAAGTGTGAGAGATGGGAGCAAGCACTAATTTTGGTAGGGCAAGGCTTTGCTTTGCTAGTTTGGTGCTGTTGGTGCTGATGAGAGAGCAGTAGTGGATCTTATGGCCTCCTCATATGGCCTTGCTAGTCAGCCTCCTGTTCTTCTGATGTGGTTGTAAGCCAGCTTAGAACTCAGCAAATCCACTGCTCTAGGTGGAGGAATTCTCTGTGCCCCCCTTATATAAATCCACAGGCTCAAGACTTCCCTCCAGCCTTTCTCTTACAGCTGGTATGACTGCAAGCCTTTCAGTCTTTTCTTGGAGGTGATGTTTTGTGGGCTTTGGAGGACTCTCTCTCTCTTGTGCTGCAGATGCCTTCAAAGCAGTTAGTGTGTTTGTTCAAGTGGTGGCACACGGTGAGTGACCAGTGCTGTGGGGAAAGACCTGATGGGACTAGCCAGGTAGAGGACCTAGATGTTCGGCACTGGAAAGCAGCACTTGCAGGGAGCCTTGGCTCTGCAAATATAATTTGGCTTATGCCAAAATGATTGCCCCTTCACACAGAATAGCTCTTAAGCTTGCACTGTACCCTGCCTTATACCAACACTTAGTGTTGCATGGAATTCCTTGACGTTTATATCCATGAAACGCTTGAGTGACTTTCACTTTAAAATAATCCAAGATCCTTGAGAAAATGAATGTTTAGTCTCTGTACTTCATCATTCTCTATTGCTTTAGAAGCAGAACTGAGGAGTTTGCAAGCTGCGCTTAGTTTCTTTCCCAGCTTGAGCCACTATAAAGAACAAGTTACACGGCATTAAAAGACAGAGACCAGGCTGTAAAGCAGTACAAATTAAGCTGTGCATTTCTAAATCATGAATAATTCTGAAAACCCTGTTGTACAAGAGAAATGCATGTCCCTGCATTTTTGAATCAGACGCAGAAATGGCGTATGGCTGGGACAAAGAAAAGGGGAGGAACGTGACTCATGATGCATGAAAATATATAATTCACTGCAGCCTTTCACAACTCATAAGCAACAATCTAAAAGGAGAAGAAACACAGCTTAAAAAAAAAAAAAAAAATCTAAGCATGAAAGGGCTTCCTCTGTTGGGACCCAACAGGTTGACACCCTCGTTGAGGTGGCTGCACAGCTTTGTAAATGGTACCTAGGCTCACTTGGTGAGATTTGTGGCCAGCCACTCTCTCCAGCCATTGTCACCATCCGCAATGGCTCTTGGCATCGGGTGCCCCTGGCTTCGCTGGAGCTGCAGTGTGGAGCCGTGGTGCAGCAGAATGTGGGCTGCTGCTGGTGAAGCTGCAGGTGCACATCTGGGTCCCACCTTAGGCTTTCTCCCTCTTCTCTCTTGGTTACAAGGCAGCCTCTCTGTTCTTGCTCCTCCTGTGCCTACTCTGCTCAGAGGTGCACAGGCAAAGGGAATCTCTGCCTGCTGCAGCCACTCCCAGGCATTCCTGCGTGGGAAGCCATGGGCTCTGGTTTTGCTCGTGTGTGCTGGGACTGCAGCCTCCTCGGCATGGACGAGTGTTGCAGGGCATGAGCTCATTTTCATGACACTTCACACAGCTGTGTGAGGCTGAACTGCACTATCTTGTCGCCAGCTTTGCGGTCTTCTGAGCTTTTCTGGGGAAGTTATTGTTGTAAACAGGCATGTGCTTCACATATATGGTTTTGTGCTGGTGTTTTTAATGAGGGAAGAACATTACACGCTGCACCAGTAACGTGCCTTGCAGTCGTTACACAGATGGCCGTATCCTCACATGGTCTGGTTCATACCAGATTTACAACTGCGTGTTCATTATTAGATTTGGAGCTGTGCGTGAGTGCTGTTCATGTAGTTGCCTGCATATTTAAAGTTTGCATAGATACAATTCTTCTTGGTGATGCCTGGTAGAAAACCGTGCAGCTTTCTTTACTTAGCAGCTGACACTGGGAAAAAAATAAACCCCAATATACTTGTGAGGGTTTGATTTTCTAAAGCCAAATAAGTAAGATTGGACAAACTTTTGAGGATCTAGAATATTTGCTGTCTCTGCTGGGAAGGGCAGGGGTGCTGAGCTCTTGTGCTGGCTGACTTGTTCTGGACTAAGGAATTTCGGTTTTGACATCCAAGTTGGAAAACTGTGGGCTTTTTTGGAACTGATTGGTGGTTTGTAACCACTGCTACAGCACAACTTATACTTGCATGGGGTAGTTTTAGAGATACATACAATGGAGCATTTATTCAGTTTTTATTATTGTTGGCCAGTGCGAAGAGGTGATTGTATTTTACACGAGAAACCAGAATATTTCAGCCTCTCCATGCATAATTCACCACTTGGAATTTTGTAATTATGGTTCTAGTTAAGCTTGCAGTTGGTAACTCCAGAACTTGAACCGTTTGCCTTCTCTCTAATGGTTAGAAAATGAGTGTTTAATTGAAAGGTTTAGAGTGACTGATGACTGCTCTTTCTTCACGGTGTAACAAATGAAGGACAGGCACACAGTTTCCTGACTGGTATGCTCATAGCACTTCTTGGGGGTCATGTGCTGGTGATGTGTACTTATATATTACAGTTAAAGCCCTTTGTAGCTTTGAAGCTGGAATTGCAACTTTTTCCTCAAACTTTTTAAAGGAAATTTATTAACAACTTTATTTTTCAAAGCTGATTATGCTTAAGCATGATGAGATTTTGTAGTTTGTGCTATTGCATCTTGACGCACCTCTGTTACAAACTGAGGTTGTCACCTGTTGTGTTCATGGCACTGCCACAAGTGATAAGGAGTTCTCCTGCTGTCACTTGCTGTCCTGCACTACTGACTGCTAAGCTTCTCATGGTTGGTTCCCACTGCCATATTTAGAGGCTTTTTTTAAAGGCAAAAACTTTATATGTAAAAAAATGTCAGCCTCCAAACCCCTAAGCCAAACCTTCACTATCTTTTTCTATTTAGAGTTGCAATCAACTCTGTGTAACCTTAGCATCCACCAGCTCTAGAGCTTTGTTTTCCTGTTTTCTTCAGATCACTGCACACCTACTTGATACTTCTACAATGCTTTTAATTTCAGTTTAAGAACACAATAGAAAGCAGATTTGGAATAACTAAAGGGGAGAAAAAAAAAATCCATGTAATACTGCTTTTTTCCTTACATATTTTGTATTTAAAGGGCAAGTGTGTTTACACAGCTGTACATATTTGTTCCCCCAGTATGTGAACTGTATAAAAGATGGATGATAATATTTTGTGCCTATGCACTCATGTACAGATTTATATTAACAAATGATGTTTCGCTTTATGACCCCATTTCTCTTTTAATGCTGCATAACTTGCACTTCATAGTTGGCTCAAACTGAGAACAAACCTGTGGAGCTTGCAAACACCTTGGTACTGTTTCTAAAGCAATAGAGAGTGATGAAGTGCAGAATCTAAACATTCACTTTCTTGGATGATTTAAAAGTGAAATTTATTTGAGGATTTGATGAATGTAGGCTTACTCTACACCAGTTACTGATATATCAAATTATATTTGTAGAGACAAGAGTTTTAACAGATGATATTTTCCTCAGTGCTGAGTGGAATGGCTGTAGGTATTTCCCTTTACTTCACACTGCCACCCCCTTTGAGATGAGCATCCTCCTCTCTGCTACTTCTGTCATGTTAGTCTCTTTACCCAAGAGTCTCTCTGGAGGCCAGGGTTTGCTTTTGGTGCACCATTGTAAGAAGTATGTGGACAACTCTGAGGGTATCTCCAGTAGGAGATGTAAAACCTGACCAAGAAAGAACTAAGGCCATTAAGTCTTTCCACTGCCTTTCATGAAGATGAAAGTCTTCAAGAGCATAAAATGTTTTAGCATCTGTTGTGAAATGGTAGAAGTCTTAATAAGTATAAAATCAGTGGTGATATGGGAAGGGAACCTGTAGTGGTCAGTGCCTAAAAGTCATCCATACTCCAGTTGTACAGATTCAAAGGTTGACTTGAAATCACTGTGGTGTAGCTGACTGTGCCTTACGCTGGGTGAAATGAGTTGTTTAGACCTTGAACACCTCTAGCGATGGTGTTTCATATAGCTGTTTGCAGAATTTGGGGGCCTCACCAAAAGTCAAAACCAACTTCAGTCTTATGCATCAGACCAGTCTTGTTTCTGCCACCAGGTAGCTGCAGTTGTCATGGGGCAAGGTATAGATTTGGTCTTCAGCTGCAGTCCTACTGTGGCATGAACACTGGTGGTTGGATTGACTGGACTTCAGCAGATACTCAAAGCCAGTGAAAGCATTTGAACTTTAGGCCAATGCTCTTTGCATGCAACTTTGTGTGTCCACATTGGCATTGTCCTCTTCGAAATAGTGTGTGGGGGGAAAACACCACAGGTGCCTCAATATTAAGATAAGGGAACACACGTACAGGGTGTGTACATGTCCAAAGTATGGGATTCAGGTCGCAGAGTACAGGGTTTCTGTCTTACAAAAAGATGCACACGAAGCCTACAGTGTAATGTCAGGCTACTGCACATCTTTTCCTAAATTAGTAATTTTTGGTGTTATAAAACTGTCCCTGGAAGACCTGCTCTCAGCTGATGATGTGAGTTCTAGTCATACTTTTTCTGTTTTGCCTGAGTATTTAGTTATGAATACTTTTAGGACGCCAACTTGAACTGTATTTATCATAATCAGCATCTTCTCACAGCACTGTGTTTAACTCAGTAAACAATATTCCATATGTCCTACCAGACTTTGAGATGTCACTTTTTAAATGAACCAACTGTGAGTGAAGTGACCAATATTCATCCTATGCTAATGCTGTGCAGAGTTCTTTGAGATGTGCATGCTGGGAACACATCCCACAACCTATATTTTTACGCGTGAAGCAGCTTCTCAAGTCAGCTTGCTCTTCCATGCTGAGTCCTGCTATCCTGCAAGTAGGAGGGGTATGAATGAATATGTATAGTATGTTGTGTGTGTAGATGTGCATTTGTACACAGTAGAAGGAAGCTATTTTAACTTCTAGAACAAGTATATAGTCAGCTGCACGTGTTCAAGCACAAGCAGCTGCAATCTACATCTGTAGCAGTACCAGTGAAGACCTATGCAGGAGTGTGGAGAGAAATGGGGGGCTGGACCACTTCTGTGAATAAATTTAAGTTACCCTGAGGATGGATTTGCTTAAGACTTACATCTGTCAACTGCTAAAACTAGTTTGAATGTTTTTCCTAAGAAGTTTCTAGGAGAACAATATTCCATATGTCCTACTCAGGAGAATGTACTAACATGGTTAATATGACAAGTATCTTCACTAGCTTCATGTTTTTCTTGTTAAAGCTTGCTTTTAGCATTCTTCCTCTAATGAAAAGCCAGCTGAAGGTGTTACCTGTACCATAACAAGAAACAGATGAGAGGAAGTGGATAATGCTTATTTGTTGGCTTTTTAAAAAATTAGACCAATTATATAAATAACATGTAGTCACAGATGTAGTCAGGAGTGCAGATAAATCGGGCTTCCTTTTCCCAGAATTTGGACAGAGATCTCTTGAGTTATTATTTCCTATTATTTCTCATCTGAAGATACAAAAATACCACAAGCACTGAAGATTTTAACAGGAGTTTAATGCAGCCAAAACAGTAATGAACATCATCTCATACAGGCATTGTTGTTGTTCAGAGACTTAGGTTCTCTATTACTGTCATGTTAGAATTTCTTTGTTAGCTAGATATTGGGAATAAAATTACTTACAGAGGTAACCTTTCTATTTAATAAATGGGTAGGGGTGAGGTGGAGGATAAGAGGAGTAAGTGATTTCTGACTGGAAAGCCTACTGCTACCTCTTGAGCTGCTTTCTTATTGCTTGGTTATCTCACGTTAAATCCCTTTACATAGGATGCCTTGTTTTCATAAATGTACTGAAGGAAAATTTTGTCCTTGAGTTTTCGGCAAGACTCACAGAAGTAAAAAAAGAAAAAAAAGCATTGAAAAAAGCTCTATAAGTTAGTATTGAGATGACTTCAAGGGAAAGATTGAAAGTGAAGCAGTTAGTCCATCAGTCCAGAAGGCCTGGTCTCTTTCTCAACTAGAAATAGGTGGCTGACATTTTTATGACTTGTGAGGATTCTTCTCAAAGGGTCAAGGATAAAAATACCAAGCAAACTGAAAGTGAAATCAGTCTTGTCTGTCTCTGAGCATGAAGAAATGAGCATTAAGCGAACCCTTTTATAAATTTAACCCTAGAAGACTCTGGTTGACTGAGATTGGATATCTAAGACTGTGTATCAAAATGGCTGCCAGAAAAAGGAGGGTCCAAGGTAATTTCTAGAAGTTAAGCCTGTCTGTGATAATGACTGGTGTATGCTTTAAGAGCTGTTCTGTGATAGCCACTGCTGATAGAGGTTAATGGGTGCCCTGCATTGTCCTGGTGGGAGACAATGCAAGGAATAAACCTTGCATGTTTCCATGTCACCATCTATTCACATTTGCAGAGCGTTAACCCTGAGGTGATTCCTTTATCATATTGGAAAGCATGAGAGCCTTTATTAACCATAAAGAGGACACACCCTGTGCATGTTGTATTGTGCAGAGGCAAAGTGTGTCTGCCTTAATTGCACTTTTGCTCCTGGACACCCCAGAACCAGGTTGGAGAATGACAAGGGGAAAATCTGGGTTGGATTTTTCCCTGCTTCTTCAAGGAGAAACTAATATGGCCATCAAAATATATTGAAATACCTGTCTTTTTCTTGTGAAAGCCCACTATTGCAGATAAGGTTACATGCAGAAATTTTCCTGCATGCTAGTTGGGAACAACAGGAGATAAGTTGGAGCCCGCAGCTAAGATGAACGTGTTGGAGTGTCTATTTACAAATCAAATATTGGCCTGGCATGGTCTGCCCTGGCAGCAGAGCTGTGTGTGCACTAAAATTAAAGAGGAGGCTGGAAAGGGAGACATTCCTTGTGTTCTGGGCTGGTCTCATTGGTTCAGCAGCATGTACCACTACTGAGCTGCTGGCATGGTAGCCAGCACAACTACAGTAGCACATTGTGCACTGGTGGGTAAGGGCTCAACAATAAGGGACTGGAAAAGACCACTTTACCCAGAGAGGTTTTTAGAAGGCTGAATATTACCAAAAAAATTTTACAAAGCTATGTAATCTGAAAAGCAACTGAAGTGACTGCCCTTGATCTACTGCCAGACCTCATGGGGTATTGCTTTCCACAGGCTGCTGCAGCACACTCAGCCATGTTACCCCATCCCATAATTTTTTTTTTCTGCCATAACCGAGCTTACTATTTGTGCTGATTTGAAAGTTAAGCATGCTCTCAAGTAAGCAGAGGGGGAAAAGTGATTTTACTGTTGCTATGTGGCAGAATGGCCAAATGCTTGCATATATTTTTGGGGTGGTACGGAGTGTTTAGACTTTAAATTCTAGCCAAGGGTGTTCAGGTTTCTAAGCTTGCCTCTGTGCCTGGCAGCAGCTCCTCTAGTGTTGTCAGCCCTGCTGCCAGGGATGTTGTGATGTCCTGGAGGGGACAATATGGCAGCCTATTAGTCTGAACCTCTCAGATTCATTTAAAGTCAAAGACCTTAAATGTTGGTGAAAGGTCCCCAATGCGTGGAACATTTTCTCTTTTCAAAGTAAAAAAAAAAGTGATGTCCTCGATTTCTCCTCCTGCCTTGCAGTTTGGAGCAGTAACTTAGCAGAAAGGTGCTGTTTGTAGTGCTTCCAGGAGCTGTGCTGGTGCAGAAGCCTGTTCTCCACATTCAGTGTCCATGTTTTATTTAGAGCTTTTGACACATTGCTTATTGGGAAGTTTGCTTCTAGTTTCACAGAGGAAGAGGGTGGTTTGGGCTGTTGCATTTGTTTTCTTGGCATTTTACATATTTCTCATCTCCTCTGCAGTGCTGTGCTCTGTGTCTTGTGGTCTTTATTCATAATTCAAGAACCCATCTTTATAGTGGAATATGTGCAACCAGGCCCACCTTTATTCAGTTTACTCATGTCTGAAGGCCATAATGCTGAGCACAGCTCTGCTGTGCTTTACTAGAGGGTTTTGATTCTCCACCCTGCTCCCCTGCTTTCAAGTATCTGGGTGATGAAAATCATGTAGCCAGTGTTATCTTGTGTTTTTCTGGCTTCAAGGCTTCTGGTATAGGACCGTTTAAGCATGCTGAGCTGTTTCCATCTCCCTGAAACCAGGCATCAGGGGGTGTGGTGTGTGTAAAGATATGTGGTTATAAGGAAGTGTGTGTTAGGTGATTTCTAAGGCTTTTGCTACTGCATTTCTCCATCTTTCTCATTTGTGTTCATGCTATGTTCCCTTGCACCGAGAAGCTGCTCTTGTGTGGTCGCTGACCTGGCATTCTGATCTTCCTGTTTGCTCCCTTCTCTGACCTGGTTGTGATGCAGCTTGTCCCTAAACTCTTTTGTAGTGATTTTTTTTTTTTTGATGGCTTTCATTATGCCCCTCATTTTGCAAGCACCTCTTGTACTTATTGCTTCCACAGTATCTGGAGACTTCACCAATGTCCCTTCCTACAATGCATAGACTAAGTTCCCTCCAAAATGTCTCCTGGCCTCTCCTGCCTCACTCTTCACGTCCATCCCCAGAAGACCTGGCAATGGCTGGCCACTGGTCCCTGTATCCATCCATTCTCCCCAGCCTCCCAGCTAGGCTACATTTCCTTCAGCACCTGGGCTGCCTGATCTTCATTTTGCTGTCCAGGCACCCCTTGCCTACAGCTGCAGGCTCTCTGGGCTGCCCTGGTTTGATGCTGCTTGTCATGCCCAGCCCCTGACCTCATGTTAGAGGGGAGCTAATGTTTTCCCCTGCTCTAGCAGTCTCCTACTATTGCTCTCTGCATCTTCTTGCTATCCTTAGCTCTGAATAGAATGTTCATTCTCATCCAGATGCTATGAGCAAGGATTTCAAGAGCTGTGGCTCCCTAAATATTCAACAGGCAAATAACCAAGATTTCTTAGTTCCTCTTACACCGCCTCCTCTTTCTTTCCATGTCAATAGCAAAGCACTGAAGTACTCTTCCCCTCAGTACCTAAAAATCTAGCTCCCCTTCTGTTAGGTTGAGTATTTAGCTATGAATCAGTGAAAAATCAGAATGAAGTATGCATTCATACAGGCGTATACTGGGATTTACACTCCTACTTCCCTTATTTTAAACAGTGCTGGCTTTTTAAATGTCAAAAAATTTAAATGCTAAGATTTTTTAAGGAGAAGGAGTTGTTTTGACAAGGGAAGATAGTTTATTGTACAGTAAATGCAAAAGTGGTAAATGGCATACAACTTCTTCATGCTCTGCAGTATTCTTCACCTTTACTCTTAAATTTTACTGCTACAGATTGTTTTTATTAATGTTCAGGGAAACATTGCTGTAGAGAGTTATAGTACTTTTTGCAGAGGATAGGTTGTGCAGTTACTTATGGAACAACAGTGAAACACAACTTGAGTCACTTATTCAAATATTTGCAGTGCATGTTCAGAGCATAAGAAAGAGGTTGCATCAAAACTGAGTGTCCAGTCTTCTGGAAAACAGCAGGTTTGTGTTGAGGATTTTTCTTAAAACCAAGTGTAACAGTCTGGGGTAACCAAACTGCTCAGATGCTTGCACAAGGATGACTTTTGCAAAGGACAGCTCTGCTGAATAAAAGAAACAGTAAACACCCCAAAAGCATATATCATCCACATTATTTAATATTTCCTCTCTCCTCTATGAATCCCAATGCTTGTAAGGAATGAGGGTAGGTTTTTTTTTTTCAGGTCTATACAACTAAAGAGTAATAATTACTGCAGAGTGAGTGCAATGGTATAAACTTTCCTGCTTTGTGATTGCATTTCTTTTGTTTTCCCTTTAAATTAGGGAAAACATTCTAATTTTATTAATAACGAGGTTGAGCAATAAACTTCAAAGTTTGAGAGCTTGCCTGAGAATACATTCTGCAAGGCTGCAAATGGAAAACTCTTTCACTGCTTTGCAGAAGGCCCTGAATGCAAGTAGATGGAAGCAAAGATCACTCTTACACCCTTTGTGTAATTAACTTGGTTGACTGTGGCCTTTCTCCTTGAATTGTTCCAGTCATCTTACTCTTCATTTGACTTCTCCTTCAAAACTGACTCTTAAAAGTAGTTCATAGGCCATAAGCTGTCAGCTGATACTTAGCATTCACACTCTGAATTGTTTTGTTTTGGTATATATAGGTCAAATGGTATTAACACAGTGCATCTCTTGAAATCTTAATTTCTAGTTTAGATAATTGCATACAAAAGTTTGTGGCTATTTGTAAACATCCTCTTAAACCTTACCTGTCAAATTAATGCATGGGTTGGCCTTAATGCTGGGATTCTTTAAGGTAGACTTGAAAATCTCAGATCTTGGTAAATTTGTGTTTAACAGAATTTCATTATATTATTTCTTTAAGGGTGGTTTTAGTAACTTTGTTTTGAATGCTTAAAATATGTACATCTTCACTTTTATGGCTATCTTGAGTGATTAGGTAGCTAATAGATTGTGTTTTACTAGATAAATCTTCTGCACTCAAATCCTCTGTTTCCCCTTTGCTCCAAGGTTCATGTTTTTGAAGTCTGAAGGCTTTGACAGCATGTAATTGTTGTTGTTTGCAAAGCTCTCATCTCTGTGTTAGAGCTGTGGAGACTTTTACTGTGGATTTAATTTCAGTTCAGTTCCGCAGCTCAAGTAACTCAAGCTCTTGAAGATGGTGTACTTGTTCTATCAGGATCACTCCTCCTTGCTATAAAGTGCATGTAACTTTTGCTTTTGTTTGATCCCAGGCTTCAGTTCTTGAGTCTCGCTACAACTCCTCTCCACTTACTTTTTTTCAGTGCCCAGTCCTCACAGTAGGGACTAGGTAAGGTTGTCCTCTTTCCTCCCCTGTCTCTGGAAATAGCAATAAAAACCAGGAGGGGTGGGTTAAAAAAAAAAAAAAAGAAAAAGTGTTCTCCAGCTGTGGGGATTGACTTGTGTAATTTCAGGTATAGCTGTTACAACTCCTTGTGTAACTGGGCTGCCCCATAAATTATGGGACAGCTACTGATGGTCTGCACTCAGGAGACCATCCACTCAGGAGTTTTGTCAGGCCATCATAGCCAGGGAGGCGATGATGTACACTGATGGCTCTAGGGAAAGTTTTGGATGGGGATATCTAGCAGTGCAGCCCTTGTGTCTGTAAGCCCTGTAAATGCAGATAAAAATTCCCTCCCTTCAGCAGCCTCTTGTATTTCAGAGCCTCACTGTTTAGAGGCCAAACCTGGAAAGTCTGGTCTACAGCGGTGCTGTCCCTGAGTAGAACTGCTGGGAAGCCAAAGGCGTGGCATGCATCCTATGGATGCCCATTTTAAAAAGGGAGAAGGGGAATCTTATAACTCCAGAAAAATGCTTCAATCTTTTTATAATTTTTCCTGGTTATAAAGAGATTCAAGATATTCATGAAGTGGTTGTTAAGGACTTATCTTTTTCCTGAAAGCTTGTCATTTTGCATCTTGTGCACAATAGAGGGAACGTCTCAGATGTGATCTCCATCTGAGTTATAATATACTTCCCTTTTATCTGCACTAATCTGTGAACTAAATCCATTTTACAGGATTTTCCTCTGTGATTCCCTCTATCATTTTTGGATAGTTACATGCAGATCTTAGAAGAAATTCTTAAAGTTAAAATATGGGACAACCTTCCCAAGAAAGATTTCCCTGGTATCAAGCTCTGACTTGGCTCTGTTTCTACAAAGCACAGCCATATCTGTACCGGGGGAACGCTTTTCATACATGTGGCCCCTTCTTGAAATCATGCCTGTGTCCTTGCAGAGAGATTTCTTAGAATTTGTAATTGTTGATAGGTTCCAAAAGATGATTTGAAAATTGATTTTCTTTTTTTTTTTTTTTAGTCTGACAGATATTTGTTATAACTGCAGGATTCCAGCTTTACAGAAGGCATTTTTTTAAATGCACAAACTATTATTGTGCTGAAACTAAAAATATCAGGCTAGCACCAGCCTTGTAGAGCAGTAATGAAGTGGCATCAAGACTTTTAAATAGCTACAGAAAATAGCTTTTAAAAGTGCTATTTTTGCACACACAGACAAAAGAGAGTAAAGTGTATAGGAGAAATACAATTTTCCCTGATAAAGCTTGCAATTAAAAGGAACACATTTTCTGTAATGACATGGAGGTAGCAAAATTGAGAGGACTGAAAGGTTGAAGGGGAAAGAGAAAACATAAACACTTCTGCTCTAGTTTTCATGGCCCAAAGCAGGACATTGCAGTTTGCAGTCAAGCTGAGC
The DNA here is from genome assembly GCF_041296385.1 of Aphelocoma coerulescens. Lineage (NCBI taxonomy): Eukaryota > Metazoa > Chordata > Aves > Passeriformes > Corvidae > Aphelocoma > Aphelocoma coerulescens. Next base: position 41,088,958 of record NC_091015.1, on the reverse strand, counting down.
CACAGTCTTCCTGGTGGAGACCAGTGCTTGATGCCTCCACAGGAAAGTGTCAAAACTGCCAGTAAGGCACCAATTGTATCTTGGTAGTCTTGTGAGTAAAGAAAAATCATCCTTTATCCCAGTGTCTTTTCCAAACATTCTTTTAAAATTTGCTGGTTCCCTTGCTTTTGTGCAGTCTATCATTTAATCAGGGTTGGGTAATGAGTGCTCACTGGATAGTAATGCTTTTATAACTTTTTTTTTTCTTCCCTTTGGCAAACTACAAATGACATCGTAGAAGTAGCGAAGAGTGTTTTCACTTAAACTGGCCGCCTCAGTTCGAGAGGAGGCAGATGAACACGAGCTAGCGTTGCTGCTCCATCCTACTACGTTTCACAACACCCATCTGCCAGCCCGGCATGTGATCCTTCCCTCATGCCGAGCCACAGAAATGTCCTGGTAGCCCGTCTGCCTGAGGAGGAGGGGGCCCCAACAGTGCCCACAAGGAGATACTGGGAATGGGGATTAGCTCCATAAAACAGCAGTCCCTGCCTTTAAGGACCAATCAGTGTGACAGTGCTTTTTAATTTTCTGGAAATAAGGATGGGTACTGGATCAGGAGCATTAGTGCTAACCTGGTTCATAAACTCCAATGTTATCTGAAACCGCTTTTGAAGTTACACCTTTAGCATGAAGAGAGGGGAGA